>NC_056734.1:921449887-921525747 GCF_019279795.1 Protopterus annectens
TGAAGGTTGTGCGTCAGGGCTGGCAACTCGGCACGTAAAAATTCTACTGCAAATCATTAGCGAACCGGAGTTCCGCTGTGGCGACCCCTAACCGGGAAAAGCCAAAAGATATATATATAACAACAACATAAAAAAATATATCGAACTTCAGTTATTGACTTAATTACTGATGTCACTCCAAGGGAATCCAATATATGTGAGCCTTAGAGAAGACCAACATCCCTGGCTGTCGTGCTAGGGGATGGCCTGTACCTCTCTCCTTATGGCTTCCCTGTATTTGCCAGGATCTTCTCCTCTTACATAGTGCCTTTTTAGAAAAGATCAGTCTACTAAATTTATCTACATAGCTAATTAAAATCAAAACTACATAGGGGCCTAAACAAGCTACTGCACTCCCTACAGGCATTCTTAACTCTTGAAAATATCAATATCTGCATAGTTACAGAAAGACAGTTTCAGAACAGAGAGAGCACCTCCACAGAGCAGGGTTTCAGTGCCTACCATTCTTTCAGACCCAATAGGGAAAATGACAGTGTTATTGGAGGGAGAGTGTCTGTATTCCAAAGTATCCATCTCACCTCTAAACTCTTAAGCCAGAACAATGACCTTGGCTTCTCCGTATCCTTCTCATAGTAAATAAAACTGCATTCTATGGCACAGTCAACTACATGTCACCTCTTGCTCATAAGGTATATCTAAACAAAATGACATCCCTCGATATCGAGCCTAACACTATTCTCTTAGGAGACTTCAGCTATCCTTCCATTAACTGAAAACCTACACCACCACAAATAAATACACACAAAGATTGCTGTACTTTATTAATGCTAACTCAGTAGCCCAAAGGATCTAGTCCCTACCGGAGGTTCAAAAATATTGGACCTTGTTCTCACTAATATTCCCAGCCTTTACTCATCACCCACAGTTACCATGTCACTGGTCAGATTTGACAGCCAGTCAGTAATGCTCACTGTGAGGATAAACCTTATAACATGATATAATTACCACAGAACTCCTCTATCTGTAGAGCCTATTCTGAAGCAAACCTAATCCAGCTAACTGATGAAATTTAAGCACCCTCCTCACCTTGATGACCTTCTCATAGGATGCTCATTTGTGGATAATTTCTGTACCTAACTCAAAGTATGAATTGAGGCATCTATCCCCATAAGGCATAAACATAATGCTAAATTCAGGAATAAACCTCTGGTAAAACCCTAGTATAAATCAGCTGTACAATATGAAGAAGAAACTCATAGCTTGTAAAAGCAAATTTAATACACCATTATCTAAAGATGATCTCAGAAAAATCAACAAAGAGCTCAGAAACAAAATCAAATCCTCCAAAAGGAAGTATGCATAAGAAATGCTTCCTCTTTCAAGGACACCCCCAAACTCTTCTTCAACTGTGACAGAATTCCTAAAGGTAATGCTCAACAATGCCAGGAGCTAATACAGAACAACCCTTACTCATCCCATGATGACATAGCCTACATATTATTAGAAAAATTCAGATCTAATTTTATTCCTCCATCTCCCCTAACTCTCTCCAGCTGATTAGAATAATCAGGCATCTCATCATCTCAGGGCAGGTCCAGAATGCTCTCTCAAGGCCAGAAACACTTGATCCCTGAGTCCAGATAATGAGACAAGCTGTCTTCTTGTCAGCACCAGACACTGTCTAGAAGAATCTCTGATTAGGTCTATTCATCCTCAGCCTCAACAATGGATGTTTGCCAGAGGAAAGGAAACCTGTGATAGTCATGTCACTTCGTAAGGGGGAAATCCAGTACTGGGCCAGGAAGCTATAGACATATAAGCATCACCTGATTTATTTGCAAAGCAAAGGAATGATTCATTATGGAACTTAACAAAGGCATAGGTAGGCTGCAAGTCCTGGACCAAAGTCTGTTAGGTTTGTTAAAGGTAGATCTTGCCTCTTGCACCTGGTATGATTCTTTGAAAAGACCACTGATGCCTTAGGCTCAGGCAAATCTGTTCACACTGCCTACTTGGACCTGGCCAAGACCTTGGATATCATCCCACAGTCTGGCATTGTTGAAAATCTAATCAAACTAAATTCCAACTCCTGTGCTACCCACTGTATAGCAAAATGTCTAACTAAAAGAACCTAGCCAATTAGTGTAGGAGGCAAGCTATCTCTAAAAGAGTAGTGGTGTCCACATGGGATCATTCCAAGGACATCTATTTGGTATTTACTTCTCTGATATCAAGGCTGACATCAAGAGTCTATGGCTGACCACAATTGCAGATGATTGCAAACTTGAAGCTTTTATTAATCCACAGCTGGCTTCCAAATTGTTCAAGAGGAATTAGCATACACCAGTAAGTGGTGCCTGGACCCCAACCTAGAAGTAAATCCCAAGAAATGCATCACTGTGTCTTCAGGTAAAACTGTGAATCTATGCACCTACAACATAGATGAAACCCCTTTAAAAGTTGTCTTAGCCATTAAGGACCTGAGCACTTTAGTTTACAATGAACTATCCTTTGATTACAATGTACCCACTGTTGTTAGGATATCCTTTTACCTTGCCAGAGTAATCACCAAATAATCACCAGGGGTATTTCTTCTAGATCTCAAGAAGTCATCATCCCTCACTCAGCAGGCCCATAAACAGAGTATAATGGCCCCTTTGGTATGTACCTGTCTAAACATATGCATCATCTTGACAGACCTCAGCATTTTCTCACAAAGATAATCAAGTCTTCCTTGAACTCTCCAGACTGCCTTAAAGAGTTATCTCTATTTTGTTTCAAACAGACTCTTGAAAAGCGACCTCTGCTTAGCCAACAAAGCCACAAAAGATCAAGTACTACATGACCTACACATCTGTAAAACTAATAACACCATCAACACCTGCTCAAGAGATTTTAACTTTTCATCAAAACATAAATAGGACCTGCTGCTGTCATACATAGATCCCAGAGAATCCTCTTTTATGGAATAAACTTCCTCCTGAATGAAAGCAAAACAGCTCCCTGACCCTCTTGAAATGTAATCTGGATGAATGGCTGGGCAATAATAAATACAGACCAGGTCTGGCCCTCTGAAGCCCTAACTAAAGGCATCAAAACTAGATATAAATTAGTCATGTTAATCAGTACCTATGGCACCTATTATTTGAGGTATTGTGGCTAGGTTAATAATGGTCCTATGGATCAAGAACTTAGTAAAGACATATGAACCTATGAACAGTTCTGCTTTAAGGAATTAAACCTTAAATTGATCTCTCAATAGCCAGGTATAAATGAGAGATGGGCATGTTTTAAAATATGTAAGAATAAAACTATTAAAAGGAATTCTTGTATAACAAAATTATTCCAAAACTATGGAACATAATACCTGCTGAAATAAAGTGGTGACAACATTAACAGCCTTTAAGGAAAAATTTGATGATTACAAGGGAAATAAAATGTACTTTCTGAACTGAATGAGTCTAGGATATAACAGGTCTAATGGATTACTTGCAGCATGCACAGAACTATGAAACTACGTGGGAATAAATGACCATCGAAGATGCCGTTCAGGCGATAAGAAGAGAGATGTGCCTAAGCTCTCAGTGTTTGTTCCTGAGGATGTTAGGCCACAAATCTTGAGCAGTACCTTGCCATCAAATGAAGACATAATACAAGCAAAAAATAATGCACTCCAACACCTGTCTCAGTAATTGATGTAATTTCATGTATGTCCAATATGTGTCATCTTAAAGATGATGGTCGGCAGTCCTACGTACTTCACTAGGTATGGCCTACAGCTCTCTCCCTAGGGGTTCCATATATTGACAAAAACATTTTCTATCCCCATAGTGCCTTTTTCAGGCAAAGTCATTTTCCTATATTTACCAGCCTAGCTGTTTCAAATCAGACCTATATTATCATAGCACTGATCAATGCTAGAAGCCTAATCAAAATGTTGCACACCCTCAAGACATTCTAAATCTTTGAAAACATAAACATCTGTATAAAATATATAAATGCACAACAGTTCCTAGACATCATTAATTTCAGCTGTTTTGACCAATTATTGCTTTCCCCTATGAGGGGTTCAAACCTACTAGATCTGGTTCTTATGAATATAGCACCATTATGAACCAAACCTATAGCTGTCTTTTCTTTGGTCAGATCTGACCAACATGCCACAGATCACAGCCTAAGAGGCAGTCAAATCCAACTGTCTTTGGAGACCTCTAAGACTAACTTTCCAGCACTAGCTTCTGACATAAGGAGATGTAAACGTTCTCCATCCATGAGAACTCCATTGCTAAAATTTCCACTTATACGGGGAGTGCCTTCTGTGTGGAGTCTGCATGTCCTCCCCGTGTTTACATAAATGGGTGTGCCTTAGTTGAAGGTTGGACATCGAGCTGGCACCTCGGCATTCGTGAAAATCTACTGCCAATCATTAGCGGACCGGAGTTCCACTGTGGCGCCCCCTAACCGGGAAAAGCCGAAAGACAAACAACAACCACAGATTTCTTTTCCTACCTAAACTCTTGCATTAAAGTGTATGTCCTCATTCACCACAAATACAATGACAAGTTCAAGGAAAAAAACATTGATGGAAACCCATCAACAGACTCTGCAACAAAAGAGACCCTAATCCCAAGAAATCAGCTCAAATCTCCTCACTCCAAAAGTGACAGTAAGAAGGTAAACGTGAAAGGCCTGAAAAACCCACTAAGCTACGAATTAAGTAAACATTGTTACCATATTCAAAGGAAATTATAAAGCCTTCATTAACCATAACAGGAATTTCAGAAACAATATTTATTACCACACAAAGTTAATATCAAATGGCACAATTCACTTTTACCTCAGGTATCTTGTATACATATTAGGAGACAAATATACTTCAGATTTTACCCCTCTGTCTTCTCTTCAATATTATATATTTATATATATATATATATATATATATATATATATGGGTCTAGGACAGTCTACCGAAAGACTGTTTCACCGAAAGTGAAATGGGCTGTCACAGTTTCGCGAAAGCACTTTTTATCGAAAAAAGTGCTTTCGCGAAACTTTCGTAAAAGTACAGGGAATCAGGGGGAAGTGGAAGTGGTAGTGGGTGAGATTGGACTACAGTGGGGATAAGGGAATATTCCCTTTTCCCCATTGTAGTGCGATCTCAGAGTGAGAATATAATAGTAGGGGGGTGAGGGGGGCAGATCCCCCCACTTGGGGGGGGTGCAGGGGGGCAAAGCCCCCCCTGCGTAAACATGGTGTGTGTGTGGTTTTTTTTGTTTGTGTGTGTGCGTGTGTGTGTGTGTGTGTGTGTGTGTGTGTGTGTGTGTGTGTGTTTTACCTTTTGTTTACCAAAACTGCTTTTTCGGTGAAAGCAGTTTCGGTAAACGGTATTCGGTAGGGTTGGATTTGGACAGTTGGTCTTTTGATCAACTGTCCTAGATCTATATATATATATATATATATATATATATATATATATATATATATATATATATATATATATATATATATATATATATATATTATATATATATATATATATATATACACATATATTTTTTCAGTAACTCCCTTTATCCTTTCTTTTTATCATTTTAACAAGCATTAACAGCCCTCTCCAAAATCAAAGGTACTAGCTCTGTGGGTCCAATATAGCAGGTTATTTCCTTCTTATTATAAAACACTGCTGCACAGACACCCATGTAAACCTATTCAGTCTTATGGTCAACACTGGTCATGTAGCTGATGTGTGGAGAACAGCTGTTGTGTCCTCCACAAGGGTGACATAACTACTGATCATGGGAACTGTAGGTCAATAAACATTATCAGCCTCATTTGTAAGATGGTGAACCATATCATCGTGGAATTCATAAATAAGGATATTGGCAGCTTACAAATTCCTTGCTCCAAGCCAGTTTGGCTTTGTGAATGGTAGATCCTGCCTACTTAACCTAGGCCAATCAGTACTCACCATCTAACTACACTTAGCCAAGGCTTTCAACACTGGGTCACACTCTAGCATTACTGACAGAATGACAAAGCTAAATGCAGACCCTTACATAACTTGTAGTACAGCAAAATTGATGACATATAAACCCCAGTTCAACAGAGCTGGTAGCAAACTTCCCTCAATAAGCATCATCAGGGCACTTCGCAGGTCTCCATTCTGAGACCACTGTTATTCAACATATACTCTGATAAAGTCAAGGCCCTCTAAGTGTCCACGTTTGCTGATGACTGCAAAATTTTTGATGGCATCAGAACTTCAGATAACTCTCACATCCTCCAAAAAGGCCTTGTCCATAAATTTTCACAGTGTCAGGACCATGAACTAAAGCATAATGCAAAAAATGATTATTGTACTCTTTGTGACACAAGAATATCCCTGTTCCTACCATATAAATGACTCTCCCTTAAAACAGATAACACCATTAGAGTCTCAGACATATTCATGAACAATGAACTTTCCATCAGCCACATGTCAGTTGTCATTAGCAAATCCTTCTCCCTAGCTCAACTAATTACTAAAGGCATATTCTCAAGATCCAAAGAAGTTACTGACCAACTCTACTCTTTCATTATGTGGCCTATATTAGAATATAATGCTTCCTTTGTCATATACCTATCCAAGTCTGTTGTCCAATTAGAAAAATGACAACATTGCCTCACCAACCAAAATCACAGGTACAAGGTTCCTATGCTTTACTGAGCAGCTAACAGCTGTGATAATCTATTATTTTTCTTACATCTTCTACATAGTGGCCTCTGCTTAACATACAGGGTTACAAATAACCACAGCCTGCTTGGTTTCTACACATCATACAACAGGAAACACCACAAGCATCCACTCTAGGGACCTAGGCCTACATCACAATATAACCAGGAGCTGAAGTATACCCATGCCGTTGGAATGAGCTCCTGCTCCATGATTAATAAGTGGCTCAGTCAGTAACTTACACATATGGATGAATAACCATAAATTCTAGTCCTTCAATCCATTATAGTGAGGGAAAGTAGCTAAGCTCTTAATGACATTTCAGTTGCAAACCACTGGGCATAAGAATCTATGAACCTGAAAGGGTCAACAGAAAAACATACTATTTAAGGGAAGATGTTAACAATGTTTTTCAAAAACTATAAATGGAAGGAATATAAATCTTTGCAGGAGACTTCGTTACCTGAAGTAAAAAAAGTGTTATTTTAGTTTGAGCAAATATATTTCTTAATAAAACTGTGCATTTAAAACTAATATATACCTTGTTGTACAGTATATCACTTTTCAGATTACAGTAACTAAGTAACTCTCAGATACTGCCAAGCACTTTATTATTTTGATGGGGATTTCCTTTCAACAAAAAATATCATACAAGCACTTGATCCAAGCTTGTTGTCAAACTTTAAGAAGTTTATTACCCATCCCCCCCAAAAGTACTCTAATAGCTTTCCAAGGGAGGATTCCCAACCCCTGCATCTAGATTGCTTGAGGTTGTCAGTGCCATTATTTATTTCTCATGGATTAGTCATCAGACTGTACTAGATCTCCTGAAAACAACTTCTGCAGTCCAGATATACTGCACAATATATACTCCATAACTCATTCCTAAGGCCTGGATGTACTGTATTTCCAAGGCTGTTTATTCATAATCCCAACCTCTATCTTAGAACTGGTATTGTCTCCTAAACATTTTTAAATATGCAAAAATTATTCCACTTCAGTAAATCTCAACCCATGAGGGGTTCTGGATTTTAAGCCAATAATCTGTTTGTGCCCTGCATGGAAAGCATTTTGAAAAGATACTTTATTCATACCAGGAGATCAAAACTGCATCATTTCCCAACCACAGTATGGGTTTAGAAGTTTAGAATCCTTATTAAAGCCTCCTGTCATGATTTTCACTTCTTCTTTTCTGTTCATAATATCATCTACAATTCATTAATAATTCTTGACAATATCTGCTGTCTTCCATAATATTTTCCATTTTAGTTTCAAATGTCTTTTGTATTAATTTCATAAAAACCTTATAATCACTATTATTCAGTACTATTGGTCTCCAGTTTTTTAATTGTCTTTTATCTTCATTCTATCATATGAATTTAAGTATTCCACTACATAATTCTTTATACATAAAACCTTCATTTAACCATTCATTCATTCAAAATCTTTCAAAAGTATTTTTTTTGCCAATCCCTTAAATTTTTATACATTTCATACATTATTCCATCTGGTCCTGCAGCCGAATCTATATTTACTGGCATAATAATAATAATGTCTAGCTCATTTAAAGAAATCTCCATTTCAAATTGTATATTCTCCTTTTCTGTTAACATTTTTACTTTCCTTGTCTTTTCAGTGCCTTCTTTTTTTCTTTAATCATTTCTTGCACATATTGTACTACACTATTCATAATCTTTTCTTGAGTTCTTTCTATTTCTCCTTTTACATTGTCTTTATTTCTCTCATTGCACTACCATCTTCACTTACTAACTTGCATAAGTAATTTGACAATTCTCTTTTTCCTGTAAAAATCTTTGCTTATATAATAATTCTTGAATTTTTTTCTTGATTTTTTTCATATAATTTTTCTTTGGCAAAAGTACTTTCTTACTCTAAATCTTCCAAAGCATCACTATATTTTTTTATATTTTTCTTTCTCTAATTTTCTCACATCATATTGCCATGGTTAAACACGTGTTTCATATTTTTCCTTAAATATCATCCACCATTCAGACCAGTTTTTATAAAATATTCTCATGGTAATATGATCTTTCCATAACTGTATAACTGTATTACTAATCTCTTTATTTATTCATTCCATGCTTTCTCATTTATCCTTTTTAATCCTTTGCCTATTTGTATATATTGAAAGATGATCAGAAAATACTGTTTCAACTATACCCCCTTCTCTTATAACTAAATCTTCTGATAATATAAAATAATCTCAGTTCTATATGCACCTCTTGGTAAGTCCATACATTTTTGTCCCAAAGTTTTAACTTGCCACATCATACAACTTCTAACATTTTTCTTATATCATTCCCTTTCTTTTTATGCTTGCCTTTTAAATCACATCTCTCATTTCCCAAATTCCAAATTAGCTTTCATCCCCACAGTTTATCTGCTTGTAATTCTTCATTTTTTCCTTAAAAAATATTGTGTCTTCTAATATTACATCTACATCACATGTATTACACCACTCCAAAATTTCTATTTTTCTTACTATAGTCTTAATACTATTCACATTTTCAGAAAGCATTCTAAAATTTTCTTTTCCCTTTTCCTTAAATTCATGGTTTCATAATTTCATAGCAAATTACTAGGCTAGCTTTCATAATATGCCATTCTAAACCTAGCCAATTTCTTTCAATGTGGTGAGAATTAAACACTGTACCTTGTGTTTGTGAGTCAAATACCTTAACCAATATACCAGGCCCAAATCACTTGCTTTATGTATTCTTTCTCATCCATTTCCTTTCATTTTTTTGTACTTATCCCTTTAAATTGTTTTTCGGTCTTTTACCCATTTGCTAACAGAATTTTTTTCCCTTGCACTACCTCCCAATTTATGTTTTCATCATCACATATTTCAGAATCTTCTTCTATGTCCTCAATATTATTTTTTCTCGTCTAATTTTTCTTCTCTTTGTTCATTTTCTTCACATTTTTTGCATCATGTCCCATTTCCCCACAATTATAACACATAAAAAAAAGCATGTTGTTGGTTGTCCCCCTTTCCCCCTCCACATTTATCATGCTTGGTATATATATATATATATATATATATATATATATATATATATATATATATATATATATAAAATATATGGATCTAGGATGTTTGCTCTAGTGAGCAAACGTCCGAATCCATAATAACTGAACACACTTTTACGAAAGCACTTTTATCGAAAACGCTTTCATTAAAGCGTGTTACAAAAAAAAAAAGAAAACACTACATTTACATTTTAGAAGGGGGGCTTCGGGGCCCTTCACCCCCTACCTTAATATTCTCCCTTCGAGACTGCACTTCAGTGGGGAAAAAGGGAAATTTCCCTTACCTGCACCATAGTACAACCTCGGCAACAGGCATACTTATGCGAAAATGCTTCTTCGGTGAAAAGCACTTTCACACAAGTATGCCCGGCCATTTGGGTTTCGGTCGTTTGCTCACTCGAGCAAATGTCCTAGATCCATACATATATATATATATATATATATATATATATATATATATATACTTTTTTTTCTGTTTCTATTTTTAACACAATATTACCATGCCAGCCACTAGTCCATAAAACCTTTTTGTCATAAACTTTTGCAATGTCCAGTACTTCTTTACATAAAATGTCCTTTCAAAGTTTCTCTTTCTACATCTGTTGATTGTACATGATGTTTTTTCTTTGCTTCCCTGTTAAATGCTTTTATCACATAAAGATTCCATGGGTTGCAGTCTCTCTTTTTTTCATATTGTCCAAGGAGAATTTTCCATTGAAAAAACAGTCTCAAGTATAATGTCACAAAATGTCTCTTTGTTAATAAGAATAATGGTCTTACCTCATGTGCTTTTATACCCAAAGGAGACATTAAATTGCCCCACACTTCATACCTGTCCATTTCTTTGTCTTTTTTACTTTGAATCCTTACCATGTACTTCCATTTTTCATTTTCTTCTGCCTTCTGTTCTGCTACTCTACTTTGGCCTTCTTTTACTTTCTCTGCATATGTTTTCTTTTCCATCTCACCGCTATTCTTCATTCTGGTGTCTGCATCCTTCTGTTGTAATTTTTAATAATGTCCCCCAGGACATTTTCTGGCTCACTCTGCACCCCCATTTCTTTAAGTAAATATTTCTTCAAACCCTTCTGACTGAAGGGTTATAATTATACATCCATCATTTGCTGGCTCAATGCCATCAAACAGGTTTCTTTGAAACATTTCCTCAGAATACTGCACACATTCTACAGTCTTGATATTTGCTTTCCCTTTATTTCTTTCATTAATCCATCATCTCCTTCTCTCTTCATCTGCCTCCCTGTTTCTCCAGGCTGCCTCTGTGCCTTTAATGGAAACAGGAAGTGCTTCCCCAAAATGGGTCCCACTCACAATGATGACTACGGGAAGTTGCACAATGACCTGGCTAAAGTTCCCCTAGTAGTAGTAAAAATGCCACCTTGGGTGTCCCCTAAAAAGAGGCTACTAGCCTAATGGGACTAACCTGGTCATCAAAGGATAAATAAATTAAAAGTTTTAAATTAAATCCACATCTCGCTCTCTGTTTCAAATGTAAAAAAGAAAACATTATGCATGTTGATAGTACTGAATGGGGTTTATGGTAACTAGGGGAGACAGAAACAAGAATGGGACACTAGAATGGCTATGGAGGGCGTGCAGGTCCATTACCCTGCTCTGGGTTCCATTTGATCATGATCTGGCTCTGTCTGAAATATTTGGGTTGCATGTATAATTCATGGACTCATGATCCATAGTGCAGAAATTGTACTAATATGGGGCAATGGGTTATACAGGATGGCAACTTGGAGTCATTATACCACCAGATCACAACATTACTGGAGCTTACAAAATGTGAGACTTGCATATGTCTTATAGAAAAGCAACAGGTTCCACCAAGCCTGGCTGCAGCATCTTTTTTAACTGATGAAATAGAGATTACATACAGGTGAATTTCTTTCAGTAAAACTAGGAGGTGGTCTTACACACCAACCTCATGAGTGAAATCAAATTTTGCAAGCAGTACTTTGATGTTCCAAAATGCCAGACATACAACTATTACACTTCTAGAATTGCTTCAAAAAAGTTTGCATTTAACTTGGTACGGACTTAGACTTGCAGTTTCATGTGTAATTGTGGGAGAGTTGTGAACTACTTCTGCAGCTGAGCCTCATTGAATTATTTATTACTGCATTTTTTCCATAAGCAGTATTACTGGTAAATCTCTTCCTGTCCTGGCTGCTTAGGCTGTAGTTTGGATTGCAGTAATGGCAGTACTGTAATTTTTGCAGAGGGATTTGTGTTTCTGTGCTTGTACAGCTGTTTACATTCCAGCTTTACTGCTAGAGTCTTATATTCTGTTTATCATTTACTTGCTTAAAGATGCATTTCACTGTCTTTCTGTTCATTTGCTACTGTTATATTTGCTACCATCTTTCCCGTTCTTGTGTCTGCCACATTGTTACAGCTCTTGCAGCTCCCACTGGCATATTAAGTACTGCTCTTCCTGCTACTTCCAACTGTTTTATACATGAATTACAGCTTTTCCCTGCCAGAGACTCTGAAATTCTAATCCACCTGGGATCATTGATCTGTAGTTCACAGTCATAGGAAAAAGAGAATTGTGATTTGCTACAGGTTCTGGAGTCACAAAGCTCCACTACTAGCTTCATTTTATTGGATCCCTCTCTAGTTATAACATGCACAGAGCTGCACCTACCCAGGGTCTTGTAAAAAACATTAACTGTGAGAAATTAGCTTTTTATCAAAAAGGGAAGAAGAAAGCTGTCTTGAGCTGCACTCAGCTTATTGCTACTGTTCATACATTCAGAGTTGTTTACTAGGCTACTGAACATGAGGGCCTTTTTAAGCCTAGCCATGCATCTAATCTCTGACAAGTCCTGGTAACCTGATACGTATCAGCAAGGTCTTGGGAGGTGAAACATTTACAAGCAGGGGCCTGGGAGATAAACCATTTGCTGACTGTCTGTGTCCATTATAGACATGGTCAACAAACCAGAGATGAATTTCCTGTTCTTTATGCAATTGTCCAAGTTACATTTGAATTGGGTTAGGGAGGAACTCTGTTTCATATGGATGAGGATCCTGTTCCAAACAAAGGGTAGTCTCTGGGATACATACCTGTCTCCGCAGCAGGTCCTATTTATATCACAAGCAAGGTTTAGAATGGATCATTCTGGTGCTGTTTATTTTGGTGGATATGTAGGAGGTCCGTTAGGGCAGGGTCTCTCAATGTCTTGTATATCAGGCATAGATCTCTCCTTAATAAGCTGTAGAAGACAGGACTTGCTCTATAGCGGACTGTCTGCACAAGAGCTTTTTTTCTTTGAGAGAGACCTGCAAAATCTGTACAACCCTGGAAATCTAGGTCTGAGTCTCAAATAACCCTGCCAAGTGTAAATAAACACACCTTGTGATGTGGTACACCCCTGGCCAGGTAACCAGGAATTTCCCCCAGCCTTAGTAGTAACTCCACCCATATACTTTCTTAAACAAACCAAACTCCAAGCAGTTATAGTCACTTCTGTCCCCCTTAGTCACTCCTGTTGAAATCATGGACCAGCACTTCTCCATAACTTCTGCAGCCAGGATGATTGATGGGTGTCTTGAGACATTGTAAAAACAGTCTTAAGCTATCTGATGATCATCCATTACTCAAACATCATAAGACAGTGTGTGAGAAATGTAGATATATAATGTCCTCAGAGGCTTAAATCTCATGCATAGTAAACTCAGACATCAAAATCTTCAGCAGTACGTAACACACCATAACTTTACAAGGCTATCACAATACACATAAAATATTGTATGCTGACATTCTAAAGATTAATTTGCCTAAATCTCAAAAACCTCCAAAGTGCAACACAGACACAAGAACACTCAACAAGTTAAGCCGGCCTCCTCACATAACACAAGGAGTTCCAGAGTCAAGGATGCATAGCCTAGAAGGCAGGTATCTACCCAGCCAAGCATTCTACTTAGAGGTGACTCCATTGTAAGGCATAGAGATGTACCTCTTACCAGGCTATGCAAGGAAAGAGTGACATTTAATTTTTTTCTGGTGCCAGGATCCATCAGATCTCACATTCAATCATGTCCTTGAACAACAAGTACCAGTATGACTCTGGCGTAGTACATGTAGGTGTCAATGACTTGAGATGTACCTCCCTGGACTATATGAAGAGAAACATGATGGAGCTCTATGACGACATGACTAAGGCAGGTATGAGTCTAGTACTGAGCAACATTCAATCTTCTCCAAGGATGCTACCACAATATGAGCAAAAACAATAATGGACTTCAATGATTGGCTTAGTTTTTGGTGTTCAAAGGGGGTCTGATATTTGTCAGCCTGTGAGGACTACTTCAGAGGTATGACTTCCAACTTTCCCTTCTAAGGTTTCAATTATTGGAAATGACATCATCCACCCCCATAGTGCCTTTTTTAGGCAATGTTAACCTGATAAACCAAACATAACAAAGCAAGCAAAGGAAAAAATGAAGGTATTACTGATCAAAACTAGTAGCCTAAACAAGAAACTCCACTCTTTACAAGCTCTCCACACCCTGAAGGAGTCAAACATCTGTAATCTGACTGAGATATGGTTTAAAACAGCAGAGATTTTATTTATTTTTATTTTATTTTAGATTTGTTGACCAGGATAGTCCAACTGGAGCCATGTCCATTTTCAGTGAAGGCCTGGGGAGATAAGCTCTGAGTTAACAGATACAATAATACAAGTAAAACAAGAGTACATAAGTAGTATTACCAAAGAATTCATAGGCAGATATGAGATACATCTGATTATAGTCAGGAGAAAATTAACTATAAAAAGTTAGTTGGGTTATTCACGTTCATGTTGAGAGTTACCCGGGCTTGTTGCAGTGGCAAAGCCAGTTAAATGCCATATGTTGTTTGAGTTTAGTTTTAAATTGTCCTAGGGAGGAGAGAAAAGTAATATCACCTGGAAGTAAGTTCCAGGCTCTGCCTGCAGCGTTAGCAAAGAGGGCATCTCCAGCTGCGTTGTTGATTTTGATTGTCTGAATTAGAAGTTTTTTCGAGGATCGAAGCAGTCTTGGATTGTTGCGGGGGATGATAATATTTTGAAGGACTGGGTTATAGAGGATTTTGTTAGCCATGATCAGCAGGTTATACTGGATGAGACTGTGAAGTTCTAGCCACCCAAGCTGTTTTAGGTTGATGCAGTGGTGTGTTTTAAAAGGCATTCCAGTGAAACCTGGCAATATGATTGTAACAGGTTGACAGTCTATTTAGTACAGATTTGTTTAGATTGGAGAGAAGGGGGGAGGCGTATAAAAGTGTTGAGAGTAGATGAGAGTGAGTTATAGCCATCTTAGCTGGAGGGGTTAGGAAGGCTTTTATTCTATACAGTGACCCAAGTTTTTTATTGATGTTCTTGATTGTTTGATTTACATGGTGGTCAAACTTTAGGTTATTGTCAATAATGACAGCTAGTAATTTTGTAGAGGGGTCAGGAGAAATTATTGTCTCATCTTTTGCATTTATGGTAAAGGTGAAGGCAGCAGACTTATGAGTTGGAAAGAATAACAGCATTTTAGTTTTTTGGGGATTTAGTAACAACCTACGTTCAGAGAGCCAATTTTCTATGGTATTAAAGGTGGACTGGGTAGCGACCCTCAGGTCTGTGGGAGAAATAGCTGAACAAATCAGGGTGGAGTCATCACTATATTGGATACAGCTGACGTTTGGTATGACTGTATACAAGTCATTAATAAAGATGGAAAACAGTAGGGGCCCTAATATGGAGCCTTGTGGTACTCCAAGGGTGTCTGGTAATAGATTAGAGAGCTTGTTCTGCCATAGGACAGCCTGTTGTCTTCCATTAAGGTACATCCAAACCAAAGAAGGGCTTTAGTATCAAGGTGGAAAGTTTGCAAGGTGTGAACCAGAAGTTAGTGGTCAACTATGTTAAATGCCTTGGAAAGATCCAAGAATAGGGCAGAGGATATGTGATTATTCTTATGGTTATTGTTTATGGTATTGGTAAAAGCCATTAACGCTGAGGTTGTGCTATGGTGTGGACGAAAACCATGCTGGGTATCTGCCATGAGGTGATTTTGGATTAGGTGGTGCATAAATTGTTTTTGTATACATTTTTCCATAATCTTTGCAAGTGGAGAAAGTATAGCTATAGGTCTATAATTGGAGAATTACGTAGAGGAACCTCCTTTATGTAGTGGGATTACGTAGGATGTTTTCCAAATGGTGGGAATTTTAGCTTCTGCTATGGTACGATTGATTAGTATCGATATTCAATAGGCAATGGCATCAGCTGATTTTTGAAGGTACTCAGAAGGGAGTTGGTCAGCTGAGATTGTGGTAGGTTGTAATTTTTGATCATGTTATGGATAAGTGATGTGGACACTGGTTGGAAGGAGAATGAGAGTAATTTTTTAGAGGTAGTAGTATCAGGGGCAGGGGTGCTAGAAGGTAATTGTCTAGCTAGGGCTTGAATTGTTTCAGTAAAGAAATGGTTAAAACTGTCAGAGACCTCCTCTGGGGATTTATCAATGGTGGCAGCAGGGATAGGTGTAGATGTTTTACCAGGGTGAAGTAGATTGTTCAGCCCTGCCCAGAACTTCTGAGGATTGTCCTGGTTGGTTGTCTGCAAATTACAGTAGTATTGTTTTTTGTCCTGAAGAATACATTTTTTGTTTCATTCCTAGCATACCTATATTTAACATGATCATGGGGGTCTTTTGTGGAGCGCCACTGAGCCCATAGTTTGTTTCCGCTGGTAATTTTTAGTCTTGTCTCTTTAGATAGCCATGGTGCAGTTCTTGCTTTTGTACGTTTTGAGCGGGCAGGTGCATGTAGATCAAGAATTCCAAGAAATTTGTTGTTAAAATAGGCAACTGTCTCCTCTAGGTTAGGTGTTTTAGCATGGACCAATTACAGGAGCTAAGTTCCAGCTGGAATTTGTCAGGATCAAAGTTTCTTTTGCTCCTGACTTTTCTGAGTAAGGGTTGTTGTGGATTAATGGCTTTATCCTTAACTATGTAAGTGAGAAGATGGTCACTTAGACATCGGAGAGGGTACCAGCAGTGTACAGTTGGGGGTTACTATTTACGAGTACCCAGTCGAGTATGCTATCTTTTTGGTTGGGTTTACCTAGCCTGGTAGGGGTGGTAATTGTTTGTGTAAATGCATGCAAGTTGATGTGGGTAGAAGGGGATTCTTTGGAACAACAGTCCCAGTCTATGTTAAAGTCTCCTAGTATTAGTGTTTCTTGGGGGTAATGACAAGATAGCCAGTGAAGCGTGTCTTCAAGTGTGGCTACATTATTACCTGGGGGAATATACATACAGATGATGTTGATGCTTTTACTTTTGTTAAGTTGCAATCTAGTGGCAATAATCTCCAAGTTATTGATCTGAGGTGGTTGAATAACATCTATGGTCACATTCAACTCAGATTTATAGAGTACAGCCGCCCCTCCCCCTTTCCTGGAAGCACGATCCAGCCTGTGTATATTATACCTGGGTGGTAGCACTTCATTGTCAGTAGTGTTAGGTTTTAACCAGGTCTCAGATCCCAGCTGTGCAGGGCTATAATGCCTACCACACATTTAGACCAGCTACTACACAGGAGGGGAAGAAATGTGGTGGTGTTTCAGTCTTTGTCCAAAAGAGACACACATCAAAGCTGGTAAAGCAGCACAAGACACTAGAGCTTATTCGTGTTCAAATAACCATCAGGAAGCTTCTATGTCATAAATCAGCTAGCTATAGAACTCCATGTATAGCCCAAGAAAGGCACATTGCCTATCTACAGGAACTGGAATCACTCAGTATTAAACCCAGTACCATTTTCCTAGGGGACCTAAACTATCCAACTATAGACTGTGGAAACTACACCACCACTAGTGTACAACAACAGAAATTCCTGGAATTTGTCAATACAAACACCCTAGAAAGTACAGTTGTGTACACTTACCATAAATGTAGATGTTCAAGTGTACTCACTGTTGCAGTCATCACACTTGGGTTATCTGCCTGCAGGTAGCCCTCAGTCGGCCCGAATACCAGAGTCTTAGTATTTCTGGGTCAGATGCTATCGCTTCTTCCATGATGTCAGGTCATCAGGGGTATAAAACAGGCAGCCGACGCTATTACATCAGTTTTTCTTGCCCCAAATGTCAGGAGCCCTCAAATAGGGAACAAGTATATGATGGGGAACACCACCAGTAAAAAGTAAATACCAATGCCATTAGGAATAGCCATAGAGAGGAGAGGTAGATAGATAGAGAAAGCCAGGGGGCTGGACGGAGGGAAACCAGGACTGCAACAGTAAATACATTCAAACAAGACTTAGTCCTGTCAGGGTAGAACCTGAGTTGTCTGTGCATGTCCAAAGAGTGCAGTATCCTTTCCCCTTTATTCTAGGGGTTAGGGAAGAAGGTTGGTAAGTGGATGGATTGGTTTAGAGCCATACTGGACACTAACTTAGGCACAAAGGATGGGTTAGTCCTGAAGGAAACCTTGTCTGCATGGAAAATAATGAAGGGCTCCACAGCCATTAGTGCTTGTAACTCAGACATTCTTCTAGCTGAAGTTATGGCTAAAAGTAAGGCTGTTTTCCAAGAGAGGTGTTTTATCTCTGCTGAAGTAGCAGGTCCAAAAGGGGGAAGTATGAGCTTTTCCAGTACAAAGCTAAGGTCCCAGGCAGGGGTGAGTGCCCTCCTTGAGAGCCTTAAGTTGTTAGCCCCTCGTAGGAAATGTTTGATGAGAGGGTGAGAAAATAGAGGTGGCTCAGTATTATAATGAGCCAAGATGGCAGAGGCATGAATCTTAATAGAGGAGAAGGATAGGCCTCTGTGGAGTAGCTCTGCTAGGTAATCCAGGATTAGAGGTAAGGAGGGCACTGCTGTGTCCTTTCCTTTAGACTGAGTCCAAGAATAATATCTTTTCCACTTTTCAGCATAAAATTTCCTAGTACTAGGCCTTCTGACTTCAAGAATGACATCCAGCACCTCTTTGCTGAGGGTTGCTGGTGGGGTATTCAAGGGATAAGCCAGGCTGCAAGGTTTAGGGTTTGCAATTGTGGATGCAGAATCTGTCTCTCCTGCTGAGACAGCAGGGTAGGAGGCTGGTGTAGGTGCCATGGTGGCACCATTGTCAGGCTGCGCAGAAGTGGGTACCAGTGCTGGTGTGGCCAGTCCAGGGCAATCAGAACTGCCCTTGGCCTGTCTTGTTTTATCTTGAGTAGTACTCTTGAGAGAAGGGGCAGAGGGGGAAAGGCATAGATTGAGAGGTTTTCCCATTGAAAGGATAGGGCATCCACCTTCCAGGCCCTGCTGTGAGGGTTCCTGGTGCAGCATTTGCTTAGCTGGTGGTTCTCGGGGGAGGCAAAGAGATCCACCTCAGGTGTCCACCATCTCTGGATCAGAAGGTTGAAGGTGTTGGGCTCCAATTTCCACTCGTGTGGGTCTAGGTTAAGTCATCTGCCAGTGAATTTTGTTTGCCTGGCAGGAACTGAGCTTGTAGATGGACTAGGTTGCTAAAGGCTGTGTTCCACAGGGCCATGGCTAACCTGCAGAGTGAGTAAGAATGGGTTCCCCCTGCTTGTTTATGTACCACATAACTGTGGTGTTGTCTGTTTTTATCAGCAGTTGTCCTGGAAGGATTAGGTATTTGAAAGCTATCAGAGCATTCTGTACAGCTGGCATCTCTTTTTGATTGATGTGCAGGAGAATCTGCCTTGGGCTCCAGTGGCCCTAAATGCATTTGCCTCCCATGTGAGCCCCCCATGCATAGTCTGATACATCTGTTGTCAGGGTTTGGGTGGCATGGGGTTGAGTGAAATGCAGTCCCTTGTTGTGGTTGCATGCTTCTGCCCACCAGAGGAACTCTGTCCTTAGACAAGGTATGACAGGAATGACCATTTCCAGGTCCTGAGAATGCTGGTAACAAAGACTTTTTAAGTACCATTGAAGTTTCCTCATATGCAGTCTTGCATATGGAATTAGTTGAATACATGAGGCCATGAACCCTAGGGCTTGCAGTATTTTTCTTGCAGACAGCTGGGTTCTGGTGGCCATCTGTTTGAAGTGGTCTGTCAGACAGACCTATTTTTCTGAAGTGAGAAATGCCATCTGGGAAGTTGTGTCCAAGCTTGCTCCCAGGAATACAGTCTTTTGACTGGGTACTAGTTGAGATTTCTTTTCATTGATGTGTACCGCAATGAAGTGAGAAGGCCTTTTACAAAAGCCAGGTGCTGAAGCAGCAATTCCTGACTGTCTGCCTGAATCAGGCAGTCATCCAAGTAAAGGTAAATTTGGATATTTCACTGCCTGATGTATGCAATGATAGGAGCCACGCATTTTGTGAATACCCTGGGTGCAGTAGATAAGCCAAAGGGAAGTGCAGAGAACTGATAGTGCATAGATCCTGCCCTGAAACATAGACATTTCCGACATGACTCCCTTATGGGGATGTGCAGATAAGCTTCTTTTATGTCTAGATTGACTAACCAGGCATCCTTGGCTAGCATAGGGAGAAACTATTGCAGGGTAAGCATCTTGAATTTTGGGACCACCAGAAATGTGTTGAGAATTGAAAGATCCAGGATCGGGTGCCAAAAGTCCTCTTTTCTGGGAACCAGGAAAAGTCTGGAGTAGAAACCTGAACCCCTTTGTTGTACTGGAGCAGTTTCAATAGCACTGATATTGAGCAGGGAAAGTACTTGCTTTTGAGACTCTGCCCACTGGTTTGGAGGAAGGTCTGGAAACCCTCTTGGGGTTGGCAGTGAATGAAAGTAGAATTTGTACCCCTGGGATACAATGTTGTGGACCCATCGGTCCTGAGTGATGGACATCCAGTTTTTTGCATGAAGGGCACGTTTTCCTCCTATGGGCACAAGCAGTTGGGCAGGGCTGGGAAATAGAACCGAGAAGTCATAGTGAATTTTTTCCATAGTGGGGTTGCTTACAATTCCCTGTTTTTGAGGTTGGGGCACTCCATTGCTTAGATCTCGGCATACCCTGAGACTGTAGTCTGGGTGGCCTGTTTCCCCTGGGTCTTGTCTGGGAAGGCCTGGAAGAGGCTGGAAAGGCCAGTGTTTTGAAGGGAAATGCCTTCTGAATCTAGGTGGTTGCACTTGTAAGAATTCTTTAACAGTTTGCATAGATTTAGCTTTTTCTTCCATCTTTTTAAGAACTTCTTCTGCTTTGTGCCAAACAAACAGTCCTTATTTAAAGGAGCGTCTAGTAATTTTGATTTGACATGATGTGGGAAAGGTTTGCTCCTTCAGCCAAGCATGTCTTTTCAGTACAGAACCAGTGACTGCAGCCCCGCAAGATGCTTCTAAGGCACCAAAACCACACTCCAAAGTACCCTTACTAACTTGGTTTGTAGAATGCATTAGCTCTTATAAATCTTTATTCTCTGAACAATCTGGAAATGATGCCATTTTTTGTTTAATTAGTTCCATAATATGTTGCTGGTACTTCAGCATGTGAAACTGGCAATTTAATGCCCTGATAGCAAGAGTTGCAGAGGTATAAACCTTCTTACCCCATCTGTCTAAAGCTCTGGAATCCCTGTCTGAAGGGGTAGGATTTTTGGCTGTAGTAGCCTTAATATCTTTAGGACCCTGGGAAATGATCTCTGGATCAGCAGTAGGATTCTTGAAAAGAAACTTGTGGGAATCAGGTACTCTGTAGTACCTGTCAGGTTTCCTAGGGGCCGGAGGTAATGTGTCTGGAGTAAGACTGGATTCCATAAAAACATCCTCTACAAAACCCAGGACAGGGGGTATAGCTAGAGGCCTGTGCTGAGGCAACTCTAAAAATTCTCTGAGTCTCTTTTGGGACTGAGGGTAATCTTGGCATTCCCAGTGGAAATGCTCTCTTAAAGTATGTATGGTTTTACCAAAAAAAAAAATCCTCTGGAGGAGAGGCAGAGGGAATGGATTCCTCTGCATGTGAATCCTCATAAGCTGATAAGGGTATGTCCTGATAATAAGAAGGGTCAGAGTCATTGAACTCCTGGTCTACAGAATCAGAAGGAACTTCAATTCTTTGTCTCTTAGCAGGGGAAGGCTGGTTTCCCCTAAATAGCATAATAAGGTCTTCAGCCATTCTAAGCATTTGTTTTTGTGGCATGGGAGCTTGAGCATGTGCTTTGGTCATCGGTTTTCTATGCATAGTGCATACTCTGTGCCTAAGAAACCTGGTAGTTTTAGCTAAAAACGAAGGCATCAGTTTGATTCGAACATTGGTAGGATGGAATACACCCTCAGAAGCCGGTGCCTGCACAGCGGCTCCAGACCCATCCAAGGTAGAGACACCCACTGGTTCCATAGTCGAAGAAGCATCTCGCGGTATACCGGACTCTGAATAGGTCTCAGCAGAGGCCTGCGAATCCATAGAAGAGAGCATCATGGCCTGCAAAGGCACCTCACTGAGTACCAGCAGACTGGCGACTAGCTTAATGGAAGCATTGTCGACAGTTTTGGACCTATGCAGTCTGTCTCTGTCTTTATCTTTACATTTTTTCAGAAGATCGGTAGCCAGATGACTTATCAAAGCCATTTTGAAAATACAGAGAACGAGAGCAAAAGAATTTAGTGACAAAAATAGCCAGACGATGAATGGTTCGGGCATTAAACAAGGCACAAAACTGACAGCGAGGAACGTCGTGGTCTGGGCCTAAACAGGTGACGCAGTAAGAATGAAAATCTCTGTGAGGTATTTGCTTTCCACAGGCAAGACAATTGTTAACTTTTTCTGACATTGGTTAGAGCAAGAAAAAGGATCCCCAACTGGGTACTTAGCTTTAGAAGACTTCAGGATTATCAACTCAAAAACAAAAATTTCAGGTAGCGGCCGACCGGCACTTGCGAACTGCTTCTGCTTTGGGCTCCTCCACGGCAAGAAAGACTGATGTAATGGTATCGGCTGCCTGTTTTATACCACTGATGACCTGACATCAATGAAGAAGTGGCAGCATCCGACGCAGAAATACTAAGACTCTGGTATTCGGGCCGACTGAGGGCTAACTGCAGGCAGATAACCCAAGTGTGATGACTGCAACAGTGAAACACGAAGAACATCAATTAGTCAGAATGCCACTAAGAGCAGCAACATATTTGACATTGTCCTTACTAATATGTGGGCATCTTTTACCATCCCTTTTGTATCTTCATTACTTGTTAGTTCTGACCATAAAACCATCTTCCCTCAAAATAAAATTGAAACCAGAGACTTCTTCCACCCAAGGTACCTTTAGAAATTTCTCTAAGACAAACTACCTACTTCTAAGTTATACACTGGCAAGCTTCAAATCCTCACCAAACACAGTTAACGCTGCTGAATATGTGGAAATATACACCACCACACTATACTAGCATATAAACAGCTGCATAGGTGCAGTTGTACCCTATACGAACAAGTGCAGGGCAAACCCCAGAAACATTCCGATGGTGGTACCATAATAGCAACACGCTTTACAATAAAAGAACAAAATTTTGACCAAAAGTAAGAAAAGTAATTCCCATAATGATAGAGCCCTTGTTACCAAAACAAACAACTCAGGAGCTTAATAAAATCCAGAAAAGCCATGTTTGAGAGTAAAATAGTCACCCCAAGCCAAAAATAATCTTACGGCCTTTTTTTGCTTATGTTCACAATATCATAAGCACAACACAGCAATGTGCTGAGCTGATTGCGAACAATGTTACCTATGTTGAAACTGAAGACATAGTGAATCTACTGGATGATAAATTCACCTCCAACTTTAACCCCCTCCCCACCCTCTATTCCACAAGATATACATGTAACTGACTCACCTCTAGCTATTACATAACACAAAATCCTAAAATTGCTATCAAAATCTAAAAATACTGCATCAGTGGGTCCTAATAATAATCCTGGATGCATTTTAAATAGCATGATACACAACTTAACCAGCCCCAGAAATATTGTTTAACCTTAGCCTCCATACAGGCTTTTTACCAAGCAAATGCAAAATAACTACAGTCATCCCCTGCATAAGAGAGGATCTTTTACAGACTCAGGAAATTACAGACCCATAAATCTGACCAGCATCACATGCAAAGCCATGGTAAGGCATATTGTGGAACTTCCAGACACTGGACCCATCTCAGTTTGGATTCACCAAGAACAGGTCATGCTTACTCAATCTGGTGGACTTTTCTGAAAAGGCCACCAAAGCAATGGATAAATGCAAAATGGTACACATCACATGCCTTGACCTGACCAAAGCTTTTGACACAATACCCTCTCATGCATATTCAAAAAGCTAAATAAACCCCTATGTTGCCCACTTAATTAACAACTGGCTCACAGACAGTATACTGAAGATTAAAATAGGGGAAGCTACCTCATAAATACAGCAGTCACCACTAGACTCTTCCCAGAGTTCAGTGTTGGGACCTCTGCTGTTTGGCATATACTTTTCTGAAGTAAAAGCCAATACCAAGGGGTTCTGGGTGACTAAGTCTGCTGATGACTGTAAGCTAGGAGCAGTTATTGAATCCCCATATTCACAGGTTCATAGGTATATACTAGGCTAACTACCACCGGGACCTTATAAACCTTGGCATTTATTATGAGGCTGTATGTTGGTCAGGAAGTTTCTAGAGGTTAAGGGGGTATGTTAGGCATTACTGTCAGCTTCTGCCTAGCAGAAACATGGGGGCCAGACATGGTGTGAAGTTCTGATTTCATATCCACTGGTAATGGTTACATTTACATACAGCTAGGGATGGACTCTGCTTCATACAGATGGGGTGCCTGTTCCATAGCATGGATATCCTCTGAGACATGTATCTGTCAAGCCAACATATCTTATTTATGTCACAAGCAAAATTTAAATCCTTGAATCTAGTGGTTCTGATGCTGTTCATTTTCTGGATGTGCAAAAGTTTCATCAGAGCTGGATCTGAGGATGCCTTGCATGCCAGGCATAATTTGCCTCTCAGTAACCTGTAGGAGACAAAGTATAGAGATATGGCTTTAAGGTAATCCTTATAGGACAATGTGCTTTTACCCTTGATCCTCTTTGTAAGGAACATTTGTGGGCATTCCAACTGTTGCATATATATAGTCAGGTATATGCTAAAGGGGGAATTATGCTCAATGATGGGTTTGATAAGGGCTGAATAAAGTGGCACGATGACTTCCTTAGATCTGGATACCATGCCCTTACTTATAAGATGGATGACATAGAATTATTTTTTTTTTTACTGCTTTGGCCACATGTTGGTCAAAGGTCAGATTACTCTCTACATATGTTCCTATATCCCTGACTACTGAGTTAATTCTTAGGGGTGTTTTATCAACGGAGTAATTGGCCTGGGTGGTAGTTTTCCCAAAAGGTACTATAGTTTAAGGTCTCAGTTGTGGATCGGGTAGACTCAAAGAACCAGTAGCAAGGTAAACAGAAAGGCCCTGGAATGCAACTTAAAATAGGTGTATAATACTATAAAAAGTAGTGGGGCACAAATCCTGGAACAGAATTCACAATACTGCCACTACTGCAATCTCATCTCAGACTAAGGCACCAGACTATGCAGACATTCCAATAATGCTGTAATAGACGAAGCTCAACTCTGGCAGTAGATCACAGTGCTGCCACAACTGTGAAGGAAGCTACAAGATAAGAGTGAGGCACCAGACTGGGTTCAAAATATAAAAAAGCTACCTTTTATGTATAATTCTACTTATGGAAATAGAAGAGCAGTATAATGTATAAACAATGAGAAAATCTTGCAGAAATACATGGTCTGCACCTAACTGCAAATTAAGCTACAAGACTAAGGTCCCAGAACAAACTAAAAAGATGCAGATAACATTCTGGGCTAAAACATGGACAAAAATCAGAGACATACAAAAAAGTATCACCACACAGGTCACTTATAAGTGCAACTTAAAACATTTCAACAGAATTTGAATAAGATTTTTTTTGTCCTCCCTTTTGAAGAAAAGCTTGTATCTCACACCTCTCAGAGTCCTGAACAAAGGTGAATATAGCTCTCTGCTAAATATAACAGGCTTATCAGAGAAGGATCCAATCAAGTAAAGCCAGTATTAGCTCAAGTCCTGCAGTTATAATTTTAAAAACGTTTAGCTTAATGTCTCAGTGAGGGGCACACTCAAAGAACAGGGGCAAAATAACAGCAAGGTAAACAAAAAGGCACTGGAATGCAACTTTAAGCAGGTGTATACAGATAAAAAGCAATGAAGCCCAAATCCTCGGGCAAAATTCACAATTTTTCCACTATTGCAATCTCACCACAGACTAAGGCACCACACTAATGGAATGCCACTTCAGGTTTAAATAGCTAAAAAAGTACTGAAGCACAAATCCTGGGACATAATTCACAATACTGCCGCTACTGCAATATCACCACATAGTCATCTTGTAGAAAGATTCGCCCCAAACAAATAACTGGTGACAAAATCATGAACTGAACCTAATGCCAAAAAATGCATTATAGTTTCCTTTGGAAAGTTGTTTAACCCAGAAAACTATCATATTGTCTATACACCCCTAAGAGTTGAACCAGTTGTTCAGAATTTGAGAACTTATGTGGACAGTGACATAACTTTTGACCAACATGTGCCCACTGTTGTGAGATAGTCCTTCTATATTGTGCAGCTTATAAACAAAGGAAGTGTGTCTAGATTTAGAGATGCCATTGTCCCTCTTTACACAGTCCTCATTAGGCCAGTCATGGAGTATAATTTCCCCTTTTCCATGTATCTGCCTAGACACACACATCAATTTAAATATCATTTGAGATACCTCAGTAAAAGGATGCAAATCCTAAAAAATATCTTCTACATGGACTGATTTAAAGCCCTGTCACTATACTCAGTATCCTACAGACTGCTAAGAGATGAACTGTATCTGGCATACAAGGCATCCGCCTACCTGATACTGATGGACCTACTGCACATCAACAAGACAAATACCATCAGAAATACTCAGTCCAGGGAGGTAAACATCTGCAACATCAACAGAAAGTTTGGAAGGACAGATATATCTCACAGAGGATACCATTGCTCTGGAACAGACTCCTAATCCATGTAAAACAAAGCTCATCTCTGTCCATATTCAATCACAATTTGGATCTATACATGGATAACAGAAAATTTACCCCAGGACTGCCCCTTGTACTAGTAATGAATAGGAATACTAGGAATAAAATCCCGGTCCATGTGAGGCAGATCACCTCGCTGGCTCTGTTCAAGAGAAATCTTGACCGGTGGATGGGAGATCGTAGGTTTACCCCGGGAATCATCTCTGTGTCACTGCTGGACAGAGGCACAACAAACTAATGGGCACAGTATTTTTTAACATAAGGGGTGGCGTAAGCCACAAAACTTTGGGCTAGGCTTATAAATGCCTTAGGGCAGATAGCCTAGTATAAACCTATGAACCTATGAACCTAATGGACGGATATATCACCCAAATGCTTTATCCTATGCATGAATTGCCTCAAATCCTCTATGGCATGATCCCAGTTACCCAATTACTCAAGCTAGAGATAATATATTATTATTATTATTATTATTATTATTATTATTATTATTATTGACAGTGGGAAGTGTAAGACCAATCTAACACCAGACATGACAAGTTAACTCAAGCACCAAAAGGGAAATTGGCTAGGCTTAAAATGGCCCACAAGGTCATCTAGCTTAATAGCTACTTATGAATCTATCACTGAAGAGCCTGACAAACCCTGACCATTTTGAAGTATTTACAAGAAAAAGTGCATAAGATTTAGGTTCTAATTTACTCAAGCTGTTACATTGGCTTTCAAGAGGACATGGCTAAAAAAATAAGTAAAAATATGATTCTGTAACATAAGAAAAGGTACCCTTGAATAAAACAGAAAAATGGCATTTCATGATGCTGCATAGTGAGATAACTCTGAAACAAAACAAAATTGACTTAACAGCAAAGCGTCTGCATACCTTTTGATCTGCGAATGAGTGGCAAAAATGCTTTAGTGACTCGTACGGTCCCCCACAGGTTAACTTCTGCCACTTCCTTGTACTTCCGTAAACTTGTAAATTCCACTTCTCCATACGTAATAATTCCAGCATTATTCACAATACACCACAGATCTAAACAAAACAGACAGACATACATATTCAGCAAAGATTCTTTCCTTTTGCATAGCCAAAAGGCTCCTTAAAAAAAGTCTTAACTACATACAGTGAAACTGCTGACACACATATTAGCTGAATATAAAGTTACAAATGCTGCAGTTTGTATCTAAAGTGATGCTTGTTTCTAGCAGTTTATACATGAAAAGTACATCTGTGTGAAGTGCACACAATACAGTAGACATTTGAATCCAGTATTGTGTCTCCAAATCCTGTATGTTCGGAATATCCACTGATATCCAATGACTCTGTCATTGTCCATGTTGGTGTGAATGACTTGAGACGTACCTCCCTGGACTATATGAAGAGAGACATGGTTGAGCTCTCAGAGTATGTGTCCCAGGCAGGTATGACCCTAGCCCTAAGCAGCATCCTACCTTCACCAAGAATGCTATCACAATACCAACAAAAAATAATTGACTTCAACAATTGGCTTAGTTTCTGGTGTCATTCCAAGGGGATCCAGTATGTGTCTGCCTGAGATGACATGGCTGACAGGCTTTAGTGCTTTGCCAGAGATGGCCTCCACCTGTCACCCATAGGATACCAAATTCTGGCCAAGGCTCTTGCCTCCTCCATTGTGCCTTTTTAGACAGTGTCCCAAAGACAAACCTTCCAACATAAAACATCTGTCAAAAAGCAAACTGAAGGTCATGCTGATTAACTCTAGCAGCCTTATCCTGAAAATGCACTCACTGAAGGCTCTCCTCACACTGGAAGATGCGGACATCTGTGTGGCCATGGAAACTTGGTAAAGGCCTGCAGAGAGCACCCCTGAATTACCAGCCTATACCTCATTCCACACATTCTGACCCCAAAATGAGATCAGGAAGACTAAGGGTGGTGGAGCCTCTATCTTCATTAAGGATAGGCATACCTCCAGACTGGTTTGCCAGCATGACACACTGGAACTACTCCAGATGCAACTGACAGTTGGCAAGGTACCCATCCAAGTTATAGCCAGCTATAGACCCCCCCTCTATGACTCAGAACACCCACTCCTCCTACCTGGACCTACTTGACTCAATCAAGTTACCCCCTAACACCCTGATCCTTGGTGACTTCAACTACCCCACCATAGACTCGGTGAACTATTCCTGTCCTAATGCGCTCACCCAATGATTCCTTGACTTCATCAATTCTAATGCACTAGACCAGCTCTTCTCATCCCCCACAACGAAAGATAGCATTATGGACTTGGTTCTCACCAACATGGATAACTGCTGCACCACTCCCATAGTATGTTCTCCCTGGTGAGCTCAGATTTTTGGTCTGTCTCATTCGAAATTTCTATCCCACCAACCCCCCCCCCCCAGCCATAACCCGGTTAAAAAAACTTCTCAAAAGCTGACTACAACCACCTAAGGGAGGGTATCAGTAACTTCACATCACCATCCCCTTAAGAGGATGCAGACAACTATGCTGAACAGTACGCCAATTTGCTATACAAGCACCTGTTCAACGGCATGGACTCAGCCATACCCAAAAGAACTAAAACCTGCTCCTCAAGGAAAAACAAACCTGTTTGATGGACATCTTCTATCAACAGGCTTTACAACAAAAGGAAGAAACTGTTGTCCAAGGGCAAAAAGGAACAAATTCCAAATTGGAAAAACTCCCTCCTTAGCCTCAATAATCAAATTAGATCACTAGTGAAAACCTCCAAAGCCAATTATGAATCAAAACTAGCCTCTGAAACAAAGGGAAACCACAAAGCCTTCTTCAGTTATGTCAGGAAACTCCATGCCAAAGCCCAAGTTGGTTCTGAATTAGTACTTAATGGTATCACTTACACTTATCCTGTTGACTTAGCCAACCTGCTAGTAGATAGGTTCAGTGCAAACCTCACCCGCCCTGCCCCCCCAAAGGCCCTTTCAACATCTCTGATACTTGTTCTGCACCTCATATCTCCATAGATCAAGTGTTAAAGGCCCTATCCAAGGCAAAGAATTCAGCTTCCATGGGGCCTGACGTTATCCCAGGCTGTATTCTGCACCATCTCCAGCAAGAACTAGCATTGCCATTGAGCACCCTATGCAACCACAGTCTAAGTACAGGCTAAATTCCAGCAGATTGGAGAACTGCCATTGTCATCCCCTTGCACAAACATGGTGCCACTACTGACCCTGGAAAGTACAGTTGTGTATACTTACCATAAATGTAGATGTTAGAGTGTTTTCACTGTTGCAGTCATCACACTTGGGTTATCCTGCCAGGGGTAGCCCTCACTTGGCCTGAATACCAGAGGCTTAGTATTTCTGCGTCAGTTGCTGTCACTTCAGGACTGACATAAGGTCATCAGTGGTATAAAAACAGGCAGCCAACACTATTACATCAGTTTTTCTTGCTCCAAGTGTCAGGAAGCCCCAAATAGGGAGCTAAGTTATGGTGCAAAAAACACCACCAGTAAAAAGTAAATACCAATAGCACTGTAAGGAGTGATGAAGAGAGAGAGAGAGAAAGACAGAGAGAGGAACAAGGGGGCTGGAGGTTGGGAAACCAGAACTACAACAGTGAATACACTTGAACATCTACATTTATGGTAAGTGTACACAACTGTACTATGTTCTTTGTGTTTCACTATTGCAGTCATCACACTTGGGAAGATTCCCAAAGCTGAAGAATGGGTGGAGGCAGTCAAGAAGAGTTGGGGCTGGCTAGTATGCCCTGCAGGACTGTGGTTGCAAAGGCCACCCTGGATTTGGAAAAGATAGGCAAGCGGTAATGCTTGGTGAAGGTATGAAAAGAACTCCAAGTTGCAGCTTCCAGAATGTCCCTGGTAGGGACTCCTCTGAGAAAGGTTGTAGAGGTTGAAGTTGCCCTAGTGGAATGTGTTCTGACCCCCTGAGGGGGTGGTTTCCCATGGTGTTTGTAACAGAAATGGATACAGTGTGCTATCCATTTGGAGATGGTTTGTTTTGATATGGCCTTGCCCTCTGCCCCTGGTGCAAAGCTGACTAGTAACTGGTCAGATTTGCTTAAGGGCTTAGTCCTATCAAGGCAGAATCTGAGCTGTCTGTGCACATCTAAAGAGTGTAGGATCCTTTCCCCCTTATTTTGAGGATTAGGGAAAAAGGTTTGCAAATGGATAGATTGGTTGAGACTCACACTGGACACCACTTTAGGTATGAAAGTTGGGTTAGTCCTGAGGGAGACCATGTCAGCATGAAAAATAATGAAGGGTTACACAGCCATAAGTGCTTGTAGCTCAGACACTCTTCTAGCTGAAGTGATGGCCTGAAGCAAGCCTGTTTTCCAAGAGAGGAATTTTAACTCTGCTGATGCTGCAGGCTTAAAGGGGGGCATGAGCTTTTCCAACACAAAGTTAGGGTCCCAAGCAGGGGTAGGGGCTCTTCTTGGTGACCTTAAGTTGTTAGTCCCTCTCAGGAACTGCTTGATGAGAGGGTGTGAGAAGAGAGGTGGCTCAGTGCTGTAATGAGCATAGTTGAATCTTAATGGAGGAGAAGGATAAGCCCCTGTGGAGTAGGTCTGCTAGGTAATCCAGGATGAGAGGTAAGGAGGGCTGTGCTGGATCCACTCCTTTAGTGTGGATCCAGGAACAATACCTTTTCCACTTGTCAGCATAGGATTTCCTTGTATTGGGTCATCTGGCTTCATGTATGACATCCAGTACCTGCTTGCTTAGGCTGGTTACTGAAGGAGAAAGTCAGGAAATGTGCCAGGCTGCAAGGTTCAGGGTCCGCAGTTGCGGATACAAGAACTCTCCCTCCTGCTGAGTCAGGAGAGTTGGGATCTGGGGGAGGTGCCATGGCGGCAACAGTGACAGACTGTGCAGTAGTGGGTACCAGTGTTGGCATGGCCAGTCTGAGGCAATCAGGATTTCCCTTGGCCTTTCCTCCCTTATCTTAAGTAATACTCTTGTAAGAAGAGGTAGAGGGGGAATGCATAGATTGAGAGGTTTGCCCACTGGAAGGATAGGGCATCCACTTTCCAGGCCTTGCTGTGACATTCCCTGGTGAAGAATTTGCTGAGTTGGTGGTTGTAGGGGAAGGCAAATAGGTCCACCTTCGGGGTACCCCATTTCTTGGTCACAAGGCTGAAGGTGTTGTGGTTTAATCGCCACTTGTGTTGGTCTAGGATATTTCTGCTTAAGTTGTCTGCCAGAGAGATTTGGTTGCCTGACAGGAATTCAGCTTGCAGGTGAATATGCATGGCTGAGGCCGTGTTCCACAGGGTCATGACTAACCTGGAGAGTGGGTAACAGTGGGTTCACCCCTGCTTATGTACCACATAACTGTGGTGTTGCCGGTTTTGATTAGTAGAGGCCCAGATAGAGTAGGGATCTGAAAGCTGTCAGAGTGTGCTGAACAGCTAGCATCTCTTTCTGGATGATGTGCAGATGAATTTGATTTGGGCTCCAGTGGCCCTGAATGCACCTGCCATCCAGATGTGCACCCTAGGCATAGTCTGATGCATCTTTGGTTAGGGTCTGGGTGGCATGGGGTTGTGTAAAGGGAAGCTCCTTGTTGTGGTTGCATGCTGCTGCCCACCAAAGAAACTCATTCCTTAGACAAGGTATGATAGGTATGATAGTTTCCAGATCCTGAGAATGTTGGCACCAAAGACTTTTTAAGTACCACTGAAGTTTCCTCATATGCAGTCTGGTATATGGAATTAGTAGAATGCAGGAGGCCATGAACCCCAGAGCTTGCAGGATTTTCCTTGCGGATAACTGGATTCTGGTGGCCATTTGAGAGAAGTAGCCTGTCAGGTAGGCTTGTTTTTCTGGAGTAAGGAATGCCATCTGGGATGCTGTGTCCAAGCTTGCTCCCAGGAATACAGTTTTTTGACTGGGGACTAGTTTGGATTTATTTTTGTTGATAGTGTACCTCAGGGAGGTTAGAAGGCCCTTTACAAATGTCAGGTGCTGCAACAGCTTTTCCTGACTGTCTGCCTGAATCAGGCAATCGTCCAAGTAGGGGTAAATTTGAATATTTCTCTGTCTGCAATAGGCAATGGCTGGAGCCAGGCATTTTGTGAAAACTCTGGGAGCAGTGGATAAGCCAAAGGAAAGTGCAGAGAACTGATAATGCATAGATCCTGCCCTGAAAAGTAGACATTTCCTACAGGAGTCCCTGATGGGGATGTGCAGATAAGCCTCCTTTAGGTCTAGGTTGGATAACCAGGCATCTTTGGACAGCATAGGGAAAAGTTGCTGTAGGGTGAGCATTTTGAATTTTGGTACCACCAAGAAGGTGTTTAGAATGGAAAGACTGGGTGCCAGGTGCCCTCTTTTCTGGGCACCAGGAAAAGTGTGGAATAAAAACCTTGGCCTATCTGTTCTGCAGGAACAGCCTGATTTGCCCATATGGAGAGCAGGGACTGAACTTGGTTTTGTGCCTCTGCCCACTGGTTTGGAGGAAGGTCTGGGAACCCTTTTGGGGTTGGCAGCATGTGGAAATAAAATTTGTACCCCTGGGATACTATGTTGAGGACCCATCGATCATTGGTGATGGAGGTCCAGTTTTTTTGCATGGTGGGTAAGTTTTCCTCCTAGGGGCACAAGCAATTGGGCAGAGGTGAGGAGAGGAGTTGAGATGTTATTGTGAATTCTTTCCATAAGGGGGTGGCTGAGCACTCCCTGTTTTAGAAGTGGAGGTATTCCATTGCTTAGATCTCTGCATACCCTGAGACTGTAGTCAGGAGGGGGGTCTGTTTCCCCTAGGTCTAGTTTGAGGTGGCCTTGAGGGGGCTGGAAAGGACCAATGTTTTGAGGGGCAATGCCTACTGAATCTTGGAGGCTGCACTTGCAAAAAATCTTTGACTGTCTGCATAGTCTTTGCTTTTTCTTCCATCTTTTTTAAAACCTCTTCTGCTTTGGTGTCAAACAGATTGACCTTGTTCAGAGGTACGTCCAATAATTTTGATTTGACATGGTCTGGCAAGGTCTGCTCCTTAAGCCAGGCATGCCTTCTAAGTGCAAAACCTCTGACTGCTGCCCTAAAAGATGCTTCTAGGGCATCAAACCCACTTTGCAGGGTATGCTTGCTGACTTGGCTTGCAGAATGCATAAGATCCTGTAATTCCTTATTTTTTGCGCAGTCAGGGAAGGTAGATAATTTTTGCTTAATAAGTTCCATAGTATGTTGCTGGTATTTCGGCATGTGGAACTGACAATTTAATGCTCTAATGGCAAGAGTTGCGGAGGTGTACACTTTTTTACCCCATCTGTCTAAAGCTCGGGAATCCCTGCCCATGGGGGTAGGATTCTTAGCTGTAGTTGCTTTTATTCCTTTAGGTCCTTGGGAGATGACTTCTGGGTCAGCAGTACGATTTTTGAAGAGACATTTGTGCAAATCAGGGACTCTGTAGTACCTGTCAGGTTTCCTGGGAGCAGGGGGTAAAGTATCAGGAGTTAGACTGGATTCCATAAAGACATCATCCACAACATCCAGAACAGGAGGGATAGCTAAGGGTCTGTGCTGTGGTAAATCTAAAAATTCCCTGTGTCTTTTTTTGGACTGAGGATAATCCTGGCATTCCCAATAGAAATGCTCTCTCAAAGTATGTAGGGTTTCACCAAAATAAAAATCCTCTGGAGGGGAGGCAGAATTAATGGATTCCTCTGCATCTGAATCCTCATAGGCAGATAGGGGCATGTCTTCATAATCAGAAACCTCAGAGTCGTCGGACTCTTGGTCAGATAAAGCTGCTGGGAACAGGTCTCTTTTAGCAAGGGAAGGCTGGCTTCCCCTAATCAGCATGATAATGTCTTCTACCATTTTAAGCATCTGTGATTGTGGCAAGGAAGCAGAAGCTTGAGTTAGGGTTGTCGGTTTTTTAGGCGTAGCTCATACTCTTGGCCTTAGAAACTCAGTAGCTTTAGAAAGAACTGAAGATGCAAAAGAAGTCATCGGTTTGAGTCGAATCTCGGTAGTGCGAAGAACTTCCTCAGAAGCCACTGCCTGCACAGCGGCTCCAGACCCATCCAAGGTAGAGACATCCGCAGGTTACGTAGTCAAAGAAGACTCTTGCAACATACCAGACTCCAAATGAGTCTCGGTAGTGGCTTTCGAATCCAGTGAAGTAGGCATCAGGGGCTGCGAAAGTGTCTCACTGAGTACTGGCAAACTGGTAACTAGCTTAACGGAAGTTTTGTCGGCAGTTTTGGACCTGTGCGGTCTGTCTCTGTCTTTATCCTTACTTTTTTCAGAAGATCAGTAGTCGGATGGCTTACCAAAGCCATTTCGGAATACAGTGATCGAGAACAAAAGTATTTAGCTACAATAAGAGCCCGATGACGAATAGTTCGGGCATTGAGCAAAGCACAAAACAGGCTGGAAATCTCAGTGTTGTATTTGCTTTCCACAGGTGAGACAATTGTTAACTTTTTCTGACATCGGTTAGAGCAAGAAAAAAGGATCCCCAATGAGATTCTTAGATTTAGAAGACTTCAACTTCAATTTCTGAAATGAAAACTCGGGTAGTGGCCGACCGGTACTCGTGCGAACTGCTTCTGAAGTGACAGCAACCAACACAGAAATACTAAGCCTCTGGTATTCGGGCCGACTGAGGGCTACCCCTGGCAGGATATCCCCAAGTGTGATGACTGCAACAGTGAAACATGAAGAACATCCTTTTGCCCCATTAGCTTGACAAGTCTGATCTGTAAAGCCATGAAGCATACTATTATGGATCTCATAAACAAGGACATAAGCAATTTCCAAGCACTTGACCCCACCCAGTTCAGATTTTGTCAAGGGCAGATCTTGCCTGTTGAACCTGGTTGACTTCTTTGAGACTGCCACCAAGTGGTTGAGGGAAAGTCAGTAAACACAGCTTACCTTGACTTGACCAAGGCCTTTGACACAATCCCCCACTCAGGCATCATCAAAAAGTTAATACAACTTGGAGTAAATCCCTATCTCATCATGTGGGTAGCCAACTGGCTCACTGATAGGACACACAAGGTCAAAATAGGAGCCTCCACCTCCAACAGCAGACCTGTCACTAGTGGTGTTCCCCAGGTATCTGTCCTGGGACTCCTACTGTTTGGCATATATTTTTCAGAGGTCCAGGTGAAGACAAAAGGCCTGTGACTGACCCATGTTTGTGGACGACTGTAGGTTGGGTACTGTCATTGACTCCCCAGATGATGTTAACATACTGCAAGCGGGTCTTATACCAACAGATGACTGGTGTCAAAGTCATGGCCTTAAGTTAAATGCAAAAAATGTATTATCATACCATTCTGCAAAAAGATGGCCCCTACTGATTACCACATCAATGGCAACCCCTAAGCACACAACCTGTGGTGAGAGATTTGGGTAGTCAGGCTGACAACAATCTCACATTCGATCTTGATGTGGCGGCAGTGGTCAGCAAACCCTTTTACTTGGTTCATCTCATAAGTAAAGGGACTGCATCCAGAAAAAAGGAGGTTATTACTTCTCTGTACTCCTCCCTCATTAGGCCTACAATTGAATACAATGCCCTGTTTGGTACGTACCTCTCCAAACACCTGCACCAACTGGAAAGGCCACAGAAATACCTCACAAAGAGAATCCATGGCCGTCAACACCGGCCCTATGCGGACAGACTCAAATCACTATCACTCTACTTGGTATCGTACAGATTGCTCAGAGGTGATCTGTGTCTTGCCTACAAGGCAATTTCGGACCCTGCTCTACTAGAGATGCTCCATATGTGTAAGTCTAGCTCCTTGCGCATTACCCACTCAGAAGGTCTAAATATAATATGCAACATCAACAAAACTGGGTGGAGAGACAGGTTTGTCTCCCAGAGGCTGCCCTGTCTCTGGAATAGACTTCCCATACACGTCAAACAGAGTGGCTCACTGACCCTCTTCAAGCACAACCTTGATGAGTGGATCGAAAACCACAAATCTGTCCCAGGGGTTCCACCTGTGTCCCTCACTAACAGGGGTGACAGGTGCTAACTGAGGTTTCTTTTTTGAGGGATAAATTCTTGGCTAGGCTTGTAAGAGCCTCGGGGTCATTAGCCTAGTACCCTCCTATGATCCTATAATCCTATAAGTGATGCTGTCTAATTTATCTTGTTTAGTAGGAACTGTGAAGCCCCTACACACAAGGCTATGTTTGCTGGGTCACATGATGCTTCCTGACATGTGATAATAAACTCCTGGGAGGGAACAGTTCCTCATAACTTATATCCATAGAGCCAAAGACCCTAAAGAATATCCATAGAGCCAAAGACCCTAAAGAGATGCTGACAAATACTGGCCAAACAAAACCATTTTGGAATTAGTCAATCATCCCAGCACAGTAACAGTCAGTTCAGTCTCCACCAGTGCCCCTCCTCCTAGAACAGTGGTTACACTCAGAGCTCAACTTGCTTAGAAAAAACAGGCCTGTGGTACAACCACAACTAGGCATTAGTATATGACCATCCTCAGTGGTCATAATGCCAAGACATGTCACAAACACTTCACTTCCATGACCTCTGCCTTAAAGGATAACTTGTAAACTGAGAAAGCTATTCCACTCTCAAGGCAGCAGAGTACAGAAACTGGCACAAACCATTTTTTTCACCCATTCCATTTTGTAAAGAACAGTCCCAATTTTATGCTTTGTGTTCCATGTCCTACAGCCACAGTGAGCAGAACATTAAATGCCTTCTTCACACAATCATCCAATTGACATTACCAATACAAGTTCAGATTTTCATGCAAATACATGACAATAATGATTGGAGCCAAAAATAATATAATCTTTATTCCAAACAAAACGTGAATATACTAGAGCTTCGCATGTAATGGGTTCTAGGAATGAGAAAATATTAAAAAGATGATAACACCTTGAAAAAATCAGTCTGAAGAAACAATCATAAGTTTATAGCCCTCTTAAACCAATAATAATCATGGAAATGCCAAACAATTACTTTTTTCAGTTCATACTTAACAATGAAGTCGGAAAGGATTACATGCAAAAATAAACCAGGCTTCTTAAAAAATCTCAGTGATGTGTGTGTGTGTGTGTGTGTGTGTGTGTGTGTGTGTGTGTGTGTGTGTGTGTGTGTGTGTGTGTGTGTGTGTATGTGGGGTGTATGAGTGACAGACAAATTGTCAAATGACAACTAGTTGAACCAAAAAGAAGCAGGCAGAGCTGTTCAAAAATCAGCCAATTGAACATGCCAGTTTTGCTCATGTGTGAAATCGCAATACACTGGGGATAAGGGAATTTGCCCTTTCCCCACTGTAGTGTGAAACTGACCCTGCAAAAAAGAAAAAAATAATTGTTTACTGTTGTTTTTGATAAGCTCTGTTTCGTGCAGTTGTGCTCAGTACAGTTCAATATGTTCCTTTTATGCTAAAGCAATAAACATATTACACACACACACACACACACACACACACACACACATATATATATATATATATATATATATATATATATATATATATATATATATGGGTCCCTCTCAGTTGATTGAGCTTTCAGAAACAAACTCCACATGGTCGAGACCAGATGACTGAATTTTTGAAAACCCTAAGCTTTTGAATGGAGACTGCAGTACAGTGAGGATCAGCAAATGTACCCTTTTCCTCACTGTAGTGCGATCTTGGAGTTGGTGGGGTGCAGGGGGGCTTGCCCCTCCAGCAAAAATTTAAAAAAGGTAGATTTTTTTTTTTGTTGATGTTCGAGTTTTTGGAAACTCGATCATATGGTCTCTTTTTTTTGTTTCTTAAAAGTCGATCATCTGACATACTCATATTATATATATATATATATATATATATATATATATATATATATATATATATAGAGAGAGAGAGGGAGAGAGATATGGAGATACACACACACACACACACACACACACACACACACACACACACACACACACACACACACACACACACACACACACACACACACACTTGTATATATGCATATATATGAGAGATGATTTTATAAGCCATGGGAATCTTCTTGGGCTAGGCTTATATAGGCTTCAGGGCCGTTAGCCTAGTACACACCCATGAACCTATACATATATATATATATATATATATATATATATATATATATATATATATAGATATATATATAGATAGATAGATATGGATCTACTTCAGATCACTGAAATCCCATTTCACTTAGACCAAATCACCTACATTTCACAACACTGACAACTCATTTCACTGAATCTCATTTCACTGACTGTTAACAATGCTAAATTTCAAAATACTAAAGGGGAAACCATAGACACACTCACAACACTAATGACTACCTCTTTCCACAACTTAAAAACAACTTACTTATCTTCTTAACAGAAACCAGACAATATAAAATCAAACTAAGTGAGGGGGCCTATGCCCCCAACACCCCCAACATGGGGAGCTGTGCCCCACACACATACCCATTTTCCTAATATATATATATATATATATATATATATATATATATATATATATTAGTATTATATATATAGATGATATATGACTAAAAGCTACAACCACAGTGAGCAGAACATTAAATGCCTTCTTCACACAATCATCCAATTGACATTATCAATACAAGTTCAGATTTTCATGCATATACATGACAATAATGATTGGAGCCAAAAATAATATAATCTTTATTCCAAGCAAAACATGAATATACTAGAGCTTCGTATGTAATGGGTTCTAGGAATGAGAAAATATTAAAAAGATGATAACACCTTGAAAAAATCAGTCTGAAGAAACAATCATAAGTTTATAGCCCTCTTAAACCAATAATAATCATGGAAATGCCAAACAATTACTTTTTTCAGTTCATACTTAACAATGAAGTTGGAAAGGATTACATGCAAAAATAAACCAGGCTTCTTAAAAAATCTCAGTGATGTGTGTGTGTGTGTGTGTGTGTGTGTGTGTGTGTGTGTGTGTGTGTGTGTGTGTGTGTGTGTGTGTGTGTGTATATGTGGGGTGTATGAGTGACAGACAAATTGTCAAATGACAACTTGTTGAACCAAAAAGAAGCAGGCACAGCTGTTCAAAAATCAGCCAATTGAACATGCCAGTTTTGCTTATATGTGAAATTGCAATACACTGGGGATAAGGGAATTTGCCCTTTCCCCACTGTAGTGTGAAACTGACCCTGCAAAAAAAGAAAGAAAATTGTTTACTGTTGTTTTTGATAAGCTCTATTTCATGCAGTTGTGCTCAGTACAGTTCAATATGTTGCTTTTATGATAAAGCAATAAACATATTATACACACACACACATACATATACATATCTATATATATATCTATCTATATATATATATATATATATATATATATATATATATATATATATATATATATATATATATATATATATATGCATATCTATATATATATATATATATATATATATATATATATATATATATATATATATATATGGGTCCCTCTCAGTTGATTGAGATTTCAGAAACAAACTCCACATGGTCGAGACCAGATGACTGAATTTTTGAAAACCCTAAGCTTTTGAATGGAGTCTACGATACAGTCAGGATCAGGAAATTTACCCTTTGCCTCACTGTAGTGCAATCTTGGAGTTGGTGGGCCCTCCAGCTTTTTTTTTGATGTTCGAGTTTTTGGAAACTCGATCATATGGTCTCTTTTTTTGAGTTTCTTAAAAGTCGATCATCTGACATACTCATATTATATATATATATATATATATATATAGAGAGAGAGAGAGAGAGATGGAGATACACACACACACACACACACACACACACACACACACACACACACACACACACACACTTGTATATATGCATATATATGAGAGATGATTTTATAAGCCATGGAATCTTCTTGGGCTAGGCTTATATAGGCTCCAGGGCCATTAGCCTAGTACAAACCTATGAACCTATACATATATATATATATATATATATATAGATAGATAGATATGAATCTACTTCAGATCACTGAAATCCCATTTCACTTAGACCAAATCACCTACATTTCACAACACTGACAACTCATTTCACTGAATCTCATTTCACTGACTGTTTACAATGCTAAATTTCAAAAGACTAAATGGGAAACCATAGACAAACACACTCACAACACTAATGACTACCTCTTTCCACAACTTAAAAACAACTTACTTATCTTCTTAACAGAAACCAGACAATATGAAACCAAACTAAGTAAGGGGGGCTATGCCCCCAACACCCCAACATGGGGAGCTGTGCCCCAAACACACACCCAATATATATATATATATATATATATATATATATATATATATATATATATATATATATATATATATATATATATATATATCTATATATATTAGTATTATATATAGATGATATATGACTAAAAGCTACAACCGGGACATATGGCTAGCATAACAATGAACTCAGAATGGCAGTTGCACACCTCATCAGAGTACAGGAATACAATAACTTCCTCGGATTTAGATGAGATGCACTTTGTGATTAAATGTGGGATAAAGATGGAATATTCTGACTACAGTTGCTACATGGTGATTGAATGAGATGCAGCCATCAAGCCATGTGCTCAAGTCCCTGATCACAGATTAACTGTATGGGGGGGGGGTGTCCTTCACACAGTATGTGGGAGGAATCTGTTTTCCATTGGAGGTGATACTGCATTTCTTAGTATTTAGTTTCAGCTGTTTTGTAGTGCACCAGATGTTAAGAAGTGCTAGCTCCTTTTAAAGAGTATTAGTATCATTGGTTGGTTTCACTACTGCTCCCATATTATACCATCATCCACCCCCATTTTACCCATTTTCTACATGGTGTTCAGGGTGTCATGTCAGCTATCAGCATCTCGCTCTCTATTCAATGCCACTCTCCAACCTTCTTTGGCACTCACGCCTGACTGTCACAGGTCTTCTCTCACATAATCCATCCACATCTTTGTAGAATTCCATCATTTCTTCTTGCCTTCTTTCTGTCTGTCCCAAATCTTCTTCAGCAGTTTGTCTTCTGCTTTTCTGCACATGTGCCCAAATCATCTGTTCTCTTTGTCCTTTTCTGCAGCTGGAGCTACTTTAACTTTTGCTGTTATATTCTCATCTCTTCATCTGTCCCACAGTGTGCATCCTACCACCCATCTCAGGCACTTCATCTCCATCACCTCTAGCATCCTCAACTGCTTTGCCTTTACTGCCAGGTATCTGTACCATACTATAGTACTGGTTGTACCACTTCCTTGTACACCAGACATTTCAGCCTCTTGGGCGTTCTTTTGAAATACACTACCCCACCACTCTTTGCCAGTTGACTGAAGCCCTGCTGATTCTAGCTTTGACCTCTTCTTTCAGACTTCCACTCCTCCCAGATACTTGAAACTGTTAACTTGTTCCATTCTTTCTTTGTGCCATCTGACCTGAAGAGGGCTGTGCACAAGAGATGCCCTCGCAATCTGATAGATTTCGAGCGCTATTGCAAGGAAGAGTGGGTGAATATTGCCAAGTCAAGATGTGCCATGCTGATAGACTCCTACCCAAGAAGACTGAATGCTGTAATTAAATCAAAATGTATTTCAACAAAGTATTAGTTTAAGGGTATGCACACTTATGCACCCAACTTATTGTATTTTTTTTTATTTTTTATATTTTTCTCCTAACAGATTTATTTGTTTTTCAATTGAATTGTACAGGTTATATGTCACATTTAGGTGGGAAAAGTTTTGAAATGATTTATTGTGGTCTCATTTATTTACATCTCAAAAGCCTGGTATTTTAACAGGGGTGTGTACACTTTTAATATCTAGTGTGTGTGTGTGTGTGTGTGTGTGTGTGTGTGTGTATGTGTGTGTGTGTGTTTATGTGTATGTATATATATATATACACATACACACACACACACACACACACACACACACACACACACACACACACACACATATATATTATTTATATTACATATCTATATACACATATGTATGGATACGACCCATGCTTATTAGGCTTGTATGAAGGTAACATAACAAAGAATATAAGCAGTAAGTTCAGAGTGAAAACCTGAGTGGAACTATACAGTGTACAGTAAGCAATCAGTATAATGTCAAGCAAGCAGCTATACATTATATTCAGAAATACAGTAGGAATAAATTATAATGTGGGATTATCGAGTTGATGATGATGTTAGAGCAAATGTTAGAAATTGTAGAATGAAACACACCAAGTTATAGGTGGAAAAGAGGAGCCTATAAGGCAAACAGAGAGGGAACATTTTTGTAGTGAGTGCACATTAGTATAGGGGGTGTAGCAGTTATTCAGGGGAGTGAGTAGTTTTAAAGGTGTAAGTGTTAGATGGGGAATGAGTGAGTGAGTGTAAGGGTATGTAGGAACAAAGGTATGGAGAGGCCTTGTTAGGTGAGCTGTACAGTAAATATTTATCTATGTATATAGTTCCAGGAAGAGCCCGAAGGTAAGCAAACAGAGGCACCATGGGGTCTATTAGAATAGTTCAAATTCTCTAGCCTCTTTATTTTACTGGTTAAAAATCTATGATCTTTCAGGCATGTCCGTTTTTTAAGCTGCAGAATGTGGCATTATATTTAACAATTGGCTTGATTAGTAATATCCACATGGAAACCATTGACTCCTGTCTCCCCATGGTCTACTGGTTATGCAATTATTTTACTTTATTTGTGTTTGTTTTCCAGTGCACTGACTACAGCTGACCAATTTTTGGCAAAGCCCAAGTGAATACAATTACAGTTTATAGACTACTGACAACATTAGAGTAATGGACAAAAAGTGCAGAAAATAAATACTACTGGTGAAAAAGTGAACAGACTAGTACAAACTATGCTGACCGGCGGTATCTGCAAACACAGGTTAATGCGCAGCTTCTATATTTTCAGTTTTGAAGAAAGAATGTAGAGGAAGAGCATGAACAGTTAGGAAGTAAGAGTGTGAGTAGTTAGGGGTATGGCACAAGTGATAGCAGCTACACTAGCATTGCTTGGGAAAATGTGCTTTGAGTTGTTGAATTGTCATCTGGATTTGTAGTAGGGTGAGAGGCATTTTAATACAGTGGAAAAGATTCCCAGAGTTCTGGTAATAAAACTGAAAATGTGTGGTTAGTGCAATGTAGTTTGTGTCCTGCAAGCTTGTCATTGATGGAGAATGACTTCTGATGTTGTAGGAAGAGGTTTTTGTAATGAGTTTGGCTGCAAAAGGGGAGAATGTCTCAAGATGTAGGGGGTTGAAAAGAAGTTACCCTAATAAGAGGTCTGCTGTCTGTTTGCTTTTAAGTCAGTAAACAATGATGTTCAACAGTGGGGGAATTAGCAATGAAACAACATGTTTTAGTTTTGATGCTCTACAGGGTAGATGCAGCTTTGGGACACACACAGTTTTTTCTTCCCCTCATAGCAAAAATGGGCAAGTCATATTCTAGATGAACTAAAATGGCTGTTTAAGCTATGGCAGCTGTTCCTGGTACATTTAGGTAAGAAGAGATTTTCCTTAACTATACATGGATTATTTTATATGTTTAACAGCAAAGCACTGAACAAAGCTTTAATATATTGTCTACAATGATTCCTGAATTTTCCACTTCTTTGTCTGTCATTAGTGTTTGTCCGGTAAATCTACATTGATAATATATCTCTTTTCCCCAAACTGTGAATGAAAATTCTACATGTAATCAAATAAAGTGAGAATTTTGTTTATAATAATAATAATAAGAAGAAGAATAATATACCCATTTGTTAACCAGGTAGGCACATTGAACACACAGCCCCTTTTCAGGGTGACCTGACAACAATGTCTGGTTAAGTGACTTCATCAAGGTCACACAGTAGGTAAATCAGAGTTGAGGGAGGCAAACCCCGTACCACAAGAGCTGCACTCGATGGTTTAAAATATGACTCCAGATGATTTAGTCAAATTCACTTAGAAGAGAAAATTCAGTATTAAAAATGGTGTCATTAATTAGTAAATTATCAGAATTCTTGGGACCACATTGTAGTACCCATTTTCTTATATAACTAGGCCGAGGTCTTTTAAACGTATTTACTTCTAAAACCGATACAGGTTCTCTTTGCTGTTGCTATCGGGTTCTAGAAAAAGCTTCACAATCTGTTTTAAATCTTGCATCTGTGCATTTACTGGTTTATCTGCATTAAAAATCCAGTTATAAAATGCCATTGCTTGTACTTCAGTTCTATCAGCCCTGACCAAAAGTTGTTACTTAAGTTTATCATAGTCCACGTAATAATTTCTCCTCATGTGTATATAACTTTTCAGTGACTTTCCTGTCAGTTGGGAAGACAACAATTTTGCATGGTATGTTCAGTCCCAGTTCTCTGCAGTGACATAGAGCTCAAAGCCACCAGCAAAGATTTTAGGTCATCTTCTGTAGTTAGTTTCCTCACAGTAGGCACAGACTTGAGCTTGACAGTTATCTGGTGCTATAGTTGTACCAGCTATTGGTCAGTCCCCACCTGTAGCTCCTCAGGTCATTGTAGTAATTCTTCTATGGTGTGTGTGTGTGTGTGTGTGTGTGTGTGTGTGTGTGTGTGTGTGTGTGTGTGTGTGTGTGTGTGTGTGTGTGTGTGTATGTTTCAGCAATGCATGGAATTAATAGACCAAAATATGGTTGGCACACATTAGCAGAGGAACTGTGAGGATCTGAAAAATATCAAGTCTTTGGTCAGCTACCTGTGCCCCAATTCTACACCACCTGGGAGCCAAGGAGACACTGCGGACATGAACATATGTAAGTAGATTGTTTTCTTATCTGTTTGGGACAAAGAAGATCTATGCAGAATGACAAACACACCCCTTGGCTTTTCAGAATTATATGACACAATTTTCCCAGTACCTTTACTGTCGGTCAGAGCCTTCCAAGCATTTGGCTGCATTTAAAAGTCCAATGCTGCAGACTGTAACCAGACTTCAGTTCTACCTCTCCACCAAAGTAATTTCATCAGCTATGACTTTATTGTTCACCCCAATTGGGTCAGTGTCTTCATATCTTCAGGGTCTTCCTCTTTGTTGTTCTTCATATGAGGCGCTAACTTCCGGATTTCTCTGTCACAGGCTGTGCTCTTTTATACAGATCAAGTAGGTTCTTATTACTAGCTATCTAATACAGAGCATTGCCTAGTTAAATATATACTGCAACATAGTTTTCAATATACATCACCCTTTTTCCACAGCCAGTATGTTACTAAACACAGGAACAATTCATTTTGTAAAATTTACTCTGTTGACAAATCTGTGGGCAACAAATGTGTTTGTGTGGTTGGATTATCAAGGGCAGCAAATAATGAAAGGTTGGTTACCATCTGCAAGGTAAGTGGGATTGGGTATTAATAGTAAAGATTTAATTTTAACTAAAGCTTTGTTTTGCCTATGTGTGTATGTGTCTGTTCTGTGTGCATTTGTCTGAGTATTTGCAGGTTAGGGTTTGAGTACAGGTTAGGATAATGCTTAAATGTGTTTTAAGTGTGTGTACTGTATTTGTCTTGTGTAATGGTACAGTTAGAGATTGGGTGTTTACTACACCAAAGTGGAGGGCTGGGGTTAGGGTCAATGATAGGGGTAGGTTAGGATAATACCATAAGTAAGGTGGTGTAGAAGGCAATGAGTAAAGTGGTATAAATTATCCTTTTTGATAGGTTCACATTTACATTGAAGTAGCTGATAATTAATTATTTTAGCTTTTGTTTTAATGCTAGTTCATTTTTGTTAAACTCATATACACATATTCACACACACACACACACACACACACACACACACACACACACACACACACACACGCATGTGTGTGTGTGTGTGTGTGTGTGTGTGTGTGTGTGTGTGTGTGTGTGTGTGTGTGAGTGTGTGTGTGTGTGTGTGTCTACTTTCAAATCCCGTATTACCAGTAGCCCGAACGACACAAGATCGAGACTATAAAGTCAAAACCTGTATTTCCTGAAACTTTAAAAGCTTGACTTTTAAGATTTCAGAAAATGGGAGGCAAGCTTTACATTCCTTCCCTCCATTGACGCAAAACACCCTAAAAAGTGAAAATAATTTACTTTCAAATCAACACTTCTATAGTTTTTCACATTAGTGCATATTTCAAGGGGGGGGGGTCTACTTCTAAATTTTGAAGTTTCAAAACTTCCAATTTCTTATGATAGAGACCATAAGATTGAAGTTTTGAAACTTTTAAATTTTAATAAAAATAAAAACAAACGATCTTTTTTTACATTTATTGCAGGGGGGGCAAGCTCCCCAGCACCCCCATCCCCAGCTAATTAAGTATACCAACACTGAGATCACACTACACTGAGGAAAATGGTAAATATATTGTTCCATGCTGTACGGTGATCTCCATTTAAATGGTAGACAATTCAGCTTTAGTAATGCACATTTTACAAACCAAAACATATTGTCAACCTAATAGTTCAGAATTTAACAGTTAGATCTTTAACAGTCTAGTGAACGCTTTAATGAAATCATAGCACTACACAAACTGTATCTTTGCACTTCAACAGGATCTCCTGTGTAATTATGAGCAATGGATTTCTTTTTATCACTTCAACAGTTATTAAAGATGCAGTAACCGCTCTAACTTTAAGTTTTCCTTTACGTTTGTACTTACAACACCAATAATTTTTCAGTTTTACAGACTGTTCAATATGGTAAACTTATCCTTCAATTCTAAGGACTTTCTTTTTGAGACGTTGTATTATTGTATACTTCTCCAACAATTCCAGAAGCTTGGAACTTAGTATCTACCACATTTTTTTTGTACAACTACAAACTACAAAACCTTAAAATGATATATGCCATTTAAGTATTACATTCATTTATGTATTCTGACAGTCAAGCTTTTAAAGTTTCAGGAAATACAGGTTTCAACTTTATGGTCTTGATCTTGTGTCATTCGGGCTATTGGTAATATGACATTTGAAAGGAGAGCCATGTTTGTGTGTGTGTGTATATATATATATATATATATATATATATATATATATATATATATATATATATATATGTCACATTCAGTCTAAGTGCTGCTATATTTTGTGCGGTGTCACTATTATGATGCACATTTTGATGTCTTTTTTCTTAAAGTACTAAAGATGTATTAATCATACCTGTTTGATCAGGATTATCATCTGTGTACTAATGTATCTAAAATTTGTTCTCCATAATCTTATTTTTACTAACTAGAATGAAAGTAGCCCACATTCCTAAACTTTAAAGAATGTTCCAGAAAAAGTTAATTCTCTTTTGCGAACCAGACTTGTATGTAGCCACAGTCCTATCTAGCAATTAGTTAATACTTTCATTTTATTTACTGTTTGCTTCTTTTATTAGTGTATGCATCCAGTATCCCAGAGACCAGTATTCAGATACAATATGTGAGAAAAAAAACAAATACAGCATAAGAAGAAAAGATTCCTGAACTTGTACAGATTTTTTAAATGATCTGATCCTGGGTTATCATACTCAGCCTGAAGAAAAATAAACTTCTGTTTATGAATGTGGAAGTTTTCTTTTCTCTTTTACATTTGCTGGCCAGGATTGTTCTTGTCTTGTGTAAGGTTCACAATGCATATAGGACTTATAAGACTTACAAAAGCATAGTAAAATGGCGTACATCTCTAGACCATTGAAAAAATACCCCAGATGATGATGAGAATAAATAAATAACTGAAAACAGCAATGTGTAAGTGTGTGTGTGTGTGTGTGTGTGTGTGTGTGTGTGTGTGTGTGTGTGTGTGCGTGTGTGCGTGTGTGCATGTGTGTGCGCGAGTGTGTGCGTGTGTGTGCGTGTGTGCATGTGTGTGCGTGTATGTGTGTACTTATGTATGCATACATGTAGAAAAAACAAAAAAAGATATACAACAAGATTAAATGAAAATATAGAGCAGGTATTCATTACAAGCCATTTCCAAATATGCAGCACTGTACTTTATAACCATTATAAAACAGATGCAGTTAATTCATTATCACAAGTGAAATGTACTGCAATGAATAATTTGACTCTAGATAAATCAATTTACTTGTGAATGATTTTTGTACGAGTGGTCTTTACATAGTAGCTATTCTCTAACAGATTGCTCTGCCATGAAGCAATCAAATGCTGCTACAACAGAATGTAAGTATTATGGAAAAACAATCGGCACTGTTTTCTGTAACATTTCTATTAGCCACATTGTTCACACTGATTCAGTATTTTGGCAACCTATTGAACAAATATGCAAGAAACAAATCACATTTTCAGTATTTTGTGTGTTCAAGTAGTAAAAATGTTTGTGTCTTTGCTCATGCAAACTACTATTATAATGGAGCAATTTAAAACTAGAATAATAGCACTCTTCAAGGATGAGTGGATGGGAAATAGGAAATACATCCCGGTGATCACTTCTGTGTCTCTGCTCGACAGTGGCACAGGAAAATAACTTTCTTGGGTGGCGTTAGCCAGGGAACCTTGTTGGCTAGGCTTACGTAGGCCCTTGGGCTGATAGCCTAGTACCTACCTATGAACCTATGAACCTATTAAACAAAAGTTTAGGACCAAGAACAAATGCACATCATTGCTGCTGGCTTATAGTACTTGGGCTCCTCATATGTGCATGATGAGCTAATTAACAAGGAAAGCTCGCAGCTGAAAATATCGCTGAAAAAAGAGAGCATTTAAAACTTATAATTATGACTAAAACAAATTAATATTACACAACAAAGGATGAACGGTAATGTGTCTTATGAAAAAACAAAATAACATAATCATGAGTAGGATACAAATAATGATATCTGCTGATTACTGAAACACAGTATGTTTTTTTTTTTAACCATTTCATCCAAGATCTGATTTAATGACAAATATTATAGCTGCCTTCTTGTTTCCATTATAAACCTTGTTAAGATATATGAATAAAAATAAACAATAATCTTCAAAATTTTGTGACATATTCTTAACACTATTTGAAGTTTTCATGCATTGTGATTATTGTTTAATATTTTCCTAAAATGCATTTCAAATAATTTAAAAATAATACAGTATAACAGTAGGTGAATTTGGACAAGTGGCAAAAGTCCAGGAAGGGGGTGATTCAGAGACACACACACAGGGCAACCAGGCTAGGCTAAGAAATAACGTGCTCAGCATGGTATGCAAATTAACATATAATGACATGCAGATGAGCAACATTATTAAAATGAGGGTAATGGTGAATGCAACTATTAGAAAACGATATGGTAGAGTAATTCAGAAATGTGTAAACTGCATAATGAGACACATCCACCAAAGCTGCTAACCACAGTAAAATCCTGGCATTATGGCAGTTAGACCAGGAAAACCACGTTTGGAGTAGCTACTGCCTAAGTGAATATGCATATGCAGGTGGCTGTTGTTGTAGTTCTTGCAGCCAGTAGCCACCTGGGTTATTATCAGCCGATATGTATGGTGGTCTGGGCAGTTCCTGTCAAATGCCCCAGAAAATGATGCAAAGAAGTTCTCCGTGTTGGTTAATGGTAACTCTGTTAGGGGACACCCACCTGTGGCACTTTGCTCCTGTGCCAGACACTCCCCTGTGGCCCTTTGCTCCAATGTCAGGTGGGTTCCTTGTGCACAGTCATGTTGGTGACTCTTTGGATCTGCTCATGGGTTTTTTGGTGGCCACTGACTGCACTGACTAGCTCTGCAAAGTCCTACCTGATATGCTGTTGAAAGATTTGTCTGATGTAATTGTTCTACAGTATCCCCCAACCATGTTCACAGACGGTCTGTAACAGGATGACATTGTCTTTCTGGAAGAATTTCTAATTCCACTTTCTCCCTGCATCAGGTATGTTTTTCCTGTAATCAAAATGATAGATAAATGTAAGATGGTGGTATATAACACACATTATCCTCATCCTTCAGCACCACAAGAATACAATCAGTGTTTCTGTGGACTGTGCTATGTGTCACTCATATTGAGTCACCCATAATGTGGCAGTAGCCTCCTACATGGATGCAAGCTTTTCACTGGCAGTCAGTATGGAATGATAATCGGCACTGCATTGCCACACAGCAGAAGGCCACCTTCCTTGAAATGGACACCATGCAGAAACACAGGAGTATCTGCAGCGGGTCATGTGGTTTGCATGTCTAGTGCATGTGTGTGTGTGTGTGTGTGTGTGTGTGTGTGTGTGTGTGTGTGTGTGTGTGTGTGTGTGTGTGTGTGTGCGCGCGTGTGCCCGCGTGTGTGTGTGTGTGTGTGTGTGTGTGTGTGTGTGTGTGTGTGTGTGTGTGTGTCTGTGTGTCTATGGCCCACAAGGGACACATACTGCCTCTACCCAAACTATGGATGGGTACAATTGTTTTTCAGTGTACCATGCATATCTGTCACCTGAACTGTGGATGTGCTACAGGACCCAGTGGTGCAACTGACTGCGATTGCATTACACCCATCCTGACAATAACATACACTCTGAATGTCTGCTACAGATGCTCATCCCCACAACATGTTCAACTGTATTATGAACCCTGTCTTCAGTATGTATGCAGCCCAGTGTCACAAATTAATGTGTGCAGCTGGGAGATGCTAGTATTCATATGAGAAGTTTCCTTCATTGTTATTTAAGCTGACTACCTAGGTTGATTTCTTATTCTGAAGAAGTCTTGTGGTAAATTTGGGATGAAAGTGCTTAATTATCCAAATAAATTTAATTCTTGGATTTACCCAAAGGTGTTTCTTTGAGTTTTCTTACTTTTACTCCTTTGATAGTTGAAACTATTATCTACCTCTTGGACACTACGCGAGTCTTTCTGGGTTGTTAAGATAGTAGTAAATCTAATCTGGTATTGGTGAAGACTGATTCTGAGGTATAGATTCTGAATTAAGATAAATGGTTTGAAGATATAGCAAGTATAGATAACAATGGCAGGAGCAGATCCATTGATTTGATAGGTGAACTTTTAGTTGAGTTTTAAATGAGTTTGAATTAAGAGTAGATTTCAGTAGTCGTGAGATGTGGTATCATAGTTTAGCTACACTATTTGAATATAGAAAGCTACATGCAATATTACATGATTTGGTTATAGTGATTAGTCATTTTCTCTCCAGTGTAAATCTTTATTGGGGGATTAGTGCTGTATTAAGTTAAGGTTGGACAATTTTCTGTCACATAGAAAAGTCAGTGTATTGTAGTTAGCTGAGACAAAGCTAGGTGGTGTGGTAGCTCTAACCAGTTTAATTATCTGAGGGCTAGGCAGTGGTGTGTTCTGTTGTTATAGTGTACTGCACATTTGGTTATTTTATTATAATACTGTTCAAGTTTAGACCTGAACAGCTGCATAAAGGAGAGATGGCATTACAAAAAGTAGAAGCTATACTTCTTCTGGCTGTGTCAGTCAGAGTAGGTTTTACACTCTACTTAAGGTACCTAATTTTTGATGATTTTTTTAACGATACATGATGGTCTATTTCAACTGGTCATCTATGATGGCACCCAGTAGTTTTGTGTAGTTTACTTGTTTTATAATGGTGGTGTTGGCAGAGATGATAGTGAATACTGCTGTTTGGTAAATATGTGTTTTGGGGTGAAGAGCAGTCATTTAGGTTTTTAGGGTTTAGAAGTAGCTGTAAATTACTGATCCATGTTTCAGTTGATAAGAACTGTTGCATAAGGTCTTGGAGTTCAGAGAGAGAGAGATTTGTCAGACCAGATTAGGGTCGAGTCATCAGTGTATTGAATTAGGGTAGGATTTTTTGTAGTAGTGCAAAGGTCAATGATGAATGTATAGAAAATTGTGGGATCTATTATAGATCCTTGTGGGACAGCAATCCTTACTGGCAAGAAGGTGGAGAAAGCATGTTTCCATTTCACTGCACTGTTTGAGAGGCAGTTATAGAAGCAGTGCAGTAAAGAAGAGCTGAACCCAAGGATGAGAGTTTATGTAAATGTTTCTGGTAGGAAACAGTATCAAATGCTTTTGATAAGTCTAGGAAGATGGTGGAGAGTAGGCGTCTAGCATTTCTGTAGGTGCTGACAGTATTAACAAAATTCAGCACAGCAGTCGTGCTGCGATGAGGGTGGAAGCTGTGATGGGTTGAAGACAGAAGCTAGTTATCTATTAGATAGTTGATAACTTACTTAATATTTTTGATAGGGGAGATACAATGGCAACTAGAGTGCTGTTTGAGAAGGATCTGGAATGATTCCACCTTAGTGCAGTGGCATAATGAAAGATTTGTTTGTAGCGACAGGGCTTTATTTTCGGATATGGATTAATTTCTCAGAACTGAAACTAGATATGCAATATCCTCAGCTATTATTTTAAGATATTTACCAGGTAGACTGTCAGGAGTGATAGTTCTAGGCTTTCATTTTTTTGAGGCATCTGTGGAAATGGTTGGAAGGAGAAATGTTGAAGGAAGTCATTTGAATAAGGAGGGACCTTAAGAGCTTGATTAGGTGCCTGGTTGGTTAATGACTGTACTGACTGTATAAAGTCGGTGTTGAACTGGTTGGTTATGGTTAAGTATTAGGTTTTCTTATCTTTGGTGCTAAGTTATTTGTTAGATTTCTTAGCTGTCTATATGCTAGCAAAGTAGGAGGTCTTTTATGTATTGTCCAGACCTTCCATGCTTAGTGGTGTGTTTATATTTGTTTGAAAGGCCTTTAGTGGTGTGATTTATTTTTTGGGCTGACCTTCCATGCTTTGTCGCTTTGTTTTGTGAGTTGTTTCATTGCTAAAAATAGCCATGCGACAGCATTGGCTTGGCTTTGACTCTTTTTATTCTGGTCCCCCATCCCCAGCTTATGTGGTTTAGAACAACCTAGGAAGATTTTATTGAACTAAGAGCCAACATTGTCTATGGTTAGAGTCTTTAGTGAGTCGCAGTTAAGGAGTATTTATGAAAAGTAGTAAGTTTTCTTACTAGGCTGTCATGATGTGTTTTGGAACTGTTGCTTTGGTACTTTATGGTGTAGATTGGAAGTGATCAGTTGGGCATTCTAACAGAGTTCCATGGGATGACATTTTATTTGTGGAGGATCCAATCAAGGGTAGACTGTCTACCTGTGGTTTTGTTATATCTAGTTGGTGTAGTTATATGTTGGATGAACTTGTATAGATGCATATTACTGGTTGGATTTTCAGACTGTATGGCTAGCCAAGCTATATTAACATTACCCAATATTATGGTTTTGTGAGGGATTTTTAAAGAGGCCCAGCCAGAATGTCTTCCAGTGTTTTTGTATTCTTACCTGGGGGTATGCATATACCCATGACTGCAACTGTCTTATGAAAGTTTAGTTTAAGCACAGTTCGTAGGATTTCTGAGTTGGCAGGGTGTAAAGAAAAGGGAGATATTTAAGTGTGTTTTTGTAGAAGATAGCAGCATCACAATCTTTTTTACTAGCTCTGTCTAATGTGATAATTAGGGCAATTTCCTCATTTTTTTGGTTTCTCAGTTCAGCCAGCTTTCTGCTGCAAATAAGACATCTGGAGAGTATAGTGCTATCCTATCATGCACTTCAGGAAGTTTGTTATACATACTTTGTAAAGTACAGTTGTGTACACTTAGCATAAATGTAGATGTTCAAGTGTATTCACTGTTGCAGTCATCACATTTGGGTATTCTGCTTGCAGTAGCCCTCAGTCAGCCTGATTATCAAAGTCTTGTGTCCTGCATCGGTTGCTGTCTCATCTTCCGTGACGTCAGGTTGTCAAAGGTATAAAGCATGCAGCCGATGCCATTACATCAGTTTTTCTTGCCCCAGATGTCAGGTGCCCCCCTTAATGGGAAGCAATTAAATATATATATATATATATATATATATATATATATATATATATATATATATATATATACATACATACAAGGTTATACCTCCAAGAAAAAAACTTATACACCAAAAAACTTTTAAGTATAGTAAGGGAGAATAGAGTTATAGCCAAAGGAAGTCAGGGGGCTGGAGTGAGGGTAACCAGGACTGCAACAGTGAATACACTTGTACATCTACATTTATGGTAAGTGTACACAGCAGTACTATGTTCTTCATGTTTCACTGTTGCAGTCATCAAATTTGGGTAGATTCCCAAAGCTAAGGATGGGAGGAGGACTTTAGAAAGCATTAGGATCAGTTATAAGGCCCTGAAAGACTGCAGTGACAAAGCCAGCTCTGGATTTAGAGAAAATTGGCAAATGGTAATGCTTGGTGAAAGTATGTACAGAGCTCCAGGTAGCAGCTTCTAGAATGTCTCTGGTAGGGACACCTCTGAGAAAGGCTGTAGAGGTAGATGCAGCCCTGGTTGAATGGGGTCTAATCCCCTGGGGGATAGGTTTTCCATGGTGCTTATAGCAGAAATGAAAGCAATGGCCTATCCATTTAGAAATGGTTTGCTTTGAAATAGCCTTCCCCTCTACCCCTGCAGCAAATGCCACCAGCAGTTGTTCAGATTTCCTTTGAGGTTTAGTCCTGTCCAAGTAGAATCAAAGTTGTCTGTGCACATCTAAGGAGTGCAGTATCTGTTCCCCTTTGTTCTGTGGATTAGAAAAGAAGGTTGGCAAATGAATGGACTGATTAAGAGCCACACTGGATACCACCTTAAGCATGAAAGAGGGATTGGTCCTGAGGGACACCCTGTCCGCATGAAAGATGATGAAAGGCTCCACTGCAATAAGGGCCTGTAATTTGGATACCCTTCTAGCTGAAGTGATTGCTAAAAGGAGAGTTGTTTTCCAAGAAAGGAATTTTAACTCTGGAGTTGCAGCTGCCTCAATAGAGGGAAGAGTGAGTTTTTCCAATACAAAATTAAGGTCCCAGGCTGGAGTTGGGGCTGTCCTGGGTGGTCTTAAGTTTTTGGCCGCTCTGAGGAACTGCTTGAGCAGTGGGTGAGAAAAGAGTGGTGGTTCTGTGTTGTAATGAGCTGAAATGGCTGAGGCTTGAATTTTGATGGAGGAAAAGGAAAGGCCCTTGTGAAGCATCTCAGTTAAGTATTGAAGAATCTGAGGTAAATTGGGTGCTGTTGTGGCCATTCCTTGAGTTTGGTTCCAGGCAAAGAATCTTTTCCATTTTTCAGCACAAGATTTTCTAGTACTAGGCCTCCTTGCCTCCAAAATGACATCCAACACTTGTTTACTGAGGGATGGTAATGGAGAGATTAGGTAATTAGCCAGGCTGCCAGGTTCAGCGTTTGAAGCTGAGGGTGCAGAATCTGTCTCTCCTGCTGAGACAACAGGATAGGGGTCTGAGGTAGGTGCCATGGGGTCAGCTGTGACACACCATGCAAGAGGGAGTACCAGTGTTGGCGTAGCCAGTCTGGTGCAATCAGTATCATCCTTGGTTTATCCTGTGTGATCTTTAGTAGCACTTTGGATAGGAGAGGCAGAGGAGGAAAGGCATAAACTGATAGATTTTTCCAGCTGAAGGACAGAGCATCCACTTTCCAAGCTTGTTTGTGGGGAGTCCTTGTGCAGAATTTGTCCAATTGGTAGTTCTGGGGGGAGGTAAACAGGTCTATATCCAGGATCCCCCATTTGTTGATAAACATGTTGAAAATCTTTGGTTCCAGTTTCCACTCGTGTGGGTCCATGAGATTTCTGCTTAGTTCATCTGCCAGTGTATTTAGTTTTCCTGGCAGGAAATGAGCCTGTAGATGCACTTGGTAGCTCAAGGCTGTGTTCCACAGAGCCATGGCTAGTCTGCAGAGGAGGTAAGAATGGGTACCCCTTGCTTGTTTATGTACCACATAACAGTAGTGTTGTCTGTCTTTACCATTAATTGTCCTGGAAGAATGTGGTCCTTGAAGGCTGTCAGAGCATTCTGTACAGCTAACATTTATTTTTGATTGATATGCAGGTGCATTTGACTTGGGTTCCATTTGCCCTGAATGCACTTCCCTGCCAGGTGAGCCCCCCCCCCCATGCATAGTCTGATGCATCTGTTGTTACGGTTTGGGCGGCAGGGGGTAGAGTGAATGGTGGTCCCTTGTTTTGGTGGCAGGCCTCTGCCCACCAAAGGAATTCTAACCATAGGCAAGGTATGATAGGAATCATTGCTTCTAGATCCTGAGAATGTTGACACCATAGGCTTTTTAGATACCACTGTAGTTTCCTCATATGCAGTCTTGCATATGGAATTAGTAGAATGCACAAGGCCATGAACCCCAAGGCTTGCAGTATTTGCCTTGCAGATAGCAGGGTTTTTGTGGCCACTAGTTTGAAATAAGTTGTCAAATGAATGTTTCTATGGCGTGAGGAAAGCCATCTGGGAAGTTGTGTTCAAGCTTGCTCCCAGGAATATAATTTGTTGACAGGGTACCAGATGTGATTTCTTTTTGTTTATGGTGTACCCCAGACAAGTTAGCACCCTTGTACAAAAGCCAAATGATTCAAAAGTATGTCCTGGCTTTCTGCCTGAATTAAACAATCATCCAGGTATGGGTATATTTGAATATTTCTTTGCCTGCAAAATGCAATGACTGGAGCTAGGCACTTTGTGAATACCCTGGGCGCAGTAGATAAGCCAAAGGGCAGTGCAGAAAACTGATAATGCATGCAGCCTGCTTTGAAGCATAGGTATTTTCTGCAAGATTCCCTGATTGGAATGTGCAGGTAGGCCTCCATTAAATCCAGTGTTGCCAACCAGGCATCATTGCCTATCATGGGAAGCAACTGGTGAAGAGTTAGCATCTTGAATTTTGGAATCACCAAAAAGGTGTTTGGGATAGACAGGTCCAGGATAGGACGCCATGAGTTGTCTTTTCTGGGTGCCACGAAAAGTCTTCAGTAGAAACCTTGTCCCGTTTCCTCTTCTGGTACAGTCTGAATAGCTTTTAATCTTAAGAGAAAGAGTACTTGCTTTTGAGCCTCTACCCACTGATTTGGGGGTAGATCTGGCCAACCGTTTGGGGTTGGTTGCATGTGGAAGTGAAATCTGTATCCTTGGGAAACTGTTTAAAACCCATTTGTCCTTGTAATGAGTTCCCAGTTTTTTGCTTGCAGAGCAATCTTTCCCCGTAAAGGACCAGTCAATTGAGAAGTGCTTGGAAGTTTTAAAGTTAAGTCATTGAGACAGCTTACCATAGGGGGGAGTCTTACTACTCCCTTATTTGGAAGTGGGAGCCCCCCACTGCTTAGTCCTGTGTGTACCCTGGGACTGAAGCCTGGGTGTTCTGCTGGTTTTGGGTTTGAACTGAGAAGGCCTGGGAGAAGCAGGAAGGGACCAATTTTTTGAGGACCAATGCCTACTAAATCTAGGAGGCGGAACTTGTAAGAAATCTTTAACAGTTTGCATAGATTTAACTTTTCCTCCATCTTTTTAAGAACTTCTTCTGCTTTGTCGCCAAAGAGGTGGTCCTGAATTAAGGGAGCATCCAGCAATTTAGTTTTAACATGATCTGGCAAAGATTGCTCCTTAAGCCAAGCATGCCTTCTAAGTACAGACAGCAGCCCTGCAAGATGCCTCTAGTGAATCAAAACCACATTGCAAAGTATGTTTTCCAACCTGTTCAGCAGAATGCATTAAATCCGGTAAATCCTTATTTTCAGAACAATCAAGAATCAACATAATTTTCTGTTTAAGCAATCCGATAATATGCTGCTGATACTTTAACATATGAAACTGGCAATTTAAGGCCCTGATGGCCAAGGTTGCAGAGGTGTATACCTTCATACCCCATCTATTCAGGGCCATGGAATCTCTATCAGAGGGGGTAGGATTTTTGGCAGTAGTAGCCTTAATGCCCTTGGGTCCCTGTGAAATGGTCTCAGCGTCCACAGTAGGATTTTTAAAAAGGAACTTATGAGAATCAGGAACCCTGTAATATCTATCAGGTTTTCTGGGAGAAGGAGGTAAAGAGTCAGGGGCCAAGCTAGATTCTGAAAAGGCATTGTCAACAATGTCCAGCACAGGAGGGGATAGCTAAAGGCCTGTGTTGGGGCAGAAGTAAGAAATCTCTAAGTCTCTTTTTAGAATCAGAGTAATCCTGGCTTTCCCAGTGAAAATGTTCCCTAAGTGTGTGCAAGGTTTCACCAAATGAAAAATGCTCTGGGGGTGAAGCAGAGGGAATAGAGTCCTCTGCATCAGAATCCTCATAGGTAGATAAGGGTAAATCCTGGTCATCAGAGGAGACAGAAATTTCAGAATCCTGGTCAGAAGTATTATAAGCAAATTCAGTCCTAGGTCTCTTAGAGGGGGAAGGTTGGCTTCCCCTGATTAAAGTAATAATGTCTTCAGCCATTTTTATCATTTGTTTTTTAGGCATAGAGGCCTGACCATGTGGTCTGGGCGTCAGTTTCCTAGGCATGGTTCAAGTTTTAGGCCTGGAAGACGAAGATGGCATTGGTTTAATATGCAAGTCAGTAGGCCTGAAAACACCCTCAGAAGCTGGTGCCTGCACAGTGGCTCTGGACCCATCCAAGGTGGAGACATCTGCAGGTTCCACAGCTGAAGCATCTTGCGGCATACCGGACTCCGAATGGGTCTCTAATCTGAAGTAGCAGGTATCAGGGGCTGTGAAAGTGCCTCACTGAGTCCCAGCAAACTGGAGACTAGCTTCGGAGAAGCGTCGTCGGCAGCTTTGGACCTAGGCGGCCTGTCTCTGTCTTTATCTTTGCGTTTTTTTGAAATGTCGGTAGTCGGGTGGCTTACCAAAGACATATCTGGATAATTGAACCGAGTACCAAAATATTTAGAAGCAAAAATGTACCGACGATGAATAGTTTGTGGTTTAAATAAGGCACAAAACCGACAGCGAGGTACGTCGTGGTCAGGGCCTAGGCAAGGAATACAGTACAAAAGAAAATCTTTATGAGGTATTTGCTTTCCACAAGAAATACAATTATTGACTTTTACTGACATCGGCTTAGAGCAAGAAAAAGTTTCCCCAACGGGGTACTTAGCTTTAGTTGAAGACTTCGGATCTGAAACTCGAAAATGAAAATTTCAGGAGTCGGCCGACCGTCACTTCTGAACTGCTTTGGGCACTGTATGGCAGGAAAGACTGATGTAATGGCATCGGCTGCATGCTTTATACTCCTGACTACCTGACGTCACAGAAGATGAGACAGCAACCAATGCAGGACTCAAGACTTTGATAATCAGGCCGACTGACGGCTACTGCAAGCAGATAACCCAAATGTGATGACTGCAACAGTGAAACACAAAGAACATCTTGATGTTATATAAAATAAATATATATATATATATATATATATATATATATATATATATATATATATATATATATATATATATATATATATATAAATATAAATATATATATATATATTTTATATATATATATACACACACACACACACACACACACACACACACACACACACACACACACACACACACACATATATATATATATATATATATATTTATATATATATATATATATATATATATATATATATATATATATATATATATATATATATATTTTTTTTTTTTTTTAATATGCCGAGCTATAAAAACGAAGCCAATCTGGTGGTCCCCCGCCATAAACAAACTCTACAACAGAAGGAGGAAACTGATGAGAAATAAGGTGAAGTCTCAAGACTGGAAAAACTCCCTTATCAGCCTCAGCAAAAAGTTGAAATCCCTCATTAAATCCTCTAAAGCTAGCTATGAAAACAGAATTGCAGCAGATAGTAAAGACAACAACAAGGCCTTCTATAGTTATGTAAAGAATCTTCACGGCAATACCTAGATTTGCACGGAGCTGTTGCACAATGGCACCTCCTATACCGAGACTACAGATATTGCCAATATACTGGCCAACAGATTCAGTGCCAACTTTACCCCTCTCTCCCCCAGCAAAGGACCAATCACAATACTAGTAGATTGCCAGGCACCCAGTATTGCTGCTGCACAGGATAAAACAGCACTGTCCAAAACCAAGAATACAGCTTCTATGGGACCTGACAATATCCCTGGCTGTGTTCTACATCAACTAAAGAGTGAACGGGTACCTCACCTGTGTGCCCTGTTCAATCACAGCCTCACCTCAGGCTTTGTCTCTACCGAATGGTGCACTGCTACAGTCATCCCTCTCCACAAAGGAGGAGCAACTACAGACCCTGGGAACTATCGCCCCATTAGCCTGACAAGTCTGATATGCAAAGCTATGGAATGTATCATCATGGACCTAATAAACAAAGATATAGGGAACCTCCAAACTCTGGATCCCACACAGTTTGGTTTTGTGAAGGGTATATCATGCCTGCTTAACCTGGTTGACTTCTCTGAGTCAGTTACCAGAGCTGTGGATGAAGGCAAGGTGGTTCATACAGCCTACCTTGATCTGGCCAAGGCCTTTGATACCATTCTCCACTCAGGAATCATAGAAAAACTCACTAAGCTAGGCATCAACCCCTATATCACTAGGTGGGTAGCAAACTGGCTCACAGATAGAACCCACAGTGTGAAAGTAGTGGACTCCAAGTCAGACTGTCGACCAGTCATGAGTGGAATCCCACAGGGTTCAGTCCTGGGTCCTCTCCTGTTTGGTAACTACTTCTCTGAAGTTCAGGCCAACACGAAGGGACTGTGGCTAACAAAGTTTGCAGACGATTGCAAGTTGGGAGTCATAATTAACTCCCTAAGTGAAGTTGACACCCTACAGAAAGGCCTCACTGAGACCAATGACTGGTGACAGAACCATGGCCTTAAGCTCAATTCCAAAAAATGTGTCATCATCCCCTTTGGGAAAAAACAGGTTCCCATGAATTACCAGATCGATGCTAGTCCACTGAACACAGAAGGCGTCATAAGAGATCTGGGAACACAGGCTGACAGCAACCACTCTTTTGACCACCGCATTGCCACTGTGGTCAGAAAGTCCTTCTATGTGGCACATCTCATTACTAAGGATTTTGCATCCGGGAAGAAAGAGGTCATTGTCACCCTCTACTCTTCCCTCAGGCCAATCACCGAGTACAATACCCCATTTGGCATGTACCTCACTAGACACCTACAACTGGAAAGGCCGCAAACATACCTCACAAAGAGGACCTTAACCCTTAAACACTTGTCCTATATGGACAGACTCAAAAAACTCCAACTATTCTGGTTCATATCGCGTACATACAGGTGATCTATGCTTGACTTACAAAGCCATGTCTGACCTAGCTCTGTTAGAAATGCTACATCTACAGAAATCCTAATCCCTCCACACTACACGCTCCAGAGGCCTCAACCTCATTACCACAATCAACAGAACAAACTAGAGGGGTAGATTCATAACCCAGAGACTGCCCATACTATGGAATAGACTTTCCATACATGTCAAGCAGAGCGCCTCACTGGCCCTCTTCAAGAGAAATCTTGATGAGTGGATGGGAAATAGAAAATTCACTGTATGATGAAAACCAAGGCCAGTGATGAAGTTGCAGTTAGAAGTCCAACAATAGCAGCAAGACGAACTGAAACAACGTAAAAATGTATTGGTAAAACCAAGCTTTCAGGTATAACAACCCTTCCTCAGTGCAAGATAAAAACTGAATTAGTTACAATCCTTAAATATCATCCAAAACCAATAATTCAATTAACCACAGCCAATAAAATCATATTATTATTTTAAAACTTTAACGTGAATAAATTCTGCTCATTTAATCATTTCAGACACAACATTCTGTCTTTAAGTATTGGTTTTAAGGTATTTAACTTATTAATACCAGGAAACACATCTGCCTGCAACAGTGTGATCCATTCATATTCTTTTAACTCTAATTTTTTATTTAAGTCACCACCTGTAATCGAATTTTGAACAGAAGTTAAACCCTAAAGGTGAAGTCATGTAGTTCACCATTCTCATTTATATGTTGTGCCAGTGAATTAGTCATAATATTCCTTCTAATATCTGATTTATGTTCAATAATTCTATCTTTAAGACGTCTAGTGCTTTTTCCTACATAAAATGCCGGACATATCCAGCACACAGCTAAATATACAATGTTATAAGAATTACATGTGGCAAAACATTTTTCACTGTATTTTCTGTTACTAATAGGATGAACAAAACCTAATTCACTATTTATACATGAGCAACAACAACAATTGTAACAGGGAAAAGTGCCCTTCCTAGCAAATGTTAGATCATTGTTAGAACAAATAAAATCTTTATAACAAAGTTTTTGTTTAAGACTTTCACAATGTCTATAAGAAAAACAGGGTTTAGTGGCAACAAATTTCAATAGCTCAGTAGCACTTCATAGGATGCACCAATTACTGTTGATGATATTCTTAACACCATCACTGTACCTACTATAAGTCATGGGGTAGCGTAAAACCATAGACTGATTATCGCCACCTACCAAGGGCATTTGAGCGATGCTTTTCCCACAAAAAAAGGGGTAAAGCCTAGTGTCCCTTTCCTCAAGAATTTCATTCTTGATACTAAGTAGCAAATTCTCATCATCGCCTCTTTGAAGAAACTCTTCAATCATATCATTCAACTGTATTTCACATTTTTGTCTTTCTGTAATTTTCTACAATTTTTATTGCTATCATAAAAACTTCCTTATCTGAACCTCACATATGTTGTTAAACGCAGTTATAACAGGATGACATGTAGGAATGAACATACTAGAGTGTTTATGCAGAGAACCACTCGAAATGAGAGTATTACCAGATAGAAATTTTAAATTTAAATTGCGGCAAAACATTTTCACGTCCGTTAGTGCATTCACTACAGAGTCTGTACTAGCTGTTATAAATTTGAGGCCCTTACTAGGTAGCAATATTGCGGAATCATCAAGTAAGAACTTTGAAATATTGACAACACAAGATTCATTAGGATTTAGACTAGTATCTACTGTCCTTGTTAATGTCTTTGTGGAAACTTCTTGCTGTTTCTCCCGTTTCCTATTACACTTGGCGATCTGTTGCGGTTCCGTTGAAGGGAACGACCCCTCAGTTGGAGTCTGTTCCCTGTTGCAGTTTTTATCTTCTCTGTCAGTTTTAATTGAAAAACGTTATATTTAGATATAGGTTCTTTACTGGAAGCAGAGGAGCTAGTCGACGCCATCATCACACTCGTATTGTTCGAACCTGCTGACGTCACAGATGAAGCGGGCGTTTCATTTATAGAATGTGGAGCTTCATTAGTTAGTTCATCCATTGAATTTAAAGGAACAGTAGAGTCACTTGTTGCACACATATTGGATGCATGAGAATTGTTCTCTTTTATAACATTCGTAGCTTCAATAGACTTATTGTCATCTGTCCTGAATTTAGGATTATTCTTTGTCCAGGAAAATATATTACCATTAGAAAAATTGTGTATGTCTCTGTTCAATTTCTTTCTTTTACCAATTTCCAAATGACAATCATAGTCATGCACCCTCTGTAACATTTTATCATATTCAGCAACCCTGGAGTTAAACGATGGAATAGGTGAAATACAAGCTTCCATTTCAGTGATTTCGCTACATAGATCTTTTTCAACATCTTCGAAAAAGTTGTTCATCAAGACCATGTACTCTGAACTCAATCTGAGATTCAGTTCCTGCCATTTTTTAATAGCAAGGGATAGGTGTTCCCATACGAAGGCATGTTCAAAACTCGTAAGCCTTGGGGAACAATTCCCATCTCTAAGTAGGCAACAAAGCTGAAACGTTGCCATTGTAATGCTTTAAACATTTTTACCTTCTTCTCTAAAGTAGTGAGCTGGTGGAAAAAGTCATCAGTAAGGTTGGTGGCTTCCAATTTCTGTGTTCTCACAGAGTCCCTGTTCAGGGCTAACAATGGATTTGGTCGTATGGCCAATAAATCCTTCAGGCCTGAACCCATTTCAAGCAATAAAACGCATGCAAACAGGTACAATCAGTAGAGGCACAAACCACTTAAAGAACAGGAAGTTGTAGACGGCTCTGTAGATACAAAGACACTCAATGGACTTGTACAGTAATGATATGATGAAAACCAAGGCCAGTGATGAAGTTGCAGTTAGAAGTCCAACAATAGCAGCAAGACAAACTGAAACAACGTAAACATTTATTGGTAAACCAAAGCTTTCAGGTATAACAACCCTTCCTCGGTGCAAGATAAAAACTGAATTAGTTACAATCCTTAAATATCATCCAAAACCAATAATTCAATTAACCACAGCCAATAAAATAATCATATTATTTTAAAACTTTAACGTTAATAAATTCTGCTCATTTAATCATTTCAAACACAACATTCTGTCCTTAAGTATTGGTTTTAAGGTATTTAACTTATTAATACCAGGAAACACATCTCCTGCAACAATGTGATCCATTCATATTCTTTTAACTCTAATTTCTTATTTAAGTCACCATCTGTAATCGACTTTTGAACAGAAGATAGAACCCTAAAAGTGAAGTCATGTAGTTCCCATTCTCATTTATATGTTGTCCCAGTGAAGTAGTCATAATATTCCTTCTAATGTCTGATTTATGTTCAATAATTCTATCTTTAAGACGTCTAGTGCTTTTTCCTACATAAAATGCCGGACATATCCAGCACACAGCTAAATATACAATGTTATAAGAATTACATGTGGCAAAACATTTTATACTGTATTTTTATTACTAGTAGGATGAACAAAATCTAATTCACTATTTATACATGAGCAACAACAATTGTAACAGGGAACAGTGCCCTTCTTAGAAAATGTTAGATCATTGCTAGAACAATTAAAATCTTTATAACAAAGTTTTTATTTAAGACTTTCACAATTTCTATACGAAAAACTGGGTTTAGTGGCGACAAATTTCAATAGCTCAGTAGCACTTCATAGGATGCACCAATTATTATTGATGATATTCTTAACACCATCACTGCACCTACTATAAGTTATGGGGTAGCGTAAAACCTTAGACTGATTATCACCACCTACCAAGGGCATTTGAGCAATGCTTTTTCCACAAAAAAAGGGGTAAAACCTAGTGTCCCTTTCCTTAAGAATTTAATTCTTGATACTAAGTAGCAAATTCTCATCATCGCCTCTTTGAAGAAACTCTTCAATCATATCATTCAACTGTATTTCACATTTTTGTCTTTCTATGTTGAGTCTACATACACGTATAAACTGGCTCCTGATAATTCCTTTAAAGACATGTGGGCTGTGCATACTTGTACGGTGCAAGTACTTATTTTTATGTGTGGGTTTTCTATAAACTGAAGTTTGTATCCTGCCACCCTGTGTACTTAGATAAATGTTCAAAAACTGTACACGCTCAGATGAATAAGTCAAAGTGAAGTGTAAGAAACCAGTACTATCATTAAGAAAATTAACATATTCTTTAAGCTCATATTCACTGCCTTCCCATATGAAAAAAATATCATCCATAAATCTTTTAAAGAATGTAATCTTAGAGCTATAATTACTAGGAGCATTGTACACATATTCAGTTTCCCATTTATGTAATACCAAATTGGCATAAGTGTTCGCTACCAGTGTCCCCATTGCAACACCGGAGGTCTGATGATAAAACTTGTTGAACACAAAGACATTATTAGTCAATACTATGTCTAGAAGTTCACATCATCATCTTCCTTCGGCTGTTCCCATTAGGGGTCGCCACAGCAGATCACCTGTTTCCATTTCTTCCTGTCCTCTGCATCTTGCTCTGTCACACCAGCCACCTGCATGTCCTCTCTCACCACATCCATAAACCTTATCTTAGGTCTTCCTCTTTTCCTGTTACCTGGTAGCTTCATCCTTAGCATCTTTTTCCCAATATACTCCACATCCCTCCTCAACACATGTCCAAACCAATGTAATCTTGCCTCTCTGGCTTTGTCTCCAAACCTTCCAACCTGGGCTGACCCTCTAATATACTTATTCCTAATCCTGTCCACCCTCGTCATACCCAGTGCAAATCTTAACATCTTTAACTCTGCCATATCCAGCTCAAACTCCTTCCTTTTTGTCAATGCCACTGTCTCCAACCCATCACATATAGTTTCTATTTCCCTGCCTGAAAGTTGTGAGTACATACAAAGTAAATCCCGTATCGAATTAACACCATAATCAACAGGAATAACTGTAAATAAAGAACTAATATCTAGTACAACAAATATAAAGGGAACATCTTTCCTATTGTTAAAATACTCATACAATTGTCACAGGAAATCTCCACTGTCACTTTAAATTCAATGGATGAACTAACTAATGAAGCTCCACATTCTATAAATGAAACGCCCGCTTTATCTGTGACGTCAGCAGGTTCTAACAATACGAGTGTGATGATGGCGTAGACTAGCTCCACTGCTTCCAGTTAAGAACCTATATCTAAATATAAGGTTTTTCAATTAAAACTCCCAGAGGAGAAAAAAACAGCAAAAACTGTAACAGGGAACAGACTCCAATCAAGGGGTCACCCCCTTCAATGGAAACGCAACAGATCGCCAAGTGTAATATGAAATGGAAAAAACAGCAAGAAGTTTCAACAAAGACATTAACAAGGACAGTATGTACTAGTCTAAATCCTAATGAATCTTGTGTTGTCAAAATTTCAAAGTTGTTACTTGATGATTCCGCAATACTGCTACTTAGTAAGGGCCTCAAATTTATACCAGCTAGTACAGACTCTGTAGTGAATGCACTAACGGACGTGAAAATGTTTTGCCGCAATTTAAATTTAAAATTGCTATTTGGTAACACTCTCATTTTGAGTGGTTCTCTGCATAAATGCTCTAGTATGTTCATTCCTACAAGTCATCCTGTTGTAACTGCATATATGAGGTTCAGATAAGGAAGTTTTATGATAGGAATATAAATTATAGAAAATTTTTTAACTTAACATCAAATGAAAGTCAAACATTGGGATGTTTATGTAAAAATCACGACATTATCATTTAGGAAGCAGACAAGGGTGGTGCTATAGTCATGCTAGATAGGATAGAAATTTTAAATTTAAATTAAAACATTTTCACTTTTAGTGCTTACTGAGTCTGTACTAGCTGTATAAATTTGAGGCCCTTACTAGGTAGCTTGGAATCATCAAGAAGAACTTTGAAAACAACACAAGATTCATTAGATTTAGACTAGTATCTACTGTCCTGTTAATGTCTTTGTGGAAACTTCTTGCTGTTTCTGTTCCTATTACATTTGGATCTGTTGCGGTTCTTGAAGGAACCCTCAGTTGGAGTCTGTTCCCTGTTGCAGTTTTATCTTCTCTGTCAGTTTTAATTGAAAACTTTATTTTAGATATAGGTTATTTACTGGAAGCAGAGGAGCTAGTCGATGCCATCATCACACTCGTACTGTTCGAACCTGCTGATGTCACAGATGAAGCGGGGTTTCATTTATAGAATGTGAAGCTTCATTAGTTAGTTCATCCATTGAATTTAAAGGAACAGTAGAGTCACTTGTTGCACACATATTGGATGCATGAGAACAGTTCTCTTTTATAATATTCGTGGCTTCAATAGACTTATTGTCATCTGTCCTGAATTTAGGATTATTCGTTGGCCAAGAAAATATATTACCATTAGAAAAATTGCGTATGTCTCTGTTCAATTTCTTTCTTTTACCAATTTCATAGTCATGCACCATCTGTAACATTTTATCATATTCAGCGACCCTGGAGGTAAACGATGGAATAGATGAAATACAAGCCTCCATTTCAATGATATCTTTGCATAGATCTTTTTCAACATTTTCGAAAAAGTTGTTCATCAAGACCATGTACTCTGAACTTAATCTAATATTCAGTTCCTGTCATTTTTTAATAGCAAGGGATAGGTGTTCCCATATGAAGGCATGTTCAAGACTCGTAAGCCTTGGGGAACAATTCCCATCTCTAAGTAGGCAACAAAGCTGAAACGTTGCCATTGTAAGGCTTTAAACTTTTTTACCTTCTTCTTCAAAGTAGTGAGCTGGTGGAAAAAATCATCAGTAAGGCTGGTGGCTTCCGATTCCTGTGTTCTCACAGAGTCCCTATTCAGGGCTAACAATGGATTTGGTCATGTGGCCAATAAATCCTTCAGGCCTGAACCCATTTCAACAATAAAAGCATGCAAACAGGTACAATCAGTAGAGGCACAAACCACTTAAAGATCAGAAAGTTGTAGATGGCTCTGTAGATACAAAGGCACTCAGTGGATTTGTACAGTAATGATATGATGAAAACCAAGGCCAGTGATGAAGTTGCAGTTAGAATTCCAACAATAGCAGCAAGACAAACTGAAACAACGTAAACATTTATTGGTAAACCAAAGCTTTCAGGTATAACAACCCTTCCTGGTGAGATAAAACTGAATTAGTTACAATCCTTAAATATCATCCAAAACCAATAATTCAATTAACCACAGCCAATAAAATAATCATATTATTTTAAAACTTTAACGTGAATAAATTCTGCTCATTTAATCATTTCAAACACAACATTCTGTCCTTAAGTATTGGTTTTAAGTTATTTAACTTATTAATACCAGGAAACACATCTGGCTGCAACAATGTGATCCATTCATATTCTTTTAACTCTAATTTGTTATTTAAATCACCATCTGTAATCGACTTTTGAACAGAAGTTAGAACCCTAAAGGGGAAGTCATGTATTTCACCATTCTCATTTATATGTTGTCCCAGTGAAGTAGTCATAATATTCCTTCTAATGTCTGATTTATGTTCAATAATTCTATCTTTAAGACGTCTAGTGCTTTTTCCTACATAAAATGCCGGACATATCCAGCACACAGCTAAATATACAATGTTATAAGAATTACATGTGGCAAAACATTTTATACTGTATTTTTATTACTAGTAGGATGAACAAAATCTAATTCACTATTTATACATGAGCAACAACAATTGTAACAGGGAACAGTGCCCTTCTTAGAAAATGTTAGATCATTGCTAGAACAATTAAAATCTTTATAACAAAGTTTTTATTTAAGACTTTCACAATTTCTATCGAAAAACTGGGTTTAGTGGCACAAATTTCAATAGCTCAGTAGCACTTCATAGGATGCACCAATTATTATTGATGATATTCTTAACACCATCACTGCACCTACTATAAGTTATGGGGTAGCGTAAAACCTTAGACTGATTATCACCACCTACCAAGGGCATTTGAGCAATGCTTTTTCCACAAAAAAAGGGGTAAAACCTAGTGTCCCTTTCCTCAAGAATTTAATTCTTGATACTAAGTAGCAAATTCTCATCATGCTCTTTGAAGAAACTCTTCAATCATATCATTCAACTGTATTTCACATTTTTGTCTTTCTATGTTGAGTCTACATACACGTATAAACTGGCTCCTGATAATTCCTTTAAAGACATGTGGGCTGTGCATACTTGTACGGTGCAAGTACTTATTTTTATGTGTGGGTTTTCTATAAACTGAAGTTTGTATCCTGCCACCCTGTGTACTTAGATCAATGTTCAAAAACTGTACACGCTCAGATGAATAAGTCAAAGTGAAGTGTAAGAAACCAGTACTATCATTAAGAAAATTAACATATTCTTTAAGCTCATATTCACTGCCTTCCCATATGAAAAAAATATCATCCATAAATCTTTTAAAGAATGTAATCTTAGAGCTATAATTACTAGGAGCATTGTACACATATTCAGTTTCCCATTTATGTAATACCAAATTGGCATAAGTGTTCGCTACCAGTGTCCCCATTGCAACACCGGAGGTCTGATGATAAAACTTGTTGAACACAAAGACATTATTAGTCAATACTATGTCTAGAAGTTCACATCATCATCTTCCTCCTAACGGGAGCAGCCGAAAGAAGAAGAAGAACTAATTCAGTTTTTATCTTGCACTGAGGAAGGGTTGTTATACCTGAAAGCTTTGTTTTACCAATAAATGTTTATGTTGTTTCAGTTTGTCTTGCTGCAAATAGAAAATTCACCCCAGGGATCACTCTAGTGGCTCTACTTGACACTGGGAACTAAGGACGGGTGGCACGATGCCAGGGTAATCTTATGGGCAAGGCTGTTAAAGGCACCAGGGCCATTAGCCTAGTACACACCTATGAACATATATATATATATATATATATATAAATATATATATATATATATATATATATATATATATATATATATATATATATATATATATATATCTATATATATATAAAACACCAAACATGATGTGGCAAGGATGAATGAGCTGTTGGTAAAATAATTCAAAAATATATCATAAAACATCCAACAGACCAAACAATGTTGTAGGAAGTCACAACTTCAGTTCTGTTTAAAAGCTGAAATATCTTTTATTCATAAGGTAAGCACTTTCATGGTGTCACCACCACTTCTTCAGACCATAACAAAGAACAATACTTCACAAAACATATATATATATGCTCTCCAATTAATTCAAATAGACCAATGACAAACTTCAGTTCATTTAACATTTTTAAAGACATACAGACATAAAATATTATACTGCCAATATTCTATAAGTAGAGCCACATGGATATCACATCATTCATTACTATACAAGCTATAAAAGCAGAAAAAAATTTCCTATCATCCTAACTAATAATATAAAAACTAAAAAATGTATAAGAAATATCTAGCAAAAAATGTATTATTATACCACAAAAATTCTCATTTCTCATTTGATTTAAATTTGTAATGAATAATAAAATCCATTTAAAAGTTTCTCTATTCTTTAAAATGGTTTATTGATTCTGTTTGTTAAGTCCCTTTCTCTATTTTTAGTTTGATTATCCACTTATTTTCGAAGTTTCGTGTAGTTGATATGTCTCCTACTCTTTTCATTTTCCTACATTTCCTTCTATTGCTAAGAATCTGAAATGTGCTGTCCTTCCTGATTGACATGTTTCACAGCATTGTAAGTGGGTCCCTTTCCTAATATTATTTATGTGTTCCCTTATCCTATATCTAAATATTCTGTGCATTTCCCCACATAATATGCAGAGCAGACATTACATATTGCCAAATAAACTATGTTCATTGAGTTACAGTCAGCTGACACTTGAAAGGACAATGTTCGTCCTGTATCAGGATGATTAAAACTGTTGGTAGTATTTATATAACAACACTGATTACATGCATTACAGGTGCTGGTACCTCTTCTACTATTATTCTTCATTACTGTTTCCCTTGGATAACATAGCATCCTTTTTATTGTTTTTCTGTTCTTAAAAAGAAAATTCATTTTTTCACCTACTATATTCCTAAGTTCGCGATACTTGAATAAGGCATTTGAAAAGACTGTGCCGTCTACATCGGAGGGAGCACCTATACAGAAGGTGGTAAAAACGCCAAATCCAGAATTGGATTTTCAAGTATTTCCAATCAAGAAACATTCATTAAATCGAATGGAGGAACGGGATCGTTTGTACAGCAGGGGTCGAACCAAGAAGAAGGAACACATATCGCCAGGTTATCAACAGGCGAAAAGGAGATGGGAGAGGAGTTCCCCATCTCTTTTTATCTCCATATTATGTGGGAAAACCGAACAGAAAATTTAGATATAGGATAAGGGAACACATAAATAATATTAGGAAAGGGACCCTTACCAATGCTCATTAAAACATGTCAATCAGGAAGGACAGCAGCACATTTTCAGATTCTTAGCAAGAGAAGAAATATGGGAAAATGAAAGAGGGGGGGGCATATCCAACTACACAGAAACTTCAGAAATAAGGTGGATAATTAGGCTAAAAGCAGATAGAGGAAAGGGGCTTAATGACAGAATCCCTATTAGACCCATTTTAAAGAATATGAAACTTCTTAAATAGTTTTATTTCATTTTAGGCAGTCAAATGAGAAATGAGAAATTTTTTGGTATAATAATAAATTTTTTGCTAGATATTTTTTATACATTTTTTAGTTTTTATATTATTAGTTAGGATGATAGGAAAATTTTTTCTGCTTTTATAGCTTGTATAGTAATGAATGATGTGATATCCATGTGGTTCTACTTATAGAATATTGGCAGATGTTTTTGTCTTACCCCCGGATTCATGAACCTTGCGCAGGCGCGATGCGGGCCAACGCCAGACATGGCCGGCGATTCAGGTACGATCCAAACCCATGTGCATGCTCCGGGGGTGCGCCCCCTCGCGTGGTATGTTAAATACCCCATGTGCGGTGTTGCACCATGCAAATAAAGGGGTAGCGATTCACGAAGTGGCGCGGGCGTAGCATAACAACGCAATGTAAACCAAAAACGGTTTACATATATCCAAACATGACATAGGAGTAACGGAAGGCTGCCAAGCATGTGTCATAGTGGTGCAACAGGGCCAATGTGGAAAGAAATCGAGAATGTCAAAGGAAAACTGCAGAAAATGTAAATAATGACATAAATGTCATGAAGAAACCACAGCAGAACCCCAGGACATGTCGAAGGTGAGGAACAATGAATAATATGACAATGCCATAAAAGAGCAGTATAAGAACATCAGCATCACAGCCACAATACACCATAGTATGAATGGAAAGCCACAACCACAGCCCAAGGGTTGCCAAGGAGTGGCGCGTGTGTGGCCCGTAACCATGTATTAGTAGTCAATGCCATGCAAATGAGGCAGATAATACTGAATCGCAAAACCCCGCCGTAAGGCTGCAACAAACGGTGCAGCGGTAAAACACCGAGGAGTGGCGAGGAACACCTGTCAATCGCAGAGGGTGTGCCCTGTAGGAGGAAGCACATTGGAGCCCAGCAAACCTGGGCTGTACAATGCACATCACAGCATCAGGACCGGCGTGAGGAAATAGATGGGTGAGATACAATGCGCACAGATGCATGTGCACGAGGATGACTACGTTCCCCAAACCAGTCATGTGACGCCGCCCCAACAACCATGGATACAGGAAGGTGATGCGGAGAATATGAGGAAATGCGGGAAACAGTGTAAATTGGAGTCGTAATGAGCAATTAACACCAATCAACCACGGAGGGCAATCGGCGGCAGCTGACAACTCTGCATGCAGAAATCTGCAAACGGGGAAAGGGGGGGATATGAATGCAAAGAAAGTAGTGGATGTTGCAGAAATGCAAAGAGCAAGAACCGATACAGCACAGCCAAGGAGAGTTAGCATAAGGCGGCGGCAAACAAATGCATGACATGTCATGTGCCTGCAGGATGCACTCCAAATAGTAGGTGCAACGTGCAGCAACAGTAAAGTAATGTGTAAAGCTAAACCAATGCAGGCAAGTGTAATGTAACACCAAAGGCAACAGCGTTGCAGTGCCAACGGTAAAACACGGAAAATAGCCCACAGATACGGCAGCAGAGACACACCCAATGACATCACCGGGGGTACAGCACAAAACTATAAAGTGGGAATGCACACAACACACAGCGAATTCCCAAACGCCCTGTGTAAACACACGGGAACTTTTAAAATGTATATGTTGGGTGCTGCCGTCGTGATGCATCAGCATGTGTTAGAGACAGACGGAGTTGGAGGAGGGTGCCGGCAACTACCGGAGGCCTCAGAGGAGAAGGAGAGTGTTCAGACCAAGGGTGACCTACCAGGGGGTGCAAGACCTGGAGATAGTAGAGCGTTACAGAGTGGACAGGGACACGCAACAGCAAATAGTGGAGGCGTGCCGGGCCCAAACCTGAGTACAAGAGACAACAGAGGGGAGCCCAACCCAGTGGACAGAAAGGTATGTGTAACCGTGGGACTACTGGCAACAGGTACCTTTCAAAGCCCAACCGGGATATAATGGGCATCTCACAGGCATCAGCATCCAGGGTACTACACCAGTTTCTGGATGCCATGTTACGACATGCCCATGAGTATATATACTTCCCCAGATCTCAGGAGGAGTTGGCTAGCAATATGCGCCACTTCCACCGTGTGGCACAATACCCGGAGGTACTGGGTGCGATAGACTGTACGCACATAGACTGTACGCACATAGAAATCAAGTCACCACCCGGTGAGCAGGGTAGATGCTACATAAACCGCAAGGGATTCCCCTCCATCAATTGCCAGGTTGTGTGCAATGCGCAGGGCATTATCATGGATGTGTGTGCTGGCAGCCCTGGAAGCTACCACGACTCCCATATCTGGCATGCCTCACAGCTGTATCAGGTATTCGCCAGGGGGGACATCACACAAGGTCACCTTGTGGGGGATGCTGGCTACGCATTGGAGCCGTGGATGATGACACCCATCAGAAATGCACACACATGCCAGAAACCAGAATAATCATAGAGCGTGTGTTTGGGATGTTGAAATCACGGTTCCGGTGCTTGGATACATCTGGTGGAGCCTTGCAGTACTCTCCAGGCACATGTGCCCACATATTCATAATATGTGCTATGCTACATAATATGATCCTGCGGAAACAGCTGCTGCAGGGACATAATGGTGTAGGGCCACCAAGCCCGCCACAACTGCCAAGGCAAGCACAGGCACAGGGCGTTCAGCGCCATGACCACACTGTGCCAGCCCCAGTAGGCAGACGGAGGCGTACCCAATATGCCTATGCCTTGGCAAAGAGGGAACGTATAGCACATACTCTGACAGCGTAGGCCCCATGGACTGACACCTCCCTACCTGCACACACAGTGAAATGGACGGCACACAAACATGTCCACCTGTAATGTGTACCGTATGGGCGGTCCCATGTGTGACTCCAACATAGGTAGCACCCAAACACTGCACAACCAACAGCCAGCGGAGCATGGAACGGCAACACCTCAACGACGCTGGTCCGACAGCAGACGGCGTAGCGTATGCTGCCACGTCAGAAAGTGTCTACATATGTACATATGTGCATACACAAATATGGATATAGATATCATTACACACGTAGAAATATATGTACACATACACAGAGATAAAGTACAACAAGTTCAACAGGGAATCACAGGGATGCAAGGTCACAGATGCAGTAAGATGCGAACTGTCAACACAGTAAACATACTGAACGACAACCCGACTATCCGGGAGGGTGGACAGAGCAGGGAACGCCACCCATGGAAAGGTCAACCCACCTAAATGCATATTCCATTCGATGATCGCCAGGGAAAACAGTAACAGGACATGTTAAAATTTTTAGGATATGAGGGG
>NC_056734.1:921843319-921909445 GCF_019279795.1 Protopterus annectens
GGAAATAGCAGTGGAATTTTGATAATTGTTTGCTGGAGTATGTAGAATGTTGATTAGTGCTTGCTGGAGTCAGTAGAATGTTGATAAATACTTGCTGTAATTGGTAAAATGTTGTTAAATGATTCCTTGCTGGAGTTGGTTGAATGTTGATAAATGCTTGCTGGAGTTCGTATTATTTTGATACATGTTTGCTAGACTATGTATAATGTTGTTAAATGCTTGACTGGAACTGGTGAAATGTGGCTAATGCTTGCTGGAGTTGATAGAATGTTGACAATCCTCTGGCCAGTGTTGCAAGAATCCTGATTAATGTTTGCTAGAGTTGGTAGAATGTCGATAAATGCTTGCTGGAGTTGTTAGAATGTTGCAAAATTCTTGCCTTGCTGCAGCTACTAGAATGATGATAGACACTAGCCAGAATTTTAAGAATATGTATAAATGCTTAATAGAGTTTGTAGAATGTTGATACCATTCTAACCACTGCAGCAAGATTTTCTTAACATTCTACTTAATTTATTTAGCATTTATAAACATTCTACCAAATCCTGCATGCATTTATTTATATTCTGCCAATGCCAGCAATCATTTATCAATATTCTTCCTATACTAGAAAGCATTTATCAGCTATATTTCATCAGGCATTCTTCAGCATTTTACCAACTTCAGAAATCATGTATCAACATTCTATCAACTCCAGCCAGCTTTCAGTAACATTCCACATAGTCCAGCAAGCAATAATCAACATTCTACTACATTTTGAAAGCATATATTAATATTTTACCTACTCTACCAGCCACTTATCAAAATTCAGCATTCTCCAGGAAGCATTTACCAAGTTTCTTTGTACTCCAGCAAGTATTTATCAGCATTATACTACCTCCAGCAAGAATGTATTAGCATTCTGTGTCCTCCAGCCAGCATTTATCAGCATTCTACCATTGCTAACAAGCATTTCTCAACATTCTACCAATTCCAACATTATCAATTTTCTATAGTATGTAGAATGCTGATAATTACTTGCTGGAGTTGGTAGAGTGTTCATAAATGCTAGCTGGAGTCAAAGAATGCTGATAAATACTGGGTGGTATTAGTAGATGGTTGTTAAAAGCATGCTGGAGTCAGTAGAATGTTGAAAATGCTTCCTGGAGTAGCTATAATGTTGACAAATGTTTGCTGGAGTTGTTATAATGTTGAAAAATGACTGCTGGACTTTTAGAATGTTAATACGTGTTTGCTGAAGTCAGTAGAATGTTGAAAATTCTTGCTTGAGTAGTTAGAATGTTGACAAATGCCTGGTGGAGTTTTTAGAATCTTGATAAATGCTGCCTGGAGAATATAGAATGTAGATAAATGATCGCAGGAGTCAGAAGAATTTTAATACATGCTGGCTGGAATTGGTAGAATGTTGTTAAATGCTTGCTGGAGTATGTAGAAGGTTTATACATACTTGCAAGGGAATCAAGAATGCTGGTAATTACTTGTTGGAAGAAATAGAATGTTGATAAATCCTTGTTGGACTACACAGAGTGTTGATAAATGTTTGCTGGAGATGATAGAATGTTGCTAAATGCTTGCAGGAGTTTGTAGAATGTGAATGAATGCTGGCTGGAGTTGTAAAAATGTTGATTAATGCTTGCTAGAATTGGTAGAATTTTGAAAATGTTTGCAGGAGCTGGTAGAATGTTCATAAATACATGCTGGAATCAGTAGAATGTTGGAAATGCTAGCAGGAGTAGGTAGAATGTGGAGAAATGTTTGCTGGAACTGGCAGAATTTTGACAAATGCTTGCTGAAGTTGTTAGAGTGGTGGCTGGAATTTTTAGAATGTTGATAATTGTTTGCTGGAGTATGTAGAATGTTTATTAATGCATGCTGGAGCCAGTATGATGTTGATAAATGCTGACTGTAATTGGTAGAGTGTTGTTAAATGATTTTTGAAGTTAGAAATATTTTAACAACAATGTTGTTTGCTGAAGTTGGTTAAATGTTGATAAATGCTTGCTGGAGTTGGTAGACTGTTAATACACGTTTGCTAGGCATTGTATAATGTTGGCAAATGCTTGTTTGGAATTGGTGGAATGTTGCTAATTCTTCCTGCAGTTGATAGAATGTTGATAATCCTATGGCTGGAGCTGTATGAATGCTCATTAATGTTTGCTAGAGTTGGTAAATGCTTGCTGGATTTGATAGAATGTTGCTAAATGGTTGCCTTGCTGCAGCTAGTAGAATGATGACAGACACTGGACAGACTTTTAAGAATGTTGATAAATGCTTGCTAGAGTGTGTTGAATGTTAACACCATCCTGCCTACTGCAGCAAGTTTTTCTTAATGTTCTACTTAATTTAGTGAGCATTTATCAACATTCGGTCAACTCCTGCTTGTATTTGTTTACATTCTGCCAATGCCAGCAATCATTTCTCAATATTCCTCCAACACCAGTAAGCATTTATCAACATTCACTGTATTTCATTAGCATTCCTCAGCATTTTACCAAGTTCAAAATCATTTATCAACATTCTATCAACTCCAGCTAGCTTTTAGCAACATTCCGCATAGTCCAGCATGCATTAACCAACATTCTCCCACATTTTGAAAGCATTTATTAATATTTTACCTAATTTACCAACCATGTGTCAATATTCAACATACTCCAGAAAGCATTTACCAACATTCTATGTACTCCAACAAGTATTTATTAGCATTTTACTACCTCCAGCAAGCATGTATCAGCATTCTGGGTACTCCAACCAGCATTTATCAGCATTCTAAAATCACCAACAAGCATTTGTCAACATTCCACCAACTCCAGCAAGCATTTATCAATTTTTCTGGAGTACATAGAATGCCGATAATTACTTGCTGGAGTTGTCAGAATGTCCATAAATACTTACTGGAGTCAGAGAATGCTGATAAATAGTGTGTGGTATTGGTAGAATGTTGTTAAATCCTTGCTGTAGTCAGTAGAATGTTGTAAATGGTTCCTGGAGTTGGTATAATGTTGACAATTGTTTGCTGGAGTTGTTACAAAGTTGAAAAATGGTCGGTGGACTTTGTGGAATTTTGATAAATGATTGCTGGAGTCAGTAGAATGTTAAAAATACTTGCTTGAATAGCTAGAATGTTGACAACTGCTTGGTGGGGCAGTTAGAATGTTGATAAATGCTGGCTGGAGAACACAGAATGTAGATAAATTACTGCTGGAGTCAGAAGCATGATAATAAATGCTGGCTGGAATTGGTAGAATGTTGTTAAATGATTGTTGTAGTTAGTAAAATGTTGATCAATGCTTGCTGGAGATGGTAGATTGTTGATAATGCTTGCTTGATCAGAAGAATGTTGAAAAGGCTTGCCACAGTATGTAGTATGTTGTTAAATTCTTGCTGGACTTTTTAGACTGTTGATAAAATCTTTCAGGAGTTGGTAGAATATTGATGAATTCTTGCTGGAGTATGTAGAATGTTGACACATGCTTTCTAGGGTACGTAGAATGCTGGTAAATATTTGCTGGAGCATGTAGAATGTTGATAAATCCTTGTTGGACTACACAGAGTGTTGAAAAATGTTTGCTGGAGTTGATAGAAAGTTGCTAATGCTTCCAAAAGTTTGTAGAATCTTGATAAATGCTGGCTGGAGTTGTAACAATGTTGATTAATGTTGCTAAAATTTCTAGAATGTTGAAAATGTTTGCAGGAGCTGGTAGAATGTTGATAGAATGAGTAGATTGTTGGAAATTCTTGCAGGAGTAGGAAGAATGTTGTCAAATGCTTGCTGGAGATGGTAGAATGTTGATTAATACTTGCTGTAGCTGGTATAATTTTGAGACATGCTTGCTGAAATTGTTAGAATGTTGATAAATTCGGGCTGGAGTTTTAGAATTTTGATAATTGTTTGCTGGAGTATGTAGAATGTTGATTAGTGCTTGCTGGAGTCAGTAGAATGTTGATAAATACTTGCTGTAATTGGTAAAATGTTGTTAAATGATTCCTTGCTGGAGTTGGTTGAATGTTGATAAATGCTTGCTGGAGTTCGTATTATTTTGATACATGTTTGCTAGACTATGTATAATGTTGTTAAATGCTTGACTGGAACTGGTGAAATGTGGCTAATGCTTGCTGGAGTTGATAGAATGTTGACAATCCTCTGGTCAGTGTTGCAAGAATCCTGATTAATGTTTGCTAGAGTTGGTAGAATGTCGATAAATGCTTGCTGGAGTTGTTAGAATGTTGCAAAATTCTTGCCTTGCTGCAGCTACTAGAATAATGATAGACACTAGCCAGAATTTTAAGAATATGTATAAATGCTTAATAGAGTTTGTAGAATGTTGATACCATTCTAACCACTGCAGCAAGATTTTCTTAACATTCTACTTAATTTATTTAGCATTTATAAACATTCTACCAAATCCTGCATGCATTTATTTATATTCTGCCAATGCCAGCAATCATTTATCAATATTCTTCCTATACTAGAAAGCATTTATCAGCTATATTTCATCAGGCATTCTTCAGCATTTTACCAACTTCAGAAATCATGTATCAACATTCTATCAACTCCAGCCAGCTTTCAGTAACATTCCACATAGTCCAGCAAGCAATAATCAACATTCTACTACATTTTGAAAGCATATACTAATATTTTACCTACTCTACCAGCCACTTATCAAAATTCAGCATTCTCCAGGAAGCATTTACCAAGTTTCTTTGTACTCCAGCAAGTATTTATCAGCATTATACTACCTCCAGCAAGAATGTATTAGCATTCTGTGTCCTCCAGCCAGCATTTATCAGCATTCTACCATTGCTAACAAGCATTTCTCAACATTCTACCAATTCCAACATTATCAATTTTCTATAGTATGTAGAATGCTGATAATTACTTGCTGGAGTTGGTAGAGTGTTCATAAATGCTAGCTGGAGTCAAAGAATGCTGATAAATACTGGGTGGTATTAGTAGATGGTTGTTAAAAGCATGCTGGAGTCAGTAGAATGTTGAAAATGCTTCCTGGAGTAGCTATAATGTTGACAAATGTTTGCTGGGGTATTTATAATGTTGAAAAATAACTGCTGGACTTTTTAGAATGTTAATAAGTGTTTGCTGAAGTCAGTAGAATGTTGAAAATTCTTGCTTGAGTAGTTAGAATGTTGACAAATGCTTGGTGGAGTTTTTAGAATCTTGATAAATGCTGCCTGGAGAATATAGAATGTAGATAAATGATCGCAGGAGTCAGAAGAATTTTAATAAATGCTGGCTGGAATTGGTAGAATGTTGTTAAATGCTTGCTGGAGTATGTAGAAGGTTTATACATACTTGCTAGGGAATCAAGAATGCTGGTAAATACTTGTTGGAACAAATAGAATGTTGATAAATCCTTGTTGGACTACACAGAGTGTTGATAAATGTTTGCTGGAGATGATAGAATGTTGCTAAATGCTTGCAGGAGTTTGTAGAATGTGAATGAATGCTGGCTGGAGTTGTAAAAATGTTGATTAATGCTTGCTAGAATTGGTAGAATTTTGAAAATGTTTGCAGGAGCTGGTAGAATGTTCATAAATACATGCTGGAATCAGTAGAATGTTGGAAATGCTAGCAGGAGTAGGTAGAATGTGGAGAAATGTTTGCTGGAACTGGCAGAATTTTGACAAATGCTTGCTGAAGTTGTTAGAGTGGTGGCTGGAATTTTTAGAATGTTGATAATTGTTTGCTGGAGTATGTAGAATGTTGATTAATGCATGCTGGAGCCAGTATGATGTTGATAAATGCTGACTGTAATTGGTAGAATGTTGTTAAATGATTTTTGAAGTTAGAAATATTTTAAACAATGTTTGCTGAAGTTGGTTAAATGTTGATAAATGCTTGCTGGAGTTGGTAGACTGTTAATACACGTTTGCTAAGCATTGTATAATGTTGGCAAATGCTTGTTTGGAATTGGTGGAATGTTGCTAATTCTTCCTGCAGTTGATAGAATGTTGATAATCCTATGGCTGGAGCTGTATGAATGCTCATTAATGTTTGCTAGAGTTGGTAAATGCTTGCTGGATTTGATAGAATGTTGCTAAATGGTTGCCTTGCTGCAGCTAGTAGAATGATGACAGACACTGGACAGACTTTTAAGAATGTTGATAAATGCTTGCTAGAGTGTGTAGAATGTTAACACCATCCTGCCTACTGCAGCAAGTTTTTCTTAATGTTCTACTTAATTTAGTGAGCATTTATCAACATTCGGTCAACTCCTGCTTGTATTTGTTTACATTCTGCCAATGCCAGCAATCATTTCTCAATATTCCTCCAACACCAGTAAGCATTTATCAACATTCACTGTATTTCATTAGCATTCCTCAGCATTTTACCAAGTTCAAAATCATTTATCAACATTCTATCAACTCCAGCTAGCTTTTAGCAACATTCCGCATAGTCCAGCATGCATTAACCAACATTCTCCCACATTTTGAAAGCATTTATTAATATTTTACCTAATTTACCAACCATGTGTCAATATTCAACATACTCCAGAAAGCATTTACCAACATTCTATGTACTCCAACAAGTATTTATTAGCATTTGCTACCTCCAGCAAGCATGTATCAGCATTCTGGGTACTCCAACCAGCATTTATCAGCATTCTAAAATCACCAACAAGCATTTGTCAACATTCCACCAACTCCAGCAAGCATTTATCAATTTTTCTGGAGTACATAGAATGCCGATAATTACTTGCTGGAGTTGTCAGAATGTCCATAAATGCTTACTGGAGTCAGAGAATGCTGATAAATACTGTGTGGTATTGGTAGAATGTTGTTAAATCCTTGCTGTAGTCAGTAGAATGTTGTAAATGGTTCCTGGAGTTGGTATAATGTTGACAATTGTTTGCTGGAGTTGTTACAAAGTTGAAAAATGGTCGGTGGACTTTGTGGAATTTTGATAAATGATTGCTGGAGTCAGTAGAATGTTAAAAATACTTGCTTGAATAGCTAGAATGTTGACAACTGCTTGGTGGGGCAGTTAGAATGTTGATAAATGCTGGCTGGAGAACACAGAATGTAGATAAATTACTGCTGGAGTCAGAAGCATGATAATAAATGCTGGCTGGAATTGGTAGAATGTTGTTAAATGATTGTTGTAGTTAGTAAAATGTTGATCAATGCTTGCTGGAGATGGTAGATTGTTGATAATGCTTGCTTGATCAGAAGAATGTTGAAAAGGCTTGCCACAGTATGTAGTATGTTGTCAAATTCTTGCTGGACTTTTTAGACTGTTGATAAAATCTTTCAGGAGTTGGTAGAATATTGATGAATTCTTGCTGGAGTATGTAGAATGTTGACACATGCTTTCTAGGGTACGTAGAATGCTGGTAAATATTTGCTGGAGCATGTAGAATGTTGATAAATCCTTGTTGGACTACACAGAGTGTTGATAAATGTTTGCTGGAGTTGATAGAATGTTGCTAATGCTTCCAAAAGTTTGTAGAATCTTGATAAATGCTGGCTGGAGTTGTAACAATGTTGATTAATGTTGCTAAAATTTCTAGAATGTTGAAAATGTTTGCAGGAGCTGGTAGAATGTTGATAAATACATGCTAGAATGAGTAGAATGTTGGAAATTCTTGCAGGAGTAGGAAGAATGTTGTCAAATGCTTGCTGTAGATGGTAGAATGTTGATTAATACTTGCTGTAGCTGGTATAATTTTGAGAAATGCTTGCTGAAATTGTTAGAATGTTGATAAATTCGGGCTGGAGTTTTTAGAATTTTGATAATTGTTTGCTGGAGTATGTAGAATGTTGATTAGTGCTTGCTGGAGTCAGTAGAATGTTGATAAATACTTGCTGTAATTGGTAAAATGTTGTTAAATGATTCCTTGCTGGAGTTGGTTGAATGTTGATAAATGCTTGCTGGAGTTCGTATTATTTTGATACATGTTTGCTAGACTATGTATAATGTTGTTAAATGCTTGACTGGAACTGGTGAAATGTGGCTAATGCTTGCTGGAGTTGATAGAATGTTGACAATCCTCTGGCCAGTGTTGCAAGAATCCTGATTAATGTTTGCTAGAGTTGGTAGAATGTCGATAAATGCTTGCTGGAGTTGTTAGAATGTTGCAAAATTCTTGCCTTGCTGCAGCTACTAGAATGATGATAGACACTAGCCAGAATTTTAAGAATATGTATAAATGCTTAATAAAGTTTGTAGAATGTTGATACCATTCTAACCACTGCAGCAAGATTTTCTTAACATTCTACTTAATTTATTTAGCATTTATAAACATTCTACCAAATCCTGCATGCATTTATTTATATTCTGCCAATGCCAGCAGTCATTTATCAATATTCTTCCTACACTAGAAAGCATTTATCAACTTTATTTCATCAGGCATTCTTCAGCATTTTACCAACTTCAGAAATCATGTATCAACATTCTATCAACTCCAGCCAGCTTTCAGTAACATTCCACATAGTCCAGCAAGCAATAATCAACATTCTACTACATTTTGAAAGCATATATTAATATTTTACCTACTCTACCAGCCACTTATCAAAATTCAGCATTTTCCAGAAAGCATTTACCAAGTTTCTTTGTACTCCAGCAAGTATTTATCAGCATTATACTACCTCCAGCAAGAATGTATTAGCATTCTGTGTCCTCCAGCCAGCATTTATCAGCATTCTACCATTGCTAACAAGCATTTCTCAACATTCTACCAATTCCAACATTATCAATTTTCTGTAGTATTTAGAATGCTGATAATTACTTGCTGGAGTTGGTAGAGTGTTCATAAATGCTAGCTGGAGTCAAAGAATGCTGATAAATACTGTGTGGTATTAGTAGATGGTTGTTAAAAGCATGCTGGAGTCAGTAGAGTGTTAAAAATGCTTCCTAGAGTAGCTATAATGTTGACAAATGTTTGCTGGAGTTGTTATAATGTTGAAAAATGACTGCTGGACTTTTTAGAATGTTAATAAGTGTTTGCTGAAGTCAGTAGAATGTTGAAAATTCGTGCTTGAGTAGTTAGAATGTTGACAAATGCTTGGTGGAGTTTTTAGAATCTTGATAAATGCTGCCTGGAGAATATAGAATGTAGATAAATGATCGCAGGAGTCAGAAGAATTTTAATAAATGCTGGCTGGAATTGGTAGAATGTTGTTAAATGCTTGCTGGAGTATGTAGAAGGTTTACACATACTGATTAGGGAATCAAGAATGCTGGTAAATACTTTTTGGAAGAAATAGAATGTTGATAAATCCTTGTTGGACTACACAGAGTGTTGATAAATGTTTGCTGGAGATGATAGAATGTTGCTAAATGCTTGCAGGAGTTTGTAGAATGTGAATGAATGCTGGCTGGAGTTGTAAAAATGTTGATTAATGCTTGCTAGAATTGGTAGAATTTTGAAAATGTTTGCAGGAGCTGGTAGAATGTTCATAAATACATGCTGGAATCAGTAGAATGTTGGAAATGCTAGCAGGAGTAGGTAGAATGTGGAGAAATGTTTGCTGGAACTGGCAGAATTTTGACAAATGCTTGCTGAAGTTGTTAGAGTGGTGGCTGGAATTTTTAGAATGTTGATAATTGTTTGCTGGAGTATGTAGAATGTTTATTAATGCATGCTGGAGCCAGTATGATGTTGATAAATGCTGACTGTAATTGGTAGAGTGTTGTTAAATGATTTTTGAAGTTAGAAATATTTTAACAATGTTTGCTGAAGTTGGTTAAATGTTGATAAATGCTTGCTGGAGTTGGTAGACTGTTAATACACGTTTGCTAGGCATTGTATAATGTTGGCAAATGCTTGGTTGGAATTGGTGGAATGTTGCTAATTCTTCCTGCAGTTGATAGAATGTTGATAATCCTATGGCTGGAGCTGTATGAATGCTCATTAATGTTTGCTAGAGTTGGTAAATGCTTGCTGGATTTGATAGAATGTTGCTAAATGGTTGCCTTGCTGCAGCTAGTAGAATGATGACAGACACTGGACAGACTTTTAAGAATGTTGATAAATGCTTGCTAGAGTGTGTTGAATGTTAACACCATCCTGCCTACTGCAGCAAGTTTTTCTTAATGTTCTACTTAATTTAGTGAGCATTTATCAACATTCGGTCAACTCCTGCTTGTATTTGTTTACATTCTGCCAATGCCAGCAATCATTTCTCAATATTCCTCCAACACCAGTAAGCATTTATCAACATTCACTGTATTTCATTAGCATTCCTCAGCATTTTACCAAGTTCAAAATCATTTATCAACATTCTATCAACTCCAGCTAGCTTTTAGCAACATTCCGCATAGTCCAGCATGCATTAACCAACATTCTCCCACATTTTGAAAGCATTTATTAATATTTTACCTAATTTACCAACCATGTGTCAATATTCAACATACTCCAGAAAGCATTTACCAACATTCTATGTACTCCAACAAGTATTTATTAGCATTTTACTACCTCCAGCAAGCATGTATCAGCATTCTGGGTACTCCAACCAGCATTTATCAGCATTCTAAAATCACCAACAAGCATTTGTCAACATTCCACCAACTCCAGCAAGCATTTATCAATTTTTCTGGAGTACATAGAATGCCGATAATTACTTGCTGGAGTTGTCAGAATGTCCATAAATACTTACTGGAGTCAGAGAATGCTGATAAATAGTGTGTGGTATTGGTAGAATGTTGTTAAATCCTTGCTGTAGTCAGTAGAATGTTGTAAATGGTTCCTGGAGTTGGTATAATGTTGACAATTGTTTGCTGGAGTTGTTACAAAGTTGAAAAATGGTCGGTGGACTTTGTGGAATTTTGATAAATGATTGCTGGAGTCAGTAGAATGTTAAAAATACTTGCTTGAATAGCTAGAATGTTGACAACTGCTTGGTGGGGCAGTTAGAATGTTGATAAATGCTGGCTGGAGAACACAGAATGTAGATAAATTACTGCTGGAGTCAGAAGCATGATAATAAATGCTGGCTGGAATTGGTAGAATGTTGTTAAATGATTGTTGTAGTTAGTAAAATGTTGATCAATGCTTGCTGGAGATGGTAGATTGTTGATAATGCTTGCTTGATCAGAAGAATGTTGAAAAGGCTTGCCACAGTATGTAGTATGTTGTTAAATTCTTGCTGGACTTTTTAGACTGTTGATAAAATCTTTCAGGAGTTGGTAGAATATTGATGAATTCTTGCTGGAGTATGTAGAATGTTGACACATGCTTTCTAGGGTACGTAGAATGCTGGTAAATATTTGATGGAGCATGTAGAATGTTGATAAATCCTTGTTGGACTACACAGAGTGTTGAAAAATGTTTGCTGGAGTTGATAGAAAGTTGCTAATGCTTCCAAAAGTTTGTAGAATCTTGATAAATGCTGGCTGGAGTTGTAACAATGTTGATTAATGTTGCTAAAATTTCTAGAATGTTGAAAATGTTTGCAGGAGCTGGTAGAATGTTGATTAATACTTTCTGTAGCTGGTATAATTTTGAGACATGCTTGCTGAAATTGTTAGAATGTTGATAAATTCGGGCTGGAGTTTTTAGAATTTTGATAATTGTTTGCTGGAGTATGTAGAATGTTGATTAGTGCTTGCTGGAGTCAGTAGAATGTTGATAAATACTTGCTGTAATTGGTAAAATGTTGTTAAATGATTCCTTGCTGGAGTTGGTTGAATGTTGATAAATGCTTGCTGGAGTTCGTATTATTTTGATACATGTTTGCTAGACTATGTATAATGTTGTTAAATGCTTGACTGGAACTGGTGAAATGTGGCTAATGCTTGCTGGAGTTGATAGAATGTTGACAATCCTCTGGTCAGTGTTGCAAGAATCCTGATTAATGTTTGCTAGAGTTGGTAGAATGTCGATAAATGCTTGCTGGAGTTGTTAGAATGTTGCAAAATTCTTGCCTTGCTGCAGCTACTAGAATAATGATAGACACTAGCCAGAATTTTAAGAATATGTATAAATGCTTAATAGAGTTTGTAGAATGTTGATACCATTCTAACCACTGCAGCAAGATTTTCTTAACATTCTACTTAATTTATTTAGCATTTATAAACATTCTACCAAATCCTGCATGCATTTATTTATATTCTGCCAATGCCAGCAATCATTTATCAATATTCTTCCTATACTAGAAAGCATTTATCAGCTATATTTCATCAGGCATTCTTCAGCATTTTACCAACTTCAGAAATCATGTATCAACATTCTATCAACTCCAGCCAGCTTTCAGTAACATTCCACATAGTCCAGCAAGCAATAATCAACATTCTACTACATTTTGAAAGCATATACTAATATTTTACCTACTCTACCAGCCACTTATCAAAATTCAGCATTCTCCAGGAAGCATTTACCAAGTTTCTTTGTACTCCAGCAAGTATTTATCAGCATTATACTACCTCCAGCAAGAATGTATTAGCATTCTGTGTCCTCCAGCCAGCATTTATCAGCATTCTACCATTGCTAACAAGCATTTCTCAACATTCTACCAATTCCAACATTATCAATTTTCTATAGTATGTAGAATGCTGATAATTACTTGCTGGAGTTGGTAGAGTGTTCATAAATGCTAGCTGGAGTCAAAGAATGCTGATAAATACTGGGTGGTATTAGTAGATGGTTGTTAAAAGCATGCTGGAGTCAGTAGAATGTTGAAAATGCTTCCTGGAGTAGCTATAATGTTGACAAATGTTTGCTGGGGTATTTATAATGTTGAAAAATAACTGCTGGACTTTTAGAATGTTAATAAGTGTTTGCTGAAGTCAGTAGAATGTTGAAAATTCTTGCTTGAGTAGTTAGAATGTTGACAAATGCTTGGTGGAGTTTTTAGAATCTTGATAAATGCTGCCTGGAGAATATAGAATGTAGATAAATGATCGCAGGAGTCAGAAGAATTTTAATAAATGCTGGCTGGAATTGGTAGAATGTTGTTAAATGCTTGCTGGAGTATGTAGAAGGTTTATACATACTTGCTAGGGAATCAAGAATGCTGGTAAATACTTGTTGGAACAAATAGAATGTTGATAAATCCTTGTTGGACTACACAGAGTGTTGATAAATGTTTGCTGGAGATGATAGAATGTTGCTAAATGCTTGCAGGAGTTTGTAGAATGTGAATGAATGCTGGCTGGAGTTGTAAAAATGTTGATTAATGCTTGCTAGAATTGGTAGAATTTTGAAAATGTTTGCAGGAGCTGGTAGAATGTTCATAAATACATGCTGGAATCAGTAGAATGTTGGAAATGCTAGCAGGAGTAGGTAGAATGTGGAGAAATGTTTGCTGGAACTGGCAGAATTTTGACAAATGCTTGCTGAAGTTGTTAGAGTGGTGGCTGGAATTTTTAGAATGTTGATAATTGTTTGCTGGAGTATGTAGAATGTTGATTAATGCATGCTGGAGCCAGTATGATGTTGATAAATGCTGACTGTAATTGGTAGAATGTTGTTAAATGATTTTTGAAGTTAGAAATATTTTAAACAATGTTTGCTGAAGTTGGTTAAATGTTGATAAATGCTTGCTGGAGTTGGTAGACTGTTAATACACGTTTGCTAAGCATTGTATAATGTTGGCAAATGCTTGTTTGGAATTGGTGGAATGTTGCTAATTCTTCCTGCAGTTGATAGAATGTTGATAATCCTATGGCTGGAGCTGTATGAATGCTCATTAATGTTTGCTAGAGTTGGTAAATGCTTGCTGGATTTGATAGAATGTTGCTAAATGGTTGCCTTGCTGCAGCTAGTAGAATGATGACAGACACTGGACAGACTTTTAAGAATGTTGATAAATGCTTGCTAGAGTGTGTAGAATGTTAACACCATCCTGCCTACTGCAGCAAGTTTTTCTTAATGTTCTACTTAATTTAGTGAGCATTTATCAACATTCGGTCAACTCCTGCTTGTATTTGTTTACATTCTGCCAATGCCAGCAATCATTTCTCAATATTCCTCCAACACCAGTAAGCATTTATCAACATTCACTGTATTTCATTAGCATTCCTCAGCATTTTACCAAGTTCAAAATCATTTATCAACATTCTATCAACTCCAGCTAGCTTTTAGCAACATTCCGCATAGTCCAGCATGCATTAACCAACATTCTCCCACATTTTGAAAGCATTTATTAATATTTTACCTAATTTACCAACCATGTGTCAATATTCAACATACTCCAGAAAGCATTTACCAACATTCTATGTACTCCAACAAGTATTTATTAGCATTTTACTACCTCCAGCAAGCATGTATCAGCATTCTGGGTACTCCAACCAGCATTTATCAGCATTCTAAAATCACCAACAAGCATTTGTCAACATTCCACCAACTCCAGCAAGCATTTATCAATTTTTCTGGAGTACATAGAATGCCGATAATTACTTGCTGGAGTTGTCAGAATGTCCATAAATGCTTACTGGAGTCAGAGAATGCTGATAAATACTGTGTGGTATTGGTAGAATGTTGTTAAATCCTTGCTGTAGTCAGTAGAATGTTGTAAATGGTTCCTGGAGTTGGTATAATGTTGACAATTGTTTGCTGGAGTTGTTACAAAGTTGAAAAATGGTCGGTGGACTTTGTGGAATTTTGATAAATGATTGCTGGAGTCAGTAGAATGTTAAAAATACTTGCTTGAATAGCTAGAATGTTGACAACTGCTTGGTGGGGCAGTTAGAATGTTGATAAATGCTGGCTGGAGAACACAGAATGTAGATAAATTACTGCTGGAGTCAGAAGCATGATAATAAATGCTGGCTGGAATTGGTAGAATGTTGTTAAATGATTGTTGTAGTTAGTAAAATGTTGATCAATGCTTGCTGGAGATGGTAGATTGTTGATAATGCTTGCTTGATCAGAAGAATGTTGAAAAGGCTTGCCACAGTATGTAGTATGTTGTTAAATTCTTGCTGGACTTTTTAGACTGTTGATAAAATCTTTCAGGAGTTGGTAGAATATTGATGAATTCTTGCTGGAGTATGTAGAATGTTGACACATGCTTTCTAGGGTACGTAGAATGCTGGTAAATATTTGATGGAGCATGTAGAATGTTGATAAATCCTTGTTGGACTACACAGAGTGTTGAAAAATGTTTGCTGGAGTTGATAGAAAGTTGCTAATGCTTCCAAAAGTTTGTAGAATCTTGATAAATGCTGGCTGGAGTTGTAACAATGTTGATTAATGTTGCTAAAATTTCTAGAATGTTGAAAATGTTTGCAGGAGCTGGTAGAATGTTGATTAATACTTTCTGTAGCTGGTATAATTTTGAGACATGCTTGCTGAAATTGTTAGAATGTTGATAAATTCGGGCTGGAGTTTTAGAATTTTGATAATTGTTTGCTGGAGTATGTAGAATGTTGATTAGTGCTTGCTGGAGTCAGTAGAATGTTGATAAATACTTGCTGTAATTGGTAAAATGTTGTTAAATGATTCCTTGCTGGAGTTGGTTGAATGTTGATAAATGCTTGCTGGAGTTCGTATTATTTTGATACATGTTTGCTAGACTATGTATAATGTTGTTAAATGCTTGACTGGAACTGGTGAAATGTGGCTAATGCTTGCTGGAGTTGATAGAATGTTGACAATCCTCTGGTCAGTGTTGCAAGAATCCTGATTAATGTTTGCTAGAGTTGGTAGAATGTCGATAAATGCTTGCTGGAGTTGTTAGAATGTTGCAAAATTCTTGCCTTGCTGCAGCTACTAGAATGATGATAGACACTAGCCAGAATTTTAAGAATATGTATAAATGCTTAATAGAGTTTGTAGAATGTTGATACCATTCTAACCACTGCAGCAAGATTTTCTTAACATTCTACTTAATTTATTTAGCATTTATAAACATTCTACCAAATCCTGCATGCATTTATTTATATTCTGCCAATGCCAGCAATCATTTATCAATATTCTTCCTATACTAGAAAGCATTTATCAGCTATATTTCATCAGGCATTCTTCAGCATTTTACCAACTTCAGAAATCATGTATCAACATTCTATCAACTCCAGCCAGCTTTCAGTAACATTCCACATAGTCCAGCAAGCAATAATCAACATTCTACTACATTTTGAAAGCATATATTAATATTTTACCTACTCTACCAGCCACTTATCAAAATTCAGCATTCTCCAGGAAGCATTTACCAAGTTTCTTTGTACTCCAGCAAGTATTTATCAGCATTATACTACCTCCAGCAAGAATGTATTAGCATTCTGTGTCCTCCAGCCAGCATTTATCAGCATTCTACCATTGCTAACAAGCATTTCTCAACATTCTACCAATTCCAACATTATCAATTTTCTATAGTATGTAGAATGCTGATAATTACTTGCTGGAGTTGGTAGAGTGTTCATAAATGCTAGCTGGAGTCAAAGAATGCTGATAAATACTGGGTGGTATTAGTAGATGGTTGTTAAAAGCATGCTGGAGTCAGTAGAATGTTGAAAATGCTTCCTGGAGTAGCTATAATGTTGACAAATGTTTGCTGGGGTATTTATAATGTTGAAAAATAACTGCTGGACTTTTTAGAATGTTAATACGTGTTTGCTGAAGTCAGTAGAATGTTGAAAATTCTTGCTTGAGTAGTTAGAATGTTGACAAATGCCTGGTGGAGTTTTTAGAATCTTGATAAATGCTGCCTGGAGAATATAGAATGTAGATAAATGATCGCAGGAGTCAGAAGAATTTTAATACATGCTGGCTGGAATTGGTAGAATGTTGTTAAATGCTTGCTGGAGTATGTAGAAGGTTTATACATACTTGCAAGGGAATCAAGAATGCTGGTAATTACTTGTTGGAAGAAATAGAATGTTGATAAATCCTTGTTGGACTACACAGAGTGTTGATAAATGTTTGCTGGAGATGATAGAATGTTGCTAAATGCTTGCAGGAGTTTGTAGAATGTGAATGAATGCTGGCTGGAGTTGTAAAAATGTTGATTAATGCTTGCTAGAATTGGTAGAATTTTGAAAATGTTTGCAGGAGCTGGTAGAATGTTCATAAATACATGCTGGAATCAGTAGAATGTTGGAAATGCTAGCAGGAGTAGGTAGAATGTGGAGAAATGTTTGCTGGAACTGGCAGAATTTTGACAAATGCTTGCTGAAGTTGTTAGAGTGGTGGCTGGAATTTTTAGAATGTTGATAATTGTTTGCTGGAGTATGTAGAATGTTTATTAATGCATGCTGGAGCCAGTATGATGTTGATAAATGCTGACTGTAATTGGTAGAATGTTGTTAAATGATTTTTGAAGTTAGAAATATTTTAAACAATGTTTGCTGAAGTTGGTTAAATGTTGATAAATGCTTGCTGGAGTTGGTAGACTGTTAATACACGTTTGCTAGGCATTGTATAATGTTGGCAAATGCTTGGTTGGAATTGGTGGAATGTTGCTAATTCTTCCTGCAGTTGATAGAATGTTGATAATCCTATGGCTGGAGCTGTATGAATGCTCATTAATGTTTGCTAGAGTTGGTAAATGCTTGCTGGATTTGATAGAATGTTGCTAAATGGTTGCCTTGCTGCAGCTAGTAGAATGATGACAGACACTGGACAGACTTTTAAGAATGTTGATAAATGCTTGCTAGAGTGTGTTGAATGTTAACACCATCCTGCCTACTGCAGCAAGTTTTTCTTAATGTTCTACTTAATTTAGTGAGCATTTATCAACATTCGGTCAACTCCTGCTTGTATTTGTTTACATTCTGCCAATGCCAGCAATCATTTCTCAATATTCCTCCAACACCAGTAAGCATTTATCAACATTCACTGTATTTCATTAGCATTCCTCAGCATTTTACCAAGTTCAAAATCATTTATCAACATTCTATCAACTCCAGCTAGCTTTTAGCAACATTCCGCATAGTCCAGCATGCATTAACCAACATTCTCCCACATTTTGAAAGCATTTATTAATATTTTACCTAATTTACCAACCATGTGTCAATATTCAACATACTCCAGAAAGCATTTACCAACATTCTATGTACTCCAACAAGTATTTATTAGCATTTTACTACCTCCAGCAAGCATGTATCAGCATTCTGGGTACTCCAACCAGCATTTATCAGCATTCTAAAATCACCAACAAGCATTTGTCAACATTCCACCAACTCCAGCAAGCATTTATCAATTTTTCTGGAGTACATAGAATGCCGATAATTACTTGCTGGAGTTGTCAGAATGTCCATAAATACTTACTGGAGTCAGAGAATGCTGATAAATAGTGTGTGGTATTGGTAGAATGTTGTTAAATCCTTGCTGTAGTCAGTAGAATGTTGTAAATGGTTCCTGGAGTTGGTATAATGTTGACAATTGTTTGCTGGAGTTGTTACAAAGTTGAAAAATGGTCGGTGGACTTTGTGGAATTTTGATAAATGATTGCTGGAGTCAGTAGAATGTTAAAAATACTTGCTTGAATAGCTAGAATGTTGACAACTGCTTGGTGGGGCAGTTAGAATGTTGATAAATGCTGGCTGGAGAACACAGAATGTAGATAAATTACTGCTGGAGTCAGAAGCATGATAATAAATGCTGGCTGGAATTGGTAGAATGTTGTTAAATGATTGTTGTAGTTAGTAAAATGTTGATCAATGCTTGCTGGAGATGGTAGATTGTTGATAATGCTTGCTTGATCAGAAGAATGTTGAAAAGGCTTGCCACAGTATGTAGTATGTTGTTAAATTCTTGCTGGACTTTTTAGACTGTTGATAAAATCTTTCAGGAGTTGGTAGAATATTGATGAATTCTTGCTGGAGTATGTAGAATGTTGACACATGCTTTCTAGGGTACGTAGAATGCTGGTAAATATTTGATGGAGCATGTAGAATGTTGATAAATCCTTGTTGGACTACACAGAGTGTTGAAAAATGTTTGCTGGAGTTGATAGAAAGTTGCTAATGCTTCCAAAAGTTTGTAGAATCTTGATAAATGCTGGCTGGAGTTGTAACAATGTTGATTAATGTTGCTAAAATTTCTAGAATGTTGAAAATGTTTGCAGGAGCTGGTAGAATGTTGATTAATACTTTCTGTAGCTGGTATAATTTTGAGACATGCTTGCTGAAATTGTTAGAATGTTGATAAATTCGGGCTGGAGTCTTTAGAATTTTGATAATTGTTTGCTGGAGTATGTAGAATGTTGATTAGTGCTTGCTGGAGTCAGTAGAATGTTGATAAATACTTGCTGTAATTGGTAAAATGTTGTTAAATGATTCCTTGCTGGAGTTGGTTGAATGTTGATAAATGCTTGCTGGAGTTCGTATTATTTTGATACATGTTTGCTAGACTATGTATAATGTTGTTAAATGCTTGACTGGAACTGGTGAAATGTGGCTAATGCTTGCTGGAGTTGATAGAATGTTGACAATCCTCTGGTCAGTGTTGCAAGAATCCTGATTAATGTTTGCTAGAGTTGGTAGAATGTCGATAAATGCTTGCTGGAGTTGTTAGAATGTTGCAAAATTCTTGCCTTGCTGCAGCTACTAGAATAATGATAGACACTAGCCAGAATTTTAAGAATATGTATAAATGCTTAATAGAGTTTGTAGAATGTTGATACCATTCTAACCACTGCAGCAAGATTTTCTTAACATTCTACTTAATTTATTTAGCATTTATAAACATTCTACCAAATCCTGCATGCATTTATTTATATTCTGCCAATGCCAGCAATCATTTATCAATATTCTTCCTATACTAGAAAGCATTTATCAGCTATATTTCATCAGGCATTCTTCAGCATTTTACCAACTTCAGAAATCATGTATCAACATTCTATCAACTCCAGCCAGCTTTCAGTAACATTCCACATAGTCCAGCAAGCAATAATCAACATTCTACTACATTTTGAAAGCATATACTAATATTTTACCTACTCTACCAGCCACTTATCAAAATTCAGCATTCTCCAGGAAGCATTTACCAAGTTTCTTTGTACTCCAGCAAGTATTTATCAGCATTATACTACCTCCAGCAAGAATGTATTAGCATTCTGTGTCCTCCAGCCAGCATTTATCAGCATTCTACCATTGCTAACAAGCATTTCTCAACATTCTACCAATTCCAACATTATCAATTTTCTATAGTATGTAGAATGCTGATAATTACTTGCTGGAGTTGGTAGAGTGTTCATAAATGCTAGCTGGAGTCAAAGAATGCTGATAAATACTGGGTGGTATTAGTAGATGGTTGTTAAAAGCATGCTGGAGTCAGTAGAATGTTGAAAATGCTTCCTGGAGTAGCTATAATGTTGACAAATGTTTGCTGGAGTTGTTATAATGTTGAAAAATAACTGCTGGACTTTTTAGAATGTTAATAAGTGTTTGCTGAAGTCAGTAGAATGTTGAAAATTCTTGCTTGAGTAGTTAGAATGTTGACAAATGCTTGGTGGAGTTTTTAGAATCTTGATAAATGCTGCCTGGAGAATATAGAATGTAGATAAATGATCGCAGGAGTCAGAAGAATTTTAATAAATGCTGGCTGGAATTGGTAGAATGTTGTTAAATGCTTGCTGGAGTATGTAGAAGGTTTATACATACTTGCTAGGGAATCAAGAATGCTGGTAAATACTTGTTGGAACAAATAGAATGTTGATAAATCCTTGTTGGACTACACAGAGTGTTGATAAATGTTTGCTGGAGATGATAGAATGTTGCTAAATGCTTGCAGGAGTTTGTAGAATGTGAATGAATGCTGGCTGGAGTTGTAAAAATGTTGATTAATGCTTGCTAGAATTGGTAGAATTTTGAAAATGTTTGCAGGAGCTGGTAGAATGTTCATAAATACATGCTGGAATCAGTAGAATGTTGGAAATGCTAGCAGGAGTAGGTAGAATGTGGAGAAATGTTTGCTGGAACTGGCAGAATTTTGACAAATGCTTGCTGAAGTTGTTAGAGTGGTGGCTGGAATTTTTAGAATGTTGATAATTGTTTGCTGGAGTATGTAGAATGTTGATTATTGCATGCTGGAGCCAGTATGATGTTGATAAATGCTGACTGTAATTGGTAGAATGTTGTTAAATGATTTTTGAAGTTAGAAATATTTTAAACAATGTTTGCTGAAGTTGGTTAAATGTTGATAAATGCTTGCTGGAGTTGGTAGACTGTTAATACACGTTTGCTAAGCATTGTATAATGTTGGCAAATGCTTGTTTGGAATTGGTGGAATGTTGCTAATTCTTCCTGCAGTTGATAGAATGTTGATAATCCTATGGCTGGAGCTGTATGAATGCTCATTAATGTTTGCTAGAGTTGGTAAATGCTTGCTGGATTTGATAGAATGTTGCTAAATGGTTGCCTTGCTGCAGCTAGTAGAATGATGACAGACACTGGACAGACTTTTAAGAATGTTGATAAATGCTTGCTAGAGTGTGTAGAATGTTAACACCATCCTGCCTACTGCAGCAAGTTTTTCTTAATGTTCTACTTAATTTAGTGAGCATTTATCAACATTCGGTCAACTCCTGCTTGTATTTGTTTACATTCTGCCAATGCCAGCAATCATTTCTCAATATTCCTCCAACACCAGTAAGCATTTATCAACATTCACTGTATTTCATTAGCATTCCTCAGCATTTTACCAAGTTCAAAATCATTTATCAACATTCTATCAACTCCAGCTAGCTTTTAGCAACATTCCGCATAGTCCAGCATGCATTAACCAACATTCTCCCACATTTTGAAAGCATTTATTAATATTTTACCTAATTTACCAACCATGTGTCAATATTCAACATACTCCAGAAAGCATTTACCAACATTCTATGTACTCCAACAAGTATTTATTAGCATTTTACTACCTCCAGCAAGCATGTATCAGCATTCTGGGTACTCCAACCAGCATTTATCAGCATTCTAAAATCACCAACAAGCATTTGTCAACATTCCACCAACTCCAGCAAGCATTTATCAATTTTTCTGGAGTACATAGAATGCCGATAATTACTTGCTGGAGTTGTCAGAATGTCCATAAATGCTTACTGGAGTCAGAGAATGCTGATAAATACTGTGTGGTATTGGTAGAATGTTGTTAAATCCTTGCTGTAGTCAGTAGAATGTTGTAAATGGTTCCTGGAGTTGGTATAATGTTGACAATTGTTTGCTGGAGTTGTTACAAAGTTGAAAAATGGTCGGTGGACTTTGTGGAATTTTGATAAATGATTGCTGGAGTCAGTAGAATGTTAAAAATACTTGCTTGAATAGCTAGAATGTTGACAACTGCTTGGTGGGGCAGTTAGAATGTTGATAAATGCTGGCTGGAGAACACAGAATGTAGATAAATTACTGCTGGAGTCAGAAGCATGATAATAAATGCTGGCTGGAATTGGTAGAATGTTGTTAAATGATTGTTGTAGTTAGTAAAATGTTGATCAATGCTTGCTGGAGATGGTAGATTGTTGATAATGCTTGCTTGATCAGAAGAATGTTGAAAAGGCTTGCCACAGTATGTAGTATGTTGTCAAATTCTTGCTGGACTTTTTAGACTGTTGATAAAATCTTTCAGGAGTTGGTAGAATATTGATGAATTCTTGCTGGAGTATGTAGAATGTTGACACATGCTTTCTAGGGTACGTAGAATGCTGGTAAATATTTGCTGGAGCATGTAGAATGTTGATAAATCCTTGTTGGACTACACAGAGTGTTGATAAATGTTTGCTGGAGTTGATAGAATGTTGCTAATGCTTCCAAAAGTTTGTAGAATCTTGATAAATGCTGGCTGGAGTTGTAACAATGTTGATTAATTTTGCTAAAATTTCTAAAATGTTGAAAATCTTTGCAGGAGCTAGTAGAATGTTGATAAATACATGCTGGAATGAGTAGAATGTTGGAAATGCTTGCAGGAGTAGGAAGAATGTTGTCAAATGCTTGCTGGAGATGGTAGAATGTTGATAATTGTTTGCTGGAGTATGTAGAATGTTGATTAGTGCTTGCTGGAGTCAGTAGAATGTTGATAAATACTTGCTGTAATTGGTAAAATGTTGTTAAATGATTCCTTGCTGGAGTTGGTTGAATGTTGATAAATGCTTGCTGGAGTTCGTATTATTTTGATACATGTTTGCTAGACTATGTATAATGTTGTTAAATGCTTGACTGGAACTGGTGAAATGTGGCTAATGCTTGCTGGAGTTGATAGAATGTTGACAATCCTCTGGCCAGTGTTGCAAGAATCCTGATTAATGTTTGCTAGAGTTGGTAGAATGTCGATAAATGCTTGCTGGAGTTGTTAGAATGCTGCAAAATTCAATCACATTACTTCCCCTGGCTCGTTTTCACATGTGGATCCTTCAATGGATGCTTTTTACCCAATGGTCGTTTCAGCAGCTTCCAATGTCTCGATTCCAAGATGGCCGCCGACTAGTCTAGTCCTTACTCTCTGAGCTCCTCACAGCTATTTAACTTTTGGTTTTTTTTACAACTTTACATCAACCTTTTTCCTCAAATTTTTATACTAAAAGATTTTATAAATCTTTTTCTACGCATTTGGATTATTTTTTCTTCTGGAATTATTATCCTGGGATTTATTTTACCTCAGAACATTCTTGGTCTCTCTGCTGCTGGGACTCCTACTGCTCCAGTCTGTTCCTGGTTCCTGGTATCCTGTTGACTGCATTCCATTTCTGGGCATGGCTACAAAATCTGACTCCATGGAGACTCAGCCTACAAAGGCCAAATATACTTCAATGCTCTCTCCTGAAAAAGATTCAGGTTCAAAAGACTGAAATCATCTAGACAACCTACAGAAACTATTAATGTAAGTAATAAAGATTTAAATGGCTCAAATTTCCTTTTAGAAGAACTAAAAATAGCATTAAAACCAATCCAAAGTGCTATACAAAACTTTTCAGAACAGTTTGCTGACTTTAGTAAATCTTTAAAGCAAATAAACGATAGTATTGTTACTATTGAAAATAAAATCTTAGCTTTGGAAGTTAAAACAGACTTATTGGAAAGTGACTTTAAATCTAGAGATAAAACTATTTCAGATTTACAAGCTAAAATATTGGATCTGGAAGCCAGGAGTCGAAGAAATAACATCATTATTCGTGGTTTACCTGAATCTTATGACAATAAAAACTTGTTATCTGTGACTAAAAATATCTTTGAAACACTGTTAAATTGTGAAGCTTCTTCAAAATCTATAATTGTAGAGAGAGCACACAGAGCACTGCGTACAAAGCAAGATTCTTCTACACCAAGGTTAATTTATACTAAGTTACTAAACTTTCAAGACACTTTCCAGATCCTAGAAACTGCTAAAACAAAGAAACAATTCATATGGAAGTCTTACAAACTATCATTTTCCCAAGATCTTCCTGCACAGATCAAATTAAATAGACAAAAACTAGCCCCTATTGTGCTGACTTGATAAAAGAGGGATTAGATTTCGAATGGCATATCCTAATACCTTGTCTTTCACAGCTAATGACAAAAGATTTGTATGTTCAGATCCTAAAGATGCAAAAGACATTTTTCTTAAAACATTTAAAAGCTTCCTGACACTGTATCTTAATATTCTACTGTTAAAGAACTACAATAAGGTTTGATCTTTTCTTTTCTTTAATCTGACAGTATTTGTGTTACATGATTTGTAATTCTGGTGTGACATAATTATATTACCTTAAGAACTTGTCATGTAATTTACACATGATGGATTTGGTGTGACAGTGTGCAGTGACGGGATATATGCTTGTTAGATTTGTGTGGATTAATAGAAGCATTTAAATTCCTGTATTTACTTTTTCTCTTTCTCTCACATATGCTTGCTGTGTAAATAGATAATATGTTAATTTTACTACAAGCTTTGGAGTTACAGCCTTCTGTGTAAGCTAAATGATTTTTGGAGAAAAAACATTCCATCTCAACATTCTAGCAAGAAAATCTTCCCTCAGAGTTCCAGCTGATGCTCTGCATGAACATGCACACTACAGTCCCTCTGAGATGGATGGTGATGTCATCATTTGTGAGGAAAGAAGGACAGTTTCAAATACACAAGTCTGCTTGTTTTCAACAAGTATTCAATAGCACTAACTTTTTAATAGATCTGGCTATCATTTAAAGTGTTTTCTCTTCATAAATGAAGGTTGCTTTTAAATTTAAACAGATTCATGTCACATAATATATTCAGTGACTTTTAGTGTGTCTGCATGACTTCAAAGCAAGCTGCTACTTTCATAAAGCAGAGTGAAAATGTTTCTGGAAACAAATGAACAGGTTAGTTTTATATATTAAAATTCTAAAGGATGTGTAAAGAAATGAACATATTTTCCTATTCAGAATATTTTTTCATACAATATTTTATATTATACTGAAGTGTTTAATTTGACAAATGTTACAAAGTATACCTGTTCATATGAAAGTTCCATGTTCTTTCTATTCTCTGCTCTCTCTCTTCTCAGAGGCTGGATGTGATATTTATGATTAGTAGTTTATGTTTAAGAAAGCCTTTACTTATTTGAAAGGTTTGAAATAACTATCTTTAATATGATTAGCTGAATCTACATATATATATTTAAGCCTTTAGATTTACTGCATTTAGCTTGCTTGTTTCTGTTTTAATTAGATGTTCAAAATGTTTACCCTAAAAGCCTTGTCTTTTCATGCTGTTTTGCTATGTTACATCTATAGCTTAGAAGAATAGTATGGCTACATAACCTAACAGAGTCATTAGTAAAATATTCAAAAGTAGATTTAAAATTATATGTATGCACATTGTTGTACATTCAGTCCAATATATATGATGCTGTTTAAGTTACTATTTAATAATATAATTATACTTTATTCATGTATATTAACTAGTGTTAAAACCTTACAGCTTATAATATTTCATTTTGAATAGTTCTTGTACTATTATTATCTAGTTAATAGATGCATCTCCAGACTGAATTGTTTTTCATTTTGAGATATGGTTACTTGGTAGTTGTTTTTTGCTTTATTTGAACTATAACTAAATACTCATTCTACAGGTATTAGTGCTTTTATCATACTAATGGTCATGTTGATTAATGAAATTATCACTAAAGTACTAAAGAAGGTTCAGTAGATAGTGCATGACTATTATCTTTAGTTCAGTAATGCTATGCTTATTTACTTATATTATAATGTTACCAGTTGGTTTTGTTATACTTATATATGTTATCTTACATATCTTTCAGTTTTAATTGTATTACTTCTTATGATAGAGTGTTCTAGTTAAGCAGAGTGTGATTTATTTATTATTTACTTGTTTCCCTTTCTCTTGAAATACTTGAGGAAATACATTTAATCACTATAAATTTCAATTTAAGGATAAGAGCTTTAGATTAGTATTAGAAGTAGGGATTAAGCATGTTGGACGTCTTGAAATTAGTTAATTTTGTATATATTTTTAGTAGTATTACTCGGACTTTATGTTATGTTAGGCTTCCTTTGAGTAATTTGGATTCTAACTTGAGGTTATTATTATCTATAATTACAATGTTTTTTTCATGTTCTTCTGCTCTTCCTTTATCACAGGGGGATTGGTGGGTAGGCACTAGGGTTAGGATAAAGGTTATTATTATACATTTCATGGTTCTTAAAAAACTTTTTCTTTTTTTTCAACAGATGTTATTTGATGACTTACTTGAATACTTAAAGACTGTTTTTCTTTTATTTTTTCTTCTTCTTTTTAATGTTGTGTTGGATTTACACCTTGAGTTCACTTTTATAGCATCAATAATGATTATACTTGTAGAATATGCCTGTTGACATAATTTTAGATTCTTGGAATGTTAGAGGCATTCAAGATAAAGCGAAAAAGTCACTATTATTTCATATGATCTTTAAATCACAGGCTAACATTTGTTTTATTCAAGAGACCCATATTTCACGTATTGATTGGAATAAAGAGTTAAAAAAAATGGATCAAAAAGATTATAGCTTCAGCTGACTCATCTAACTCCAGAGGTGTAGCTATAATCATTAAACAAAAATTCATTGGGAATATTATTGATGAGAAATTTGATGATGAGGGGAGGTGGTGCTTATTTACCGCTTCTATTGCTGGTTTGGACAAACCCTTATTAATTTTAAATCTATATGGCCCATGTAATTCACAACATTTGTTCATTTTAAAAATTTACAATATTCTTGCATCCTATAAGGATCATCATATTATAGTGGGTGGTGACTGGAATGCAGTTATAAACCCTGTGATTGATCGTTCTCGCTCCACTGTCACCTATAATCTTCAATCTACTCTGGCTCTAAATGATTTGATGACAGAATATAATTTAATAGACCCCCTCCGCACTGTTAAAAATATAAACAAGAATGATATATATACTTATTATTCTAAGTGCTATCATTCGTGGTCCAGATTAGACTTCTTTCTAATTTCAGATTATATTTCAAAATATATTGTGGACTTTACTACAGAACCCAGATTCTTTTCGGATCACTCAAGAATTTCACTAAAATTGAACATAAAACCCAATATCAAAAATAAAACTATGTTTAATAAGTGGACCTTAAATAATAACTTATTGTCAAATGAAGATATTTGCAAACAAGCTTCAGAAATCCTAAATGAAATGGTGAATAGTCTTGAATCATCAGACATTCCTTATGACATACAATGGGCAGCATGTAAAGCAAGATTAAGAGGTTTATTTATTAGTAAAGCTGCTTTTTTCAAAAAACAATACTTTAAGAAAGAGGAATTCTTAAAATCAAGAATTTCTTCATTGGAAAATCATCTTAGTCTGAACTATGATCCTACTTTAGAAAAACAAATTTTTGATTGTCAGAAAGATTTAATTCTGCTTCACCAAAATAACCTCTCCTTAGCTGAACAAAAGTTACTTGCTTCATATTCAGAGTGGGCCCAGGTTCCATCTAAATTGTTAGTGAGAATTATTAAAGTTAACTTCAGAAATCCAAATATTACATCTTTATCTTATAATAACAGATTATATAATACTGATGAAGAGATTATTCAACTTTTCACCTCTCTTTACACTGAGTTATATTCAGGTTCTTCTAATTCTGTTAAAGATAATCACTCAGAACTCTTTTTAGACTCTTTGCAGTTCGCTAAACTTAATGATAATCAGCAAAAACTACTTTCTACCCTATATCGGTACAAGAAATCTCGGATTCAATAGATAATCTTAAATTGGGTAAATCTCCGGGACCTGATGGTTTTACTCCAGAATTTTTCAAAACTTTCAAATTGGTAGTTCTTCCCTTTCTATTTAAAGTTTACAATCATATAAGAGTTAATGATATCTCAGATATTCATTGGAACACATCAAAACCATTCTAATTCTAAAAATAATAAAGATAAATCTGACCCAGTAAATTATAGACCCATTTCTTTAATTAACGTGGATATTAAGATTCTGTCATCTATTCTGGCTAACAGATTGAAACGGATTTTACCCTCAATTTTCTTGTCAGATCAATCAGGTTTTATGTCTCAGAGACATGCTTGGGATAATACTCTATCTTTAGAGACTATACTTCATCTCATTAAGAAAAATCCAAACCCTATATATGCTTTGATTATAGATGCATCAAATGCCTTTGACAGAGTATGTTGGAACTCTCTATTTCAAACTATGTTATGTTTTAATATTCCCTTATTCTTTATAAATTTTTTAAAAGTTTTATACAAGAATATGTTTACTAGACTATACATTAATGGTCAATTTTCTGCTCCGATAAAGATCACTAAAGGAACAAGACAGGGTTGTCCATTGTCCCCTTTTCTTTTCAACATTTACTTAGAACCTTTGCTATTGTTTATTACTCAAAATAATTTTCATAACATCCCTAGAATTCTTAATACTAATATTCATTTCTCTGCTTTTGCGGATGATTTAGTAATCTACTTTCAAACTCCATTATCTGATTACAGAAAAATAATTAATTCTATTGATTATTTTTCTTTGGTTTCCAACTATCTTTTAAATTCTACAAAAACGCATATTTTTCCCTTAAATCATTTAGCACACAAATCTTTTTTGTTTCCAGACGATCATTTTCAGTTTACTTATAATATAAAATATTTAGGAATCAGTTTAGAACACAATAATAAATCTTCCTTTCAAAATATTATTAATAAATTATGGAACTCTATATTGTCTGATATGGACAGATGGAAGTATCTAAACCTTTCATTTCTTTCAAGGGTGGCCATTATTAAAATGAATATTCTGCCTAAATTTCTTTACCAATTCTCATCATCTGATCAGATAATTTCAAAAAATTTTTTTGAGTCTGTAAATAAAGCTTTGGAAAAATTCATATGGTTCCCTAAATCTGTTAGAATTTCCTATTCTAGATTGGCATTTTCGAAGGACAAGGGAAGTTTGGGTTTACCTAATCTTTATCTCTATTATTTGATTGTCTCATCCAATAAACTTCTTACTATCTCTAAATTCAATAACACTTCTTATCCAAATCACTCTTTATGGATAAAATTATGGTATAATTATGTCATTTCTAATAATTTAAATCCTGAAGCTATTCCCTTTATCTCTCTGGATAGTTTATTTATTAAAAATATATCTACAGTATTTAAACAAAAGATTAGAAATTTCCAAACCTTACTCAAAATGTGTAAACTAGAAAAGATCTCGCACCATGTTCAGCCAATTCATCTAAACCCAAATATATTATTGGACAATAAACTTTTGAACTTAACAAACTATCCTTTAATTAAAAATCTAAAAGTAGGAGATGTTTTGAAATATCTTGACTTGCCTTTATCTGACTGGCGTAAGTTATTGAAAGTAAACTGGAATTACTCACCAATTCTTACACAACTAAGAGCAATAATTAATAACAAATTTGTATCTCTGGTCCCCATAGACTCACAATTGAAAAACCTTAACACGATTATCAAAATACTTTCATCATCTGATAAAATGCTCTCAAACTCATATAAATTAATTAATTCTTTAATGATGGACGACAACTGTCTTTTATCTAATGTTTGGTTGAATTATAATTCCCAATTGTCAGAATCTCAGAAAGTCCTGGCTATTAGACACACTAAGGAATTTATCCCTTTTAAAAAATTAGCATACACACAATTAATGATTAATAATGATGCCTACTTTACCCCAATCAAATTAAACAAATTTAACCCAAATAAGTCCCCTTCGTGTTCATGCTGTTCTCATCCCCAAGCAGACCTCCTTCATATTCTATAGTATTGTCATTTTTCTCACAGATTGTGGACATCTTTGAAAGTCAGACTGCAGAAAATGGGTTATCAAAAATCCACGTTGACCTGGGAATTTGCTATTCTACATATTCCATTGATTCATCTTTCAAAAGTTGATATTCATGTCATCATTTTTATTTGCTCATTACTAAAACTTAACTTTATATAATACAAAATTGGATTGATCGTTCTAAATTAAAATGGGTTACTTTCCAGAAAATGGCTTTTAAATTTATTGATGCTCAAAGATACTTAGGTGGAAGTCCAAAAAAAAGCTATTAGAAAGGTTGTGTTAGAAAAGGTTCTAAACATATTAAATAGTTAATGTTAAATATTTTTTTTCTCTCAGGTTGCCTAACTTGTATATAGTGTACATATGGTGTATGCTTTATTTCTAAATAACTTATCAAAATCTCATGAAGGTTGTTATCACTAGATGAATTGTTATATGTTCATTTATGCCTTCTTGTTATGTATAATCTTTTAATTGTCTTGCTATTCATATAATTAATAAAAAATTTTGAGAAAAAAGAATGTTGCTAAATGGTTGCCTTGCTGCAGCTAGTAGAATGATGACAGACACTGGACAGACTTTTAAGAATGTTGATAAATGCTTGCTAGAGTGTGTAGAATGTTAACACCATCCTGCCTACTGCAGCAAGTTTTTCTTAATGTTCTACTTAATTTAGTGAGCATTTATCAACATTCGGTCAACTCCTGCTTGTATATGTTTACATTCTGCCAATGCCAGCAATCATTTCACAATATTCTTCCAACACCAGTAAGCATTTATCAACATTCACTGTATTTCATTAGCATTCCTCAGCATTTTACCAAGTTCAAAATCATTTATCAACATTCTCTCAACTCCAGCTAACATTTAGCAACATTCCACATAGTCCAGCAAGCATTAACCAACATTCTCCCACATTTTGAAAGCATTTATTAATATTTTACCTAATTTACCAACCATGTGTCAATATTCAACATACTCCAGAAAGCATTTACCAACATTCTATGTACTCCAACAAGTATTTATCAGCATTTTACTACCTCCAGCAAGCATGTATCAGCATTCTGGGTACTCCAACCAGCATTTATCAGCATTCTAAAATCACCAACAAGCATTTGTCAACATTCCACCAACTCCAGCAAGCATTTATCAATTTTTCTGGAGTACATAGAATGCCGATAATTACTTGCTGGAGTTGTCAGAATGTCCATAAATGCTTACTGGAGTCAGAGAATGCTGATAAATACTGTGTGGTATTGGTAGAATGTTGTTAAATCCTTGCTGTAGTCAGTAGAATGTTGTAAATGGTTCCTGGAGTTGGTATAATGTTGACAATTGTTTGCTGGAGTTGTTACAAAGTTGAAAAATGATTGGTGGACTTTGTGGAATTTTGATAAATGATTGCTGGAGTCAGTAGAATGTTAAAAATACTTGCTTGAATAGCTAGAATGTTGACAACTGCTTGGTGGGGCTGTTAGAATGTTGATAAATACTGGCTGGAGAACACAGAATGTAGATAAATTACTGCTGGAGTCAGAAGCATGATAATAAATGCTGGCTGGAATTGGTAGAATGTTGTTAAATGATTGTTGTAGTTAGTAAAATGTTGATCAACGCTTGCTGGAGATGGGAGATTCTTGATAAATGCTTGCTTGATCAGAAGAATGTTGAAAAGGCTTGCCACAGTATGTAGTATGTTGTCAAATTCTTGCTGGACTTTTTAGACTGTTGATAAAATCTTTCAGGAGTTGGTAGAATATTGATGAATTCTTGCTGGAGTATGTAGAATGTTGACACATGCTTTCTAGTGTATGTAGAATGCTGGTAAATATTTGCTGGAGCATGTAGAATGTTGATAAATCCTTGTTGGACTACACAGAGTGTTTATAAATGTTTGCTGGGGTTGATAGAATGTTGCTAATGCTTCCAAAACTTTGTAGAATCTTGATAAATGCTGGCTGGAGTTGTAACAATGTTGATTAATTTTGCTAAAATTTCTAGAATGTTGAAAATGTTTGCAGGAGCTGGTAGAATGTTGATAAATACATGCTGGAAATAGTAGAATGTTGGAAATGCTTGCAGGAGTATAAAGAATGTTGTCAAATGCTTGCTGGAGATGGTAGAATGTTGATTAATACTTGCTGTAGCTGGTATAATTTTGAGAAATGCTTGCTGAAATTGTTAGAATGTTGATAAATTCGGGCTGGAGTTTTTAGAATGTTGATAATTGTTTGCTGGAGTATGTAGAATGTTGATTAGTGCTTGCTGGAGTCAGTAGAATGTTGATAAATACTTGCTGTAATTGGTAAAATGTTGTTAAATGATTCCTTGCTGGAGTTGGTTGAATGTTGATAAATGCTTGCTGGAGTTCGTATTATTTTGATACATGTTTGCTAGACTATGTATAATGTTGTTAAATGCTTGACTGGAACTGGTGGAATGTGGCTAATGCTTGCTGGAGTTGATAGAATGTTGATAATCCTCTGGCCAGTGTTGCAAGAATCCTGATTAATGTTTGCTAGAGTTGGTAGAATGTCGATAAATGCTTGCTGGAGTTGTTAGAATGTTGCAAAATTCTTGCCTTGCTGCAGCTACTAGAATGATGATAGACACTAGCCAGAATTTTAAGAATATGTATAAATGCTTAATAGAGTTTGTAGAATGTTGACACCATTCTAACCACTGCAGCAAGATTTTCTTAACATTCTACTTAATTTATTTAGCATTTATAAACATTCTACCAAATCCTGCATGCATTTATTTATATTCTGCCAATGGCAGCAATCATTTATCAATATTCTTCCTACACCAGAAAGCAATTATCAACTATATTTCATCAGGCATTCTTCAGTTTTTACCAACTTCAGAAATCATTTATCAACATTCTATCAACTCCAGCCAGCTTTCAGCAACATTCCACACAGTCCAGCAAGCAATAATCGACATTCTACTACATTTTGAAAGCATTTATTAATATTTTACCTTCTCTACCAACCATTTATCAAAATTCAGCATTCTCCAGGAAGCATTTACCAAGTTTCTTTGTACTCCAGCAAGTATTTATCAGCATTATACTACCTCCAGCAAGAAAGTATTAGCATTCTGTGTCCTCCAGCCAGCATTTATCAGCATTCTACCATTGCTAACAAGCATTTCTCAACATTCTACCAACTCCAACAAGTATTATCAATTTTCTATAGTACGTAGAATGCTGATAATTACTTGCTGGAGTTGGTAGAGTGTTCATAAATGCTAGCTGGAGTCAAAGAATGCTGATAAATACTGGGTGGTATTAGTAGAATGTTATTAAATGCATGCTGGAGTCAGTAGAATGTTGAAAATGCTTCCTGGAGTAGGTATAATGCTGACAAATGTTTGCTGGAGTTGTTATAATGTTGAAAAATGACTGCTGGACATTTTAGAATATTGATAAGTGCTTGCTGAAGTCAGTAGAATGTTGAAAATTCTTGCTTGAGTAGCTAGAATTTTGACAAATGCTTGGTGGAGTTTTTAGAATCTTGATAAATGCTGCCTGGAGAATATAGAATGTAGATAAATGATTGCAGGAGTCAGAAGAATTTTAATAAATGCTGGCTGGAATTGGTAGAATGTTGTTAAATGCTTGCTGGAGTATGTAGAAGGTTTACACATACTTGCTAGGGTATGTAGAATGCTGGTAAATACCTGTTGGAACAAATAGAATGTTGGTAAATCCTTGCTGGACTACACAGAGAGTTGATAAATGTCTGCTGGAGATGATAGAATGTTGCTAAATGCTTGCAGGAGTTTGTAGAATGTTGATGAATGCTGGCTGGAGTTGTAACAATGTTGATTAATGCTTGCTAGAATTGGTAGAATTATGAAAATGTTTGCAGGAGCTGGTAGAATGTTGATAAATACATGATGGAATCAGTCGAATGTTGGAAATGCTAGCAGGAGTAGGTAGAATGTGGAGAAATGTTTGCTGGAACTGGCAGAATTTTGACAAATGCTTGCTGAAGTTGTTAGAATGGTGGCTGGAATTTTTAGAATGTTGATAATTGTTTGCTGAAGTATGTAGAATGTTGATTAATGCATGCTGGGTTCAGTAGAATGTTGATAAATGCTGACTGTAATTGGTAGAATGTTGTTAAATGATTTTTGAAGTTAGAAATATTGTAAATAATGTTTGCTGGAGTTGGTTGAATGTTGATAAATGCTTGCTAGAGTTGGTAGACTGTTGATACATGTTTGCTAGGCATTGTATAATGTTGGTAAATGCTTGATTGGAATTGGTGGAATGTTGCTAATGCTTCCTGCAGTTGATAGAATGTTGATAATCCTATGGCTGGAGCTGTATGAATGCTCACTAATGTTTGCTGGAGTTGGTAAATGCTTGTTGGATTTGATAGAATGTTGCTAAATGGTTGCCTTGCTGCAGCTAGTAGAATGATGACAAACACTGGACAGACTTTTAAGAATGTTGATAAATGCTTGCTAGAGTGTGTAGAATGTTGACACCATCCTGCCTACTGCAGCAAGTTTTTCTTAATGTTCTACTTAATTTAGTGAGCATTTATCAACATTCGGTCAACTCCTGCTTGCATTTATTTACATTCTGCCAATGCCAGCAATCATTTATCAATATTCTTCCAACACCAGTTAGCATTTATAAACATTCATTGTATTTCATTAGGCATTCCTCAGCATTTTACCAAGTTCAGAAATCATTTATCAACATTCTATCAACTCCAGCTAGCTTTTAGCAACATTCCGCATAGTCCAGCATGCATTAATCAACATTCTCCCACATTTTGAAAGCATTTATTAATATTTTACCTAATTTACCAACCATTTGTCAATATTCAACATACTCCAGAAAGCATTTACCAACATTCTATGTACTCCAACAAGTATTTATCAGCATTTTACTACCTCCAGCAAGCATGTATCAGCATTCTGGGTACTCCAACCAGCATTTATCAGCATTCTAAAATCACCAACAAGCATTTGTCAACATTCCACCAACTCCAGCAAGCATTTATCAATTTTTCTGGAGTACATAGAATGCCGATAATTACTTGCTGGAGTTGTCAGAATGTCCATAAATGCTTACTGGAGTCAGAGAATGCTGATAAATACTGTGTGGTATTGGTAGAATGTTGTTAAATCCTTGCTGTAGTCAGTAGAATGTTGTAAATGGTTCCTGGAGTTGGTATAATGTTGACAATTGTTTGCTGGAGTTGTTACAAAGTTGAAAAATGATTGGTGGACTTTGTGGAATTTTGATAAATGATTGCTGGAGTCAGTAGAATGTTAAAAATACTTGCTTGAATAGCTAGAATGTTGACAACTGCTTGGTGGAGTTGTTAGAATGTTGATAAATACTGGCTGGAGAACATAGAATGTAGATAAATTACTGCTGGAGTCAGAAGCATGATAATAAATGCTGGCTGGAATTGGTAGAATGTTGTTAAATGATTGTTGTAGTTAGTAAAATGTTGATCAATGCTTGCTGGAGATGGTAGATTGTTGATAAATGCTTGCTTGATCAGAAGAATGTTGAAAAGGCTTGCCACAGTATGTAGTATGTTGTCAAATTCTTGCTGGACATTTTAGACTGTTGATAAAATCTTTCAGGAGTTGGTAGAATATTGATGAATTCTTGCTGGAGTATGTAGAATGTTGACACATGCTTTCTAGGGTACGTAGAATGCTGGTAAATATTTGCTGGAGCATGTAGAATGTTGATAAATCCTTGTTGGACTACACAGAGTGTTGATAAATGTTTGCTGGAGTTGATAGAATGTTGCTAATGCTTCCAAAAGTTTGTAGAATCTTGATAAATGCTGGCTGGAGTTGTAACAATGTTGATTAATGTTGCTAAAATTTCTAGAATGTTGAAAATGTTTGCAGGAGCTGGTAGAATGTTGATAAATACATGCTGGAATCAGTAGAATGTTGGAAATGCTTGCAGGAGTAGGAAGAATGTTAACAAATGCTTACTGAAATTGTTAGAATGGTGATAAATTCGGGCTGGAGTTTTTAGAATGTAGATAATTTTTTGCTGGAGTATGTAGAATGTTGATTAGTGTTTGCTGGAGTCAGTAGAATGTTGATAAATACTTGCTGTAATTGGTAGAATGTTATTAAAAGATTCCTTCCTGGAGTTGGGTGAATGTTGATAAATGCTTGCTGGAGTTCATATTATTTTGATACATGTTTGCTAGACTATGTATAATGTTGATAAATGCTTGACTGGAACTGGTGGAATGTGGCTAATGCTTGCTGGAGTTGATAGAATGTTGATAATCCTCTGGCCAGTGTTGCAAGAATCCTGCTTAATGTTTGCTAGAGTTGGTAGAATGTCGATAAATGCTTGCTGGATTTTTTAGAATGTTGCAAAATTCTTGCCTTGCTGCAGCTACTAGAATGATGATAGACACTAGCCAGAATTTTAAGAATATGTATAAATGCTTAATAGAGTTTGTAGAATGTTGACACCATTCTAACCACTGCAGCAAGATTTTCTTAACATTCTACTTAATTTATTTAGCATTTATAAACATTCTACCAAATCCTGCATGCATTTATTTATATTCTGCCAATGGCAGCAATCATTTATCAATATTCTTCCTACACCAGAAAGCAATTATCAACTATATTTCATCAGGCATTCTTCAGTTTTTACCAACTTCAGAAATCATTTATCAACATTCTATCAACTCCAGCCAGCTTTCAGCAACATTCCACATAGTCCAGCAAGCAATAATCAACATTCTACTTCATTTTGAAAGCATTTATTAATATTTTACCTTCTCTACCAACCATTTATCAAAATTCAGCATTCTCCAGGAAGCATTTACCAAGTTTCTTTGTACTCCAGCAAGTATTTATCAGCATTATACTACCTCCAGCAAGAAAGTATTAGCATTCTGTGTCCTCCAGCCAGCATTTATCAGCATTCTACCATTGTTAACAAGCATTTCTCAACATTCGACCAACTCCAACAAGTATTATCAATTTACTATAGTACGTATAATGCTGATAATTACTTGCTGGAGTTGGTAGAGTGTTCATAAATGCTAGCTGGAGTCAAAGAATGCTGATAAATACTGAGTGGTATTAGTAGAATGTTATTAAATGCATGCTGGAGTCAGTAGAATGTTGAAAATGCTTCCTGGAGTAGGTATAATGCTGACAAATGTTTGCTGGAGTTGTTATAATGTTGAAAAATGATGACTGGACTTTTTAGAATGTTGATAAGTGTTTGCTGAAGTCAGTAGAATGTTGAAAATTCTTGCTTGAGTAGCTAGAATTTTGACAAATGTTTGGTGGAGTTTTTAGAATCTTGATAAATGCTGCCTGGAGAATATAGAATGTAGATAAATGATTGCAGGAGTCAGAAGAATTTTAATAAATGCTGGCTGGAATTGGTAGAATGTTGTTAAATGCTTGCTGGAGTATGTAGAAGGTTTACACATACTTGCTAGGGAATGTAGAATGCTGGTAAATACTTGTTGGAACAAATAGAATGTTAATAAATCCTTTTTCGACTACACAGATTGTTGATAAATGTTTGCTGGAAATGATAGAATGTTGCTAAATGCTTGCAAGAGTTTGCAGAATGTTGATGAATGCTGGCTGGAGTTGTAACAATGTTGATTAATGCTTGCTAGAATTGGTAGAATTATGAAAATGTTTGCAGGAGCTGGTAGAATGTTGATAAATACATGATGGAATCAGTAGAATGTTGGAAATGCTAGCAGGAGTAGGTAGAATGTGGAGAAATGCTTGCTGGAACTGGCAGAATTTTGACAAATGCTTGCTGAAGTTGTTAGAATGGTGGCTGGAATTTTTAGAATGTTGATAATTGTTTGCTGGAGTATGTAGAATGTTGATTAATGCATGCTGGAGTCAGTAGAATGTTGATAAATGCTGACTGTAACTGGTAGAATGTTGTTAAATGATTGTTGAAGTTAGAAATATTTTAAACAGTGTTTGCTGGAGTTGGTTGAATGTTGATAAATGCTTGCTAGAGTTGGTAGACTGTTGATACATGTTTGCTAGGCATTGTATAATGTTGGTAAATGCTTGATTGGAATTGGTGGAATGTTGCTAATGCTTCCTGCAGTTGATAGAATGTTGATAATCCTATGGCTGGAGCTGTATGAATGCTCACTAATGTTTGCTGGAGTTGGTAAATGCTTGTTGGATTTGATAGAATGTTGCTAAATGGTTGCCTTGCTGCAGCTAGTAGAATGATGACAAACACTGGACAGACTTTTAAGAATGTTGATAAATGCTTGCTAGAGTGTGTAGAATGTTGACACCATCCTGCCTACTGCAGCAAGTTTTTCTTAATGTTCTACTTAATTTAGTGAGCATTTATCAACATTCGGTCAACTCCTGCTTGCATTTATTTACATTCTGCCAATGCCAGCAATCATTTCTCAATATTCTTCCTACACCAGTAATCATTTATCAACATTCACTGAATTTCATTAGGCATTCCTCAGCATTTTACCAAGTTCAGAAATCATTTATCAACATTCTATCAACTCCAGCTAGCTTTTAGCAACATTCCACATAGTCCAGCATGCATTAATCAACATTCTCCCACATTTTGAAAGCATTTATTAATATTTTACCTAATTTACCAACCATTTGTCAATATTCAACATACTCCAGAAAGCATTTACCAACATTCTATGTACTCCAACAAGTATTTATCAGCATTTTACTACCTCCAGCAAGCATGTATCAGCATTCTGGGTACTCCAACCAGCATTTATCAGCATTCTACAATCACCAACAAGCATTTGTCAACATTCCACCAACTCTAGCAAGCATTTATCAATTTTTCTGGAGTACATAGAATGCCGATAATTACTTGCTGGAGTTGTCAGAATGTCCATAAATGCTTACTGGAGTCAGAGAATGCTGTTAAATACTGTGTGGTATTGGTAGAATGTTGTTAAATCCTTGCTGGAGTCAGTAGAATGTTGTAAATGATTCCTGGAGTTGGTATAATGTTGACAATTGTTTGCTGGAGTTGTTACAAAGTTGAAAAATGGTGGGTGGACTTTGTGGAATGTTGATAAATGATTGCTGGAGTCAGTAGAATGTTAAAAATACTTGCTTGAATAGCTAGAATGTTGACAACTGCTTGGTGCAGTTTTTAGAATGTTGATAAATGCTGGCTGGAGAACACAGAATGTAGATAAATTACTGCTGGAGTCAGAAGCATGATAATAAATGCTGGCTGGAATTGGTAGAATGTTGTTAAATGATTGTTGTAGTTAGTAAAATGTTGATCAATGCTTGCTGGAGATGGTAGATTGTTGATAAATGCTTGCTTGATCAGAAGAATGTTGAAAAGGCTTGCCACAGTATGTAGTATGTTGTCAAATTCTTGCTGGACTTTTTAGACTGTTGATAAAATCTTTCAGGAGTTGGTAGAATATTGATGAATTCTTGCTGGAGTATGTAGAATGTTGACACATGCTTTCTAGGGTACGTAGAATGCTGGTAAATATTTGCTGGAGCATGTAGAATGTTGATAAATCCTTGTTGGACTACACAGAGTGTTGATAAATGTTTGCTGGAGTTGATAGAATGTTGCTAATGCTTCCAAAAGTTTGTAGAATCTTGATAAATGCTGGCTGGAGTTGTAACAATGTTGATTAATGTTGCTAAAATTTCTAGAATGTTGAAAATGTTTGCTGGAGCTGGTAGAATGTTGATAAATACTTGCTGTAATTGGTAGAATGTTGATAAATACTTGCTATAATTGGTAGAATGTTGTTAAATAATTCCTTACTGGAGTTGGTTGAATGTTGATAAATGCTTGCTGGAGTTCATATTATTTTGATACATGTTTGCTAGACTATGTATAATGTTGATAAATGCTTGACTGGAACTGGTGGAATGTGGCTAATGCTTGCTGGAGTTGATAGAATGTTGATAATCCTCTGGCCAGTGTTGCAAGAATCCTGCTTAATGTTTGCTAGAGTTGGTAGAATGTCGATAAATGCTTGCTGGATTTTTTAGAATGTTGCAAAATTCTTGCCTTGCTGCAGCTACTAGAATGATGATAGACACTAGCCAGAATTTTAAGAATATGTATAAATGCTTAATAGAGTTTGTAGAATGTTGACACCATTCTAACCACTGCAGCAAGATTTTCTTAACATTCTACTTAATTTATTTAGCATTTATAAACATTCTACCAAATCCTGCATGCATTTATTTATATTCTGCCAATGGCAGCAATCATTTATCAATATTCTTCCTACACCAGAAAGCAATTATCAACTATATTTCATCAGGCATTATTCAGCTTTTACCAACTTCAGAAATCATTTATCAACATTCTATCAACTCCAGCCAGCTTTCAGCAACATTCCACATAGTCCAGCAAGCAATAATCAACATTCTACTACATTTTGAAAGCATTTATTAATATTTTACCTACTCTACCAATCATTTATCAAAATTCAGCATTCTTCAGGAAGCATTTACCAAGTTTCTTTGTACTCCAGCAAGTATTTGTCAGCATTATACTACCTCCAGCAAGAAAGTATTAGCATTCTGTGTCCTCCAGCCAGCATTTATCAGCATTCTACCATTGTTAACAAGCATTTCTCAACATTCAACCAACTCCAACAAGTATTATCAATTTACTATAGTACGTAGAATGCTGATAATTACTTGCTGGAGTTGGTAGAGTGTTCATAAATGCTAGCTGGAGTCAAAGAATGCTGATAAATACTGAGTGGTATTAGTAGAATGTTATTAAATGCATGCTGGAGTCAGTAGAATGTTGAAAATGCTTCCTGGAGTAGGTATAATGCTGACAAATGTTTGCTGGAGTTGTTATAATGTTGAAAAATGATGGGTGGACTTTTTAGAATGTTGATAAGTGCTTGCTGAAGTCAGTAGAATGTTGAAAATTCTTGCTTGAGTAGCTAGAATTTTGACAAATGTTTGGTGGAGTTTTTAGAATCTTGATAAATGCTGCCTGGAGAATATAGAATGTAGATAAATGATTGCAGGAGTCAGAAGAATTTTAATAAATGCTGGCTGGAATTGGTAGAATGTTGTTAAATGCTTGCTGGAGTATGTAGAAGGTTTACACATACTTGCTAGGGTATGTAGAATGCTGGTAAATACTTGTTGGAACAAATCGACTGTTGATAAATCCTTGTTGGACTACACAGAGTGTTGATAAATGTTTGCTGGAGATGATAGAATGTTGCTAAATGCTTGCAGGAGTTTGTAGAATGTTGATGAATGCTGGCTGGAGTTGTAACAATGTTGATTAATGCTTGGTAGAATTGGTAGAATTTTGAAAATGTTTGCAGGAGCTGGTAGAATGTTGATAAATACATGCTGGAATCAGTAGAATGTTGGAAATGCTAGCAGGAGTAGGTAGAATGTGGAGAATTGCTTGCTGGAAATGGCAGAATTTTGACAAATGCTTGCTGAAGTTGTTACAATGGTGGCTGGAATTTTTAGAATGTTGATAATTGTTTGCTGGAGTATGTAGAATGTTGATTAATGCATGCTGGAGTCAGTAGAATGTTGATAAATGCTGACTGTAACTGGTAGAATGTTGTTAAATGATTGTTGAAGTTAGAAATATTTTAAACAGTGTTTGCTGGAGTTGGTTGAATGTTGATAAATGCTTGCTAGAGTTGGTAGACTGTTGATACATGTTTGCTAGGCATTGTATAATGTTGGTAAATGCTTGATTGGAATTGGTGGAATGTTGCTAATGCTTCCTGCAGTTGATAGAATGTTGATAATCCTATGGCTGGAGCTGTATGAATGCTCACTAATGTTTGCTGGAGTTGGTAAATGCTTGTTGGATTTGATAGAATGTTGCTAAATGGTTGCCTTGCTGCAGCTAGTAGAATGATGACAAACACTGGACAGACTTTTAAGAATGTTGATAAATGCTTGCTAGAGTGTGTAGAATGTTGACACCATCCTGCCTACTGCAGCAAGTTTTTCTTAATGTTCTACTTAATTTAGTGAGCATTTATCAACATTCGGTCAACTCCTGCTTGCATTTATTTACATTCTGCCAATGCCAGCAATCATTTATCAATATTCTTCCTACACCAGTAATCATTTATCAACATTCACTGTATTTCATTAGGCATTCCTCAGCATTTCACCAAGTTCAGACATTATTTATCAACATTCTATCAACTCCAGCTAGCTTTTAGCAACATTCCACATAGTCCAGCATGCATTAATCAACATTCTCCCACATTTTGAAAGCATTTATTAATATTTTACCTAATTTACCAACCATTTGTCAATATTCAACATACTCCAGAAAGCATTTACCAACATTCTATGTACTCCAACAAGTATTTATCAGCATTTTACTACCTCCAGCAAGCATGTATCAGCATTCTGGGTACTCCAACCAGCATTTATCAGCATTCTACAATCACCAACAAGCATTTGTCAACATTCCACCAACTCCAGCAAGCATTTATCAATTTGTCTGGAGTACATAGAATGCCGATAATTACTTGCTGGAGTTGTCAGAATGTCCATAAATGCTTACTGGAGTCAGAGAATGCTGTTAAATACTGTGTGGTATTGGTAGAATGTTGTTAAATCCTTGCTGGAGTCAGTAGAATGTTGTAAATGATTCCTGGAGTTGGTATAATGTTGACAATTGTTTGCTGGAGTTGTTACAAAGTTGAAAAATGGTGGGTGGACTTTGTGGAATGTTGATAAATGATTGCTGGAGTCAGTAGAATGTTAAAATACTTGCTTGAATAGCTAGAATGTTGACAACTGCTTGGTAGGGTTGTTAGAATGTTGATAAATGCTGGCTGGAGAACACAGAGTGTAGATAAATTACTGCTGGAGGCAGAAGCATGATAATAAATGCTGGCTGGAATTGGTAGAATGTTGTTAAATGATTGTTGTAGTTAGTAAAATGTTGATCAATGCTTGCTGGAGAGGGTAGATTGTTGATAAATGCTTGCTTGATCAGAAGAATGTTGAAAAGGCTTGCCACAGTATGTAGTATGTTGTCAAATTCTTGCTGGACTTTTTAGACTGTTGATAAAATCTTTCAGGAGTTGGTAGAATGCTGATGAATTCTTGCTGGAGTACCTAGAATGTTGACACATGCTTTCTAGGGTACGTAGAAGGCTGGTAAATATTTGCTGGAGCATGTAGACTGCTGATAAATCCTTGTTGGACTACACAGAGTGTTGATAAATGTTTGCTGGAGTTGATAGAATGTTGCTAATGCTTCCAAAAGTTTGTGGAATCTTGGTAAATGCTGGCTGGAGTTGTAACAATGTTGATTAATGTTTGCTAAAATTTCTAGAATGTTGAAAATGTTTGCAGGAGCTGGTAAAATGTTGATAAATACATGCTGGAATCAGTAGAATTTTGGAAATGCTTGCAGGAGAAGGTAGAATGTTGGCAAATGTTTTCTGAAGTTGTTAGAATGTTGATAAATTCTGGCTGGAGTTTTTAGAATGTTGATAATTGTTTGCTCTAGTATGTAGAAAGTTGATTAATGCTTGCTGGAGTCAGTAGAATGTTGATAAATGATGGCTGTAATTGGTAGAATGTTGTTAAATAATTCCTTGCTGGAGTTGGTTGAATGTTGATAAATGCTTGCTGGAGTTCGTAATATTTTGATACATGTTTGCTAGACTATGTATAATGTTGATAAATGCTTAACTGGAACTGGTGGAATGTGGCTAATGCTTGCTGGAGTTGATAGAATGCTGATAATCCTCTGGCCAGTGTTGCAAGAATCCTGCTTAATGTTTGCTAGAGTTGGTAGAATGTCGATAAATGCTTGCTGGAGTTGTTAGAATGTTGCAAAATTCTTGCCTTGCTGCAGCTACTAGAATGATGATAGACACTAGCCAGAATTTTAAGAATATGTATAAATGCTTAATAGAGTTTGTAGAATGTTGACACCATTCTAACCACTGCAGCAAGATTTTCTTAACATTCTACTTAATTTATTTAGCATTTATAAACATTCTACCAAATCCTGCATGCATTTATTTATATTCTGCCAATGGCAGCAATCATTTATCAATATTCTTCCTACACCAGAAAGCAATTATCAACTATATTTCATCAGGCATTCTTCAGTTTTTACCAACTTCAGAAATCATTTATCAACATTCTATCAACTCCAGCCAGCTTTCAGCAACATTCCACATAGTCCAGCAAGCAATAATCAACATTCTACTTCATTTTGAAAGCATTTATTAATATTTTACCTTCTCTACCAACCATTTATCAAAATTCAGCATTCTCCAGGAAGCATTTACTAAGTTTCTTTGTACTCCAGCAAGTATTTATCAGCATTATACTACCTCCAGCTAGAAATTATTAGCATTCTGTGTCCTCCAGCCAGCATTTATCAGCATTCTACCATTGTTAACAAGCATTTCTCAACATTCTACCAACTCCAACAAGTATTATCAAGTTTCTATAGTACGTAGAATGCTGATAATTACTTGCTGGAGTTGGTAGAGTGTTCATAAATGCTAGCTGGAGTCAAAGAATGCTGATAAATACTGAGTGGTATTAGTAGAATGTTATTAAATGCATGCTGGAGTCAGTAGAATGTTGAAAATGCTTCCTGGAGTAGGTATAATGCTGACAAATGTTTGCTGGAGTTGTTATAATGTTGAAAAATGAAGGGTGAACTTTTTAGAATGTTGATAAGTGCTTGCTGAAGTCAGTAGAATGTTGAAAATTCTTGCTTGAGTAGCTAGAATTTTGACAAATGTTTGGTGGAGTTTTTAGAATCTTGATAAATGCTGCCTGGAGAATATAGAATGTAGATAAATGATTGCAGGAGTCAGAAGAATTTTAATAAATGCTGGCTGGAATTGGTAGAATGTTGTTAAATGCTTGCTGGAGTATGTAGAAGGTTTACACATACTTGCTAGGGTATGTAGAATGCTGGTAAATACTTCTTGGAACAAATCAAATGTTGATAAATCCTTGTTGGACTACACAGAGTATTGATAAATGTTTGCTGGAGATGATAGAATGTTGCTAAATGCTTGCAGGAGTTTGTAGAATGTTGATGAATGCTGGCTGGAGTTGTAACAATGTTGATTAATGCTTGGTAGAATTGGTAGAATTTTGAAAATGTTTGCAGGAGCTGGTAGAATGTTGATAAATACATGCTGGAATCAGTAGAATGTTGGAAATGCTAGCAGGAGTAGGTAGAATGTGGAGAATTGCTTGCTGGAAATGGCAGAATTTTGACAAATGCTTGCTGAAGTTGTTACAATGGTGGCTGGAATTTTTAGAATGTTGATAATTGTTTGCTGGAGTATGTAGAATGTTGATTAATGCATGCTGGAGTCAGTAGAATGTTGATAAATGCTGACTGTAACTGGTAGAATGTTGTTAAATGATTGTTGAAGTTAGAAATATTTTAAACAGTGTTTGCTGGAGTTGGTTGAATGTTGATAAATGCTTGCTAGAGTTGGTAGACTGTTGATACATGTTTGCTAGGCATTGTATAATGTTGGTAAATGCTTGATTGGAATTGGTGGAATGTTGCTAATGCTTCCTGCAGTTGATAGAATGTTGATAATCCTATGGCTGGAGCTGTATGAATGCTCACTAATGTTTGCTGGAGTTGGTAAATGCTTGTTGGATTTGATAGAATGTTGCTAAATGGTTGCCTTGCTGCAGCTAGTAGAATGATGACAAACACTGGACAGACTTTTAAGAATGTTGATAAATGCTTGCTAGAGTGTGTAGAATGTTGACACCATCCTGCCTACTGCAGCAAGTTTTTCTTAATGTTCTACTTAATTTAGTGAGCATTTATCAACATTCGGTCAACTCCTGCTTGCATTTATTTACATTCTGCCAATGCCAGCAATCATTTATCAATATTCTTCCTACACCAGTAAGCATTTATCAATATTCACTGTATTTCATTAGGCATTCCTCAGCATTTTACCAAGTTCAGAAATCATTTATCAACATTCTATCAACTCCAGCTAGCTTTTAGCAACATTCCGCATAGTCCAGCATGCATTAATCAACATTCTCCCACATTTTGAAAGCATTTATTAATATTTTACCTAATTTACCAACCATTTGTCAATATTCAACATACTCCAGAAAGCATTTACCAACATTCTATGTACTCCAACAAGTATTTATCAGCATTTTACTACCTCCAGCAAGCATGTATCAGCATTCTGGGTACTCCAACCAGCATTTATCAGCATTCTACGATCACCAACAAGCATTTGTCAACATTCCACCAACTCTAGCAAGCATTTATCAATTTTTCTGGAGTACATAGAATGCCGATAATTACTTGCTGGAGTTGTCAGAATGTCCATAAATGCTTACTGGAGTCAGAGAATGCTGTTAAATACTGTGTGGTATTGGTAGAATGTTGTTAAATCCTTGCTGGAGTCAGTAGAATGTTGTAAATGATTCCTGGAGTTGGTATAATGTTGACAATTGTTTGCTGGAGTTGTTACAAAGTTGAAAAATGGTGGGTGGACTTTGTGGAATGTTGATAAATGATTGCTGGAGTCAGTAGAATGTTAAAAATACTTGCTTGAATAGCTAGAATGTTGACAACTGCTTGGTAGAGTTGTTAGAATGTTGATAAATGCTGGCTGGAGAACACAGAATGTAGATAAATTACTGCTGGAGTCAGAAGCATGATAATAAATGCTGGCTGGAATTGGTAGAATGTTGTTAAATGATTGTTGTAGTTAGTAAAATGTTGATCAATGCTTGCTGGAGATGGTAGATTGTTGATAAATGCTTGCTTGATCAGAAGAATGTTGAAAAGGCTTGCCACAGTATGTAGTATGTTGTCAAATTCTTGCTGGACTTTTTAGACTGTTGATAAAATCTTTCAGGAGTTGGTAGAATATTGATGAATTCTTGCTGGAGTATGTAGAATGTTGACACATGCTTTCTAGGGTACGTAGAATGCTGGTAAATATTTGCTGGAGCATGTAGAATGTTGATAAATCCTTGTTGGACTACACAGAGTGTTGATAAATGTTTGCTGGAGTTGATAGAATGTTGCTAATGCTTCCAAAAGTTTGTAGAATCTTGATAAATGCTGGCTGGAGTTGTAACAATGTTGATTAATGCTTGCTAAAATTTCTAGAATGTTGAAAATGTTTGCAGGAGCTGGTAAAATGTTGATAAATACATGCTGGAATCAGTAGAATGTTGGAAATGCTTGCAGGAGTAGGAAGAATGTTGACAAATGCTTGCTGGAATGTTGATAATTCTGGCTGGAGTTTTTAGAATGTAGATAATTTTTTGCTGGAGTATGTAGAATGTTGATTAGTGCTTGCTGGAGTCAGTAGAATGTTGATAAATACTTGCTGTAATTGGTAGAATGTTGTTAAATAATTAATTGCTGGAGTTGGTTGAATGTTGATAAATGCTTGCTGGAGTTCGTAATATTTTGATACATGTTTGCTAGACTATGTATAATGTTGATAAATGCTTAACTGGAACTGGTGGAATGTGGCTAATGCTTGCTGGAGTTGATAGAATGCTGATAATCCTCTGGCCAGTGTTGCAAGAATCCTGCTTAATGTTTGCTAGAGTTGGTAGAATGTCGATAAATGCTTGCTGGAGTTGTTAGAATGCTGCAAAATTCTTGCCTTGCTGCAGCTACTAGAATGATGATAGACACTAGCCAGAATTTTAAGAATATGTATAAATGCTTAATAGAGTTTGTAGAATGTTGACACCATTCTAACCACTGCAGCAAGATTTTCTTAACATTCTACTTAATTTATTTAGCATTTATAAACATTCTACCAAATCCTGCATGCATTTATTTATATTCTGCCAATGGCAGCAATCATTTATCAATATTCTTCCTACACCAGAAAGCAATTATCAACTATATTTCATCAGGCATTATTCAGCTTTTACCAACTTCAGAAATCATTTATCAACATTCTATCAACTCCAGCCAGCTTTCAGCAACATTCCACATAGTCCAGCAAGCAATAATCAACATTCTACTACATTTTGAAAGCATTTATTAATATTTTACCTACTCTACCAACCATTTATCAAAATTCAGCATTCTCCAGGAAGCATTTACCAAGTTTCTTTGTACTCCAGCAAGTATTTATCAGCATTATACTACCTCCAGCAAGAAAGTATTAGCATTCTGTGTCCTCCAGCCAGCATTTATCAGCATTCTACCATTGCTAACAAGCATTTCTCAACATTCTACCAACTCCAACAAGTATTATCAATTTTCTATAGTATGTAGAATGCTGATAATTACTTGCTGGAGTTGGTAGAGTGTTCATAAATGCTAGCTGGAGTCAAATAATGCTGATAAATACTGGGTGGTATTAGTAGAATGTTATTAAATGCATGCTGTAGTCAGTAGAATGTTGAAAATGCTTCCTGGAGTAGGTATAATGCTGACAAATGTTTGCTGGAGTTGTTATAATGTTGAAAAATGATGGGTGGACTTTTTAGAATGTTGATAAGTGCTTGCTGAAGTCAGTAGAATGTTGAAAATTCTTGCTTGAGTAGCTAGAATGTTGACAAATGCTTGGTGGAGTTTCTAGAATCTTGATAAATGCTGCCTGGAGAATATAGAATGTAGATAAATGATTGCAGGAGTCAGAAGAATTTTAATAAATGCTGGCTGGAATTGGTAGAATGTTGTTAAATGCTTGCTGGAGTATGTAGAAGGTTTACACATACTTGCTAGGGTATGTAGAATGCTGGTAAATACTTGTTGGAACAAATAGAATGTTGATAAATCCTTGTTGGACTACACAGAGTGTTGATAAATGTTTGCTGGAGTTGATAGAATGTTGCTAATGCTTCCAAAAGTTTGTAGAATCTTGATAAATGCTGGCTGGAGTTGTAACAATGTTGATTAATGCTTGCTAAAATTTCTAGAATGTTGAAAATGTTTGTAGGGGCTGGTAGAATGTTGATAAATACATGCTGGAAATAGTAGAATGTTGGAAATGCTTGCAGGAGTAGGAAGAATGTTAACAAATGTTTGCTGGAGATGGTAGAATGTTGATTAATACTTGCTGTAGCTTGTAGAATTTTGAGAAATGCTTGTTGAAATTATTAGAATGTTGATAAATTCGGGCTGGAGTTTTTAGAATGTTGATAATTGTTTGCTGGAGTGTGTAGAATGTTGATTAGTGCTTGCTGGAGTCAGTAGAATGTTGATAAATACTTGCTGTAATCGGTAGAATGTTGTTAAATAATTCCTTGCTGGAGTTGGTTGAATGTTGATAAATGCTTGCTGGAGTTCGTAATATTTTGATACATGTTTGCTAGACTATGTATAATGTTGATAAATGCTTGACTGGAACTGGTGGAATGTGGCTAATGCTTGCTGGAGTTGATAGAATGCTGATAATCCTCTGGCCAGTGTTGCAAGAATCCTGCTTAATGTTTGCTAGAGTTGGTAGAATGTCGATAAATGCTTGCTGGATTTTTTAGAATGTTGCAAAATTCTTGCCTTGCTGCAGCTACTAGAATGATGATAGACACTAGCCAGAATTTTAAGAATATGTATAAATGCTTAATAGAGTTTGTAGAATGTTGACACCATTCTAACCACTGCAGCAAGATTTTCTTAACATTCTACTTAATTTATTTAGCATTTATAAACATTCTACCAAATCCTGCATGCATTTATTTATATTCTGCCAATGGCAGCAATCATTTATCAATATTCTTCCTACACCAGAAAGCAATTATCAACTATATTTCATCAGGCATTATTCAGCTTTTACCAACTTCAGAAATCATTTATCAACATTCTATCAACTCCAGCCAGCTTTCAGCAACATTCCACATAGTCCAGCAAGCAATAATCAACATTCTACTACATTTTGAAAGCATTTATTAATATTTTACCTACTCTACCAACCATTTATCAAAATTCAGCATTCTCCAGGAAGCATTTACCAAGTTTCTTTGTACTCCAGCAAGTATTTATCAGCATTATACTACCTCCAGCAAGAAAGTATTAGCATTCTGTGTCCTCCAGCCAGCATTTATCAGCATTCTACCATTGCTAACAAGCATTTCTCAACATTCTACCAACTCCAACAAGTATTATCAATTTACTATAGTACGTAGAATGCTGATAATTACTTGCTGGAGTTGGTAGAGTGTTCATAAATGCTAGCTGGAGTCAAAGAATGCTGATAAATACTGGGTGGTATTAGTAGAATGTTATTAAATGCATGCTGGAGTCAGTAGAATGTTGAAAATGCTTCCTGGAGTAGGTATAATGCTGACAAATGTTTGCTGGAGTTGTTATAATGTTGAAAAATGAAGGGTGAACTTTTTAGAATGTTGATAAGTGCTTGCTGAAGTCAGTAGAATGTTGAAAATTCTTGCTTGAGTAGCTAGAATTTTGACAAATGCTTGGTGGAGTTTTTAGAATCTTGATAAATGCTGCCTGGAGAATATAGAATGTAGATAAATGATTGCAGGAGTCAGAAGAATTTTAATAAATGATGGCTGGAATTGGTAGAATGTTGTTAAATGCTTACTGGAGTATGTAGAAGGTTTACACATACTTGCTAGGGAATGTAGAATGCTGGTAAATACTTGTTGGAACAAATAGAATGTTAATAAATTCTTTTTCGACTACACAGATTGTTGATAAATGTTTGCTGGAAATGATAGAATGTTGCTAAATGCTTGCAGGAGTTTGTAGAATGTTGATGAATGCTGGCTGGAGTTGTAACAATGTTGATTAATGCTTGGTAGAATTGGTAGAATTTTGAAAATGTTTGCAGGAGCTGGTAGAATGTTGATAAATACATGCTGGAATCAGTAGAATGTTGGAAATGCTAGCAGGAGTAGGTAGAATGTGGAGAATTGCTTGCTGGAAATGGCAGAATTTTGACAAATGCTTGCTGAAGTTGTTACAATGGTGGCTGGAATTTTTAGAATGTTGATAATTGTTTGCTGGAGTATGTAGAATGTTGATTAATGCATGCTGGAGTCAGTAGAATGTTGATAAATGCTGACTGTCATTGGTAGAATGTTATTAAATGATTGTTGAAGTTAGAAATATTTTAAACAATGTTTGCTGAAGTTGGTTGAATGCTGATAAATGCTTGCTGGAGTTGGTAGGCTGTTGATACATGTTTGCTAGGCATTGTATAATGTTAGTAAATGCTTGTTTGGAATTGGTGGAATGTTGCTAATGCTTCCTGCAGTTGATAGAATGTTGATAATCCTATGGCTGGAGCTGTATGAATGCTCATTAATGTTTGCTAGAGTTGGTAAATGCTTGCTGGATTTGATAGAATGTTGCTAAATGGTTGCCTTGCTGCAGCTAGTAGAATGATGACAGACACTGGACAGACTTTTAAGAATGTTGATAAATGCTTGCTAGAGTGTGTAGAATGTTGACACCATCCTGCCTACTGCAGCAAGTTTTTCTTAATGTTCTACTTAATTTAGTGAGCATTTATCAACATTCGGTCAACTCCTGCTTGCATTTATTTACATTCTGCCAATGCCAGCAATCATTTATCAATATTCTTCCTACACCAGTAAGCATTTATCAATATTCATTGTATTTCATTAGGCATTCCTCAGCATTTTACCAAGTTCAGAAATCATTTATCAACATTCTATCAACTCCAGCTAGCTTTTAGCAACATTCCGCATAGTCCAGCATGCATTAATCAACATTCTCCCACATTTTGAAAGCATTTATTAATATTTTACCTAATTTACCAACCATGTGTCAATATTCAACATACTCCAGAAAGCATTTACCAACATTCTATGTACTCCAACAAGTATTTATCAGCATTATACTACCACCAGCAAGCATGTATCAGCATTCCGGGTACTCACACCAGCATTTATCAGCATTCTAAAAACACCAACAAGCATTTGTCAACATTCCACCAACTCCAGCAAGCATTTATCAATTTTTCTGGAGTACATAGAATGCCGATAATTACTTGCTGGAGTTGTCAGAATGTCCATAAATGCTTACTGGAGTCAGAGAATGCTGAAAAATACTGTGTGGTATTGGTAGAATGTTGTTAAATCCTTGCTGTAGTCAGTAGAATGTTGTAAATGGTTCCTGGAGTTGGTATAATGTTGACAATTGTTTGCTGGAGTTGTTACAAAGTTGAAAAATGGTCGGTGGACTTTGTGGAATTTTGATAAATGATTGCTGGAGTCAGTGGAATGTTAAAAATACTTGCTTGATTTGCTAGAATGTTGACAACTGCTTGGTGGGGTTGTTAGAATGTTGATAAATGCTGGCTGGAGAACACAGAATGTAGATAAATTACTGCTGGAGTCAGAAGCATGATAATAAATGCTGGCTGGAATTGGTAGAATGTTGTTAAATGATTGTTGTAGTTAGTAAAATGTTGATCAATGCTTGCTGGAGATGGTAGATTGTTGATAAATGCTTGCTTGATCAGAAGAATGTTGAAAAGGCTTGCCACAGTATGTAGTATGTTGTCAAATTCTTGCTGGACTTTTTAGACTGTTGATAAAATCTTTCAGGAGTTGGTAGAATATTGATGAATTCTTGCTGGAGTATGTAGAATGTTGACACATGCTTTCTAGGGTACGTAGAATGCTGGTAAATATTTGCTGGAGCATGTAGAATGTTGATAAATCCTTGTTGGACTACACAGAGTGTTGATAAATGTTTGCTGGAGTTGATAGAATGTTGCTAATGCTTCCAAAAGTTTGTAGAATCTTGATAAATGCTGGCTGGAGTTGTAACAATGTTGATTAATGTTGCTAAAATTTCTAGAATGTTAAAAATGTTTGCTGGAGCTGGTAGAATGTTGATAAATACATGCTGGAATGAGTAGATTGTTGGAAATTCTTGCAGGAGTAGGAAGAATGTTGTCAAATGCTTGCTGGAGATGGTAGAATGTTGATTAATACTTGCTGTAGCTGGTATAATTTTGAGAAATGCTTGCTGAAATTGTTAGAATGTTGATAAATTCGGGCTGGAGTTTTTAGAATGTTGATAATTGTTTGCTGGAGTATGTAGAATGTTGATTAGTGCTTGCTGGAGTCAGTAGAATGTTGATAAATACTTGCTGTAATTGGTAAAATGTTGTTAAATGATTCCTTGCTGGAGTTGGTTGAATGTTGATAAATGCTTGCTGGAGTTCGTATTATTTTGATACATGTTTGCTAGACTATGTATAATGTTGTTAAATGCTTGACTGGAACTGGTGGAATGTGGCTAATGCTTGCTGGAGTTGATAGAATGTTGATAATCCTCTGGCCAGTGTTGCAAGAATCCTGATTAATGTTTGCTAGAGTTGGTAGAATGTCGATAAATGCTTGCTGGAGTTGTTAGAATGTTGCAAAATTCTTGCCTTGCTGCAGCTACTAGAATGATGATAGACACTAGCCAGAATTTTAAGAATATGTATAAATGCTTAATAGAGTTTGTAGAATGTTGACACCATTCTAACCACTGCAGCAAGATTTTCTTAACATTCTACTTAATTTATTTAGCATTTATAAACATTCTACCAAATCCTGCATGCATTTATTTATATTCTGCCAATGCCAGCAATCATTTATCAATATTCTTCCTACACTAGAAAGCATTTATCAGCTATATTTCATCAGGCATTCTTCAGCATTTTACAAACTTCAGCAATCATGTATCAATATTCTATCAACTCCAGCCAGCTTTCAGCAACATTCCCCATAGTCCAGCAAGCAATAGTTAACATTCTACTACATTTTGAAAGCATATATTAATATTTTACCTACTCTACCAACCACTTATCAAAATTCAGCATTCTCCAGGAAGCATTTACCAAGTTTCTTTATACTCCAGCAAGTATTTAGCAGCATTATACTACCTCCAGCAAGAAGGTATTAGCATTCTGTGTCCTCCAGCCAGCATTTACCAGCATTCTACCATTGCTAACAAGCATTTCTCAACATTCTACCAACTCCAACAAGTATTATCAATTTTCTATAGTACGTAGAATGCTGATAATTACTTGCTGGAGTTGGTAGAGTGTTCATAAATGCTAGCTGGAGTCAAAGAATGCTGATAAATACTGGGTGGTATTAGTAGATGGTTGTTAAAAGCATGCTGGAGTCAGTAGAATGTTGAAAATGCTTCCTGGAGTAGGTATAATGTTGACAAATGTTTGCTGGAGTTGTTATAATGTTGAAAAATGACTGCTGGACTTTTTAGAATGTTAATAAGTGTTTGCTGAAGTCAGTAGAATGTTGAAAATTCTTGCTTGAGTAGTTAGAATGTTGACAAATGCTTGGTGGAGTTTTTAGAATCTTGATAAATGCTGCCTGGAGAATATAGAATGTAGATAAATGATTGCAGGAGTCAGAAGAATTTTAATAAATGATGGCTGGAATTGGTAGAATGTTGTTAAATGCTTACTGGAGTATGTAGAAGGTTTACACATACTTGCAAGGGTATGTAGAATGCTGGCAAATACCTGTTGGAACAAATAGAATGTTGGTAAATCCTTGCTGGACTACACAGAGAGTTGATAAATGTTTGCTGGAGATGATAGAATGTTGCTAAATGCTTGCAGGAGTTTGTAGAATGTGAATGAATGCTGGCTGGAGTTGTAAAAATGTTGATTAATGCTTGCTAGAATTGGTAGAATTTTGAAAATGTTTGCAGGAGCTGGTATAATGCTCATAAATACATGCTGGAATCAGTAGAATGTTGGAAATGCTAGCAGGAGTAGGTAGAATGTGGAGAAATGTTTGCTGGAACTGGCAGAATTTTGACAAATGCTTGCTGAAGTTGTTAGAATGGTGGCTGGAATTTTTTGAATTTTGATAATTGTTTGCTGGAGTATGTAGAATGTTGATTAATGTATGCTGGAGCCAGTATAAAGCTGATAAATGCTGACTGTAATTGGTAGAATGTTGTTAAATGATTTTTGAAGTTAGAAATATTGTAAATAATGTTTGCTGAAGTTGGTTGAATGTTGATAAATGCTTGCTGGAGTTGGTAGGCTGTTGATACATGTTTGCTAGGCATTGTATAATGTTAGTAAATGCTTGTTTGGAATTGGTGGAATGTTGCTAATTCTTCCTGCAGTTGATAGAATGTTGATAATCCTATGGCTGGAGCTGTATGAATGCTCATTAATGTTTGCTAGAGTTGGTAAATGCTTGCTGGATTTGATAGAATGTTGCTAAATGGTTGCCTTGCTGCAGCTAGTAGAATGATGACAGACACTGGACAGACTTTTAAGAATGTTGATAAATGCTTGCTAGAGTGTGTAGAATGTTAACACCATCCTGCCTACTGCAGCAAGTTTTTCTTAATGTTCTACTTAATTTAGTGAGCATTTATCAACATTCGGTCAACTCCTGCTTGTATTTGTTTACATTCTGCCAATGCCAGCAATCATTTCTCAATATTCTTCCTACACCAGTTAGCATTTATCAACATTCATTGTATTTCATTAGGCATTCCTCAGCATTTTACCAAGTTCAAAATCATTTATCAACATTCTATCAACTCCAGCTAGCTTTTAGCAACATTCTGCATAGTCCAGCATGCATTAACCAACATTCTCCCACATTTTGAAAGCATTTATTAATATTTTACCTAATTTACCAACCATGTGTCAATATTCAACATACTCCAGAAAGCATTTACCAACATTCTATGTACTCCAACAAGTATTTATCAGCATTTTACTACCTCCAGCAAGCATGTATCAGCATTCTGGGTACTCCAACCAGCATTTATCAGCATTCTAAAATCACCAACAAGCATTTGTCAACATTCCACCAACTCCAGCAAGCATTTATCAATTTTTCTGGAGTACATAGAATGCCGATAATTACTTGCTGGAGTTGTCAGAATGTCCATAAATGCTTACTGGAGTCAGAGAATGCTGAAAAATCCTGTGTGGTATTGGTAGAATGTTGTTAAATCCTTGCTGTAGTCAGTAGAATGTTGTAAATGGTTCCTGGAGTTGGTATAATGTTGACAATTGTTTGCTGGAGTTGTTACAAAGTTGAAAAATGGTCGGTGGACTTTGTGGAATTTTGATAAATGATTGCTGGAGTCAGTAGAATGTTAAAAATACTTGCTTGAAAAGCTAGAATGTTGACAACTGCTTGGTGGGGCTGTTAGAATGTTGATAAATGCTGGGTGAAAAACACAGAATGAAGATAAATTTCTGCTGGAGTCAGAAGCATGATAATAAATGCTGGCTGGAATTGGTAGAATGTTGCTAAATGATTGTTGTAGTTTGTAAAATGTTGATCAATGCTTGCTGGAGATGGTAGATTGTTGATAATGCTTGCTTGATCAGAAGAATGTTGAAAAGGCTTGCCACAGTATGTAGTATGTTGTCAAATTATTGCTGGACTTTTTAGACTGTTTATAAAATCTTTCAGGAATTGGTAGAATATTGATGAATTCTTGCTGGAGTATGTAGAATGTTGACACATGCTTTCTAGGGTACGTAGAATGCTGGTAAATATTTGCTGGAGCATGTAGAATGTTGATAAATCCTTGTTGGACTACACAGAGTGTTGATAAATGTTTGCTGGAGTTGATAGAATGTTGCTAATGCTTCCAAAAGTTTGTAGAATCTTGATAAATGCTGGCTGGAGTTGTAACAATGTTGATTAATGTTGCTAAAATTTCTAGAATGTTGAAAATGTTTGCAGGAGCTGGTAGAATGTTGATAAATACATGCTGGAATGAGTAGAATGTTGGAAATGCTTGCAGGAGTAGGAAGAATGTTGTCAAATGCTTGCTGGAGATGGTAGAATGTTGATTAATACTTGCTGTAGCTGGTATAATTTTGAGAAATGCTTGCTGAAATTGTTAGAATGTTGATAAATTCGGGCTGGAGTTTTTAGAATGTTGATAATTGTTTGCTGGAGTATGTAGAATGTTGATTAGTGCTTGCTGGAGACAGTAGAATGTTGATAAATACTTGCTGTAATTGGTAAAATGTTGTTAAATGATTCCTTGCTGGAGTTGGTTGAATGTTGATAAATGCTTGCTGGAGTTCGTATTATTTTGATACATGTTTGCTAGACTATGTATAATGTTGTTAAATGCTTGACTGGAACTGGTGGAATGCGGCTAATGCTTGCTGGAGTTGATAGAATGTTGACAATCCTCTGGCCAGTGTTGCAAGAATCCTGATTAATGTTTGCTAGAGTTGGTAGAATGTCGATAAATGCTTGCTGGAGTTGTTAGAATGTTGCAAAATTCTTGCCTTGCTGCAGCTACTAGAATGATGATAGACACTAGCCAGAATTTTAAGAATATGTATAAATGCTTAATAGAGTTTGTAGAATGTTGATACCATTCTAACCACTGCAGCAAGATTTTCTTAACATTCTACTTAATTTATTTAGCATTTATAAACATTCTACCAAATCCTGCATGCATTTATTTATATTCTGCCAATGCCAGCAATCATTTATCAATATTCTTCCTACACTAGAAAGCATTTATCAGCTATATTTCATCAGGCATTCTTCAGCATTTTACCAACTTCAGAAATCATGTATCAACATTCTATCAACTCCAGCCAGCTTTCAGTAACATTCCACATAGTCCAGCAAGCAATAATCAACATTCTACTACATTTTGAAAGCATATATTAATATTTTACCTACTCTACCAACCACTTATCAAAATTCAGCATTCTCCAGGAAGCATTTACCAAGTTTCTTTGTACTCCAGCAAGTATTTATCAGCATTATACTACCTCCAGCAAGAATGTATTAGCATTCTGTGTCCTCCAGCCAGCATTTATCAGCATTCTACCATTGCTAACAAGCATTTCTCAACATTCTACCAATTCCAACATTATCAATTTTCTATAGTATGTAGAATGCTGATAATTACTTGCTGGAGTTGGTAGAGTGTTCATAAATGCTAGCTGGAGTCAAAGAATGCTGATAAATACTGGGTGGTATTAGTAGATGGTTGTTAAAAGCATGCTGGAGTCAGTAGAATGTTGAAAATGCTTCCTGGAGTAGCTATAATGTTGACAAATGTTTGCTGGAGTTGTTATAATGTTGAAAAATGACTGCTGGACTTTTTAGAATGTTAATAAGTGTTTGCTGAAGTCAGTAGAATGTTGAAAATTCTTGCTTGAGTAGTTAGAATGTTGACAAATGCTTGGTGGAGTTTTTAGAATCTTGATAAATGCTGCCTGGAGAATATAGAATGTAGATAAATGATTGCAGGAGTCAGAAGAATTTTAATAAATGCTGGCTGGAATTGGTAGAATGTTGTTAAATGCTTGCTGGAGTATGTAGAAGGTTTACACATACTTGCTAGGGAATCTAGAATGCTGGTAAATACTTGTTGGAACAAATAGAATGTTGATAAATCCTTGTTGGACTACACAGAGTGTTGATAAATGTTTGCTGGAGATGATAGAATGTTGCTAAATGCTTGCAGGAGTTTGTAGAATGTGAATGAATGCTGGCTGGAGTTGTAAAAATGTTGATTAATGCTTGCTAGAATTGGTAGAATTTTGAAAATGTTTGCAGGAGCTGGTAGAATGTTCATAAATACATGCTGGAATCAGTAGAATGTTGGAAATGCTAGCAGGAGTAGGTAGAATGTGGAGAAATGTTTGCTGGAACTGGCAGAAATTTGACAAATGCTTGCTGAAGTTGTTAGAATGGTGGCTGGAATTTTTAGAATGTTGATAATTGTTTGTTGGAGTATGTAGAATGTTGATTAATGCATGCTGGAGCCAGTATAATGTTGATAAATGCTGACTGTAATTGGTAGAATGTTGTTAAATTATTTTTGAAGTTAGAAATATTTTAAACAATGTTTGCTGAAGTTGGTTGAATGTTGATATATGCTTGCTGGAGTTGGTAGACTGTTGATACACGTTTGCTAGGCATTGAATAATGTTGGCAAATGCTTGTTTGGAATTGGTGGAATGTTGCTAATTCTTCCTGCAGTTGACAGAATGTTGATAATCCTATGGCTGGAGCAGTATGAATGCTCATTAATGTTTGCTAGAGTTGGTAAATGCTTGCTGGATTTGATAGAATGTTGCTAAATGGTTGCCTTGCTGCAGCTAGTAGAATGATGACAGACACTGGACAGACTTTTAAGAATGTTGATAAATGCTTGCTAGAGTGTGTAGAATGTTAACACCATCCTGCCTACTGCAGCAAGTTTTTCTTAATGTTCTACTTAATTTAGTGAGCATTTATCAACATTCGGTCAACTCCTGCTTGTATATGTTTACATTCTGCCAATGCCAGCAATCATTTCTCAATATTCTTCCAACACCAGTAAGCATTTATCAACATTCACTGTATTTCATTAGCATTCCTCAGCATTTTACCAAGTTCAAAATCATTTATCAACATTCTATCAACTCCAGCTAGCTTTTAGCAACATTCCGCATAGTCCAGCAAGCATTAACCAACATTCTCCCACATTTTGAAAGCATTTATTAATATTTTACCTAATTTACCAACCATGTGTCAATATTCAACATACTCCAGAAAGCATTTACCAACATTCTATGTACTCCAACAAGTATTTATCAGCATTTTACTACCTCCAGCAAGCATGTATCAGCATTCTGGGTACTCCCACCAGCATTTATTAGTATTCTAAAATCACCAACAAGCATTTGTCAACATTCCACCAACTCCAGCAAGCATTTATCAATTTTTCTGGATTACATAGAATGCCGATAATTACTTGCTGGAGTTGTCAGAATGTCCATAAATGCTTACTGGAGTCAGAGAATGCTGAAAAATACTGTGTGGTATTGGTAGAATGTTGTTAAATCCTTGCTGTAGTCAGTAGAATGTTGTAAATGGTTCCTGGAGTTGGTATAATGTTGACAATTGTTTGCTGGAGTTGTTACAAAGTTGAAAAATGGTCGGTGGACTTTGTGGAATTTTGATAAATGATTGCTGGAGTCAGTAGAATGTTAAAAATACTTGCTTGAATAGCTAGAATGTTGACAACTGCTTGGTGGGGCTGTTAGAATGTTGATAAATGCTGGCTGGAGAACACAGAATGTAGATAAATTACTGCTGGAGTCAGAAGCATGATAATAAATGCTGGCTGGAATTGGTAGAATGTTGTTAAATGATTGTTGTAGTTAGTAAAATGTTGATCAATGCTTGCTGGAGATGGTAGATTGTTGATAATGCTTGCTTGATCAGAAGAATGTTGAAAAGGCTTGCCACAGTATGTAGTATGTTGTCAAATTCTTGCTGGACTTTTAGACTGTTTATAAAATCTTTCAGGAGTTGGTAGAATATTGATGAATTCTTGCTGGAGTATGTAGAATGTTGACACATGCTTTCTAGGGTACGTAGAATGCTGGTAAATATTTGCTGGAGCATGTAGAATGTTGATAAATCCTTGTTGGACTACACAGAGTGTTGATAAATGTTTGCTGGAGTTGAAAGAATGTTGCTAATGCTTCCAAAAGTTTGTAGAATCTTGATAAATGCTGGCTGGAGTTGTAACAATGTTGATTAATGTTGGTAAAATTTCTAGAATGTTAAAAATGTTTGCTGGAGCTGGTAGAATGTTGATAAATACATGCTGAAATGAGTAGATTGTTGGAAATTCTTGCAGGAGTAGGAAGAATGTTGTCAAATGCTTGCTGGAGATGGTAGAATGTTGATTAATACTTGCTGTAGCTGGTATAATTTTGAGAAATGCTTGCTGAAATTGTTAGAATGTTGATAAATTCAGGCTGGAGTTTTTAGAATGTTGATAATTGTTTGCTGGAGTATGTAGAATGTTGATTAGTGCTTGCTGGAGACAGTAGAATGTTGATATATACTTGCTGTAATTGGTAAAATGTTGTTAAATGATTCCTTGCTGGAGTTGGTTGAATGTTGATAAATGCTTGCTGGAGTTCGTATTATTTTGATACATGTTTGCTAGACTATGTATAATGTTGTTAAATGCTTGACTGGAACTGGTGGAATGCGGCTAATGCTTGCTGGAGTTGATAGAATGTTGACAATCCTCTGGCCAGTGTTGCAAGAATCCTGATTAATGTTTGCTAGAGTTGGTAGAATGTTGATAAATGCTTGCTGGAGTTGTTAGAATGTTGCAAAATTCTTGCCTTGCTGCAGCTACTAGAATGATGATAGACACTAGCCAGAATTTTAAGAATATGTATAAATGCTTAATAGAGTTCGTAGAATGTTGATACTATTCTAACCACAGCAGCAAATTTTTCTTAACATTCTACTTAATTTATTTAGCATTTATAAACATTCTACCAAATCCTGCATTCATTTATTTATATTCTGCCAATGCCAGCAATCATTTATCAATATTCTTCCTACACTAGAAAGCATTTATCAGCTATATTTCATCAGGCATTCTTCAGCATTTTACCAACTTCAGAAATCATGTATCAACATTCTATCAACTCCAGCCAGCTTTCAGTAACATTCCACATAGTCCAGCAAGCAATAATCAACATTCTACTACATTTTGAAAACATATATTAATATTTTACCTACTCTACCAACCACTTATCAAAATTCAGCATTCTCCAGGAAGCATTTACCAAGTTTCTTTGTACTCCAGCAAGTATTTATCAGCTTTATACTACCTCCAGCAAGAATGTATTAGCATTCTGTGTCCTCCAGCCAGCATTTATCAGCATTCTACCATTGCTATCAAGCATTTCTCAACATTCTACCAATTCCAACATTATCAATTTTCTATAGTACGTAAAATGCTGATAATTACTTGCTGGAGTTGGTAGAGTGTTCATAAATGCTAGCTGGAGTCAAAGAATGCTGATAAATATTGGGTGGTATTAGTAGATGGTTGTTAAAAGCATGCTGGAGTCAGTAGAATGTTGAAAATGCTTCCTGGAGTAGCTATAATGTTGACAAATGTTTGCTGGAGTTGTTATAATGTTGAAAAATGACTGCTGGACTTTTTAGAATGTTAATAAGTGTTTGCTGAAGTCAGTAGAATGTTGAAAATTCTTGCTTGAGTAGTTAGAATGTTGACCAATGCTTGGTGGAGATTTTAGAATCTTGATAAATGCTGCCTGGAGAATATAGAATGTAGATAAATGATCGCAGGAGTCAGAAGAATTTTAATAAATGCTGGCTGGAATTGGCAGAATGTTGTTAAATGCTTGCTGGAGTATGTAGAAGGTTTACACATACTTGCTAGGGAATCTAGAATGCTGGTAAATACTTGTTGGAACAAATAGAATGTTGATAAATCCTTGTTGGACTACACAGAGTGTTGATAAATGTTTGCTGGAGATGATAGAATGTTGCTAAATGCTTGCAGGAGTTTGTAGAATGTGAATGAATGCTGGCTGGAGTTGTAAAAATGTTGATTAATGCTTGCTAGAATTGGTAGAATTTTGAAAATGTTTGCAGGAGCTGGTAGAATGTTCATAAATACATGCTGGAATCAGTAGAATGTTGGAAATGCTAGCAGGAGTAGGTAGAATGTGGAGAAATGTTTGCTGGAACTGGCAGAATTTTGACAAATGCTTGCTGAAGTTGTTAGAATGGTGGCTGGAATTTTTAGAATGTTGATAATTGTTTGCTGGAGTATGTAGAATGTTGATTAATGCATGCTGGAGCCAGTATGATGTTGATAAATGCTGACTGTAATTGGTAGAATGTTGTTAAATGATTTTTGAAGTTAGAAATATTTTAAACAATGTTTGCTGAAGTTGGTTAAATGTTGATAAATGCTTGCTGGAGTTGGTTGACTGTTGATACACGTTTGCTAGGCATTGTATAATGTTGGCAAATGCTTGTTTGGAATTGGTGGAATGTTGCTAATTCTTCCTGCAGTTGATAGAATGTTGATAATCCTATGGCTGGAGCTGTATGAATGCTCATTAATGTTTGCTAGAGTTGGTAAATGCTTGCTGGATTTGATAGAATGTTGCTAAATGGTTGCCTTGCTGCAGCTAGTAGAATGATGACAGACACTGGACAGACTTTTAAGAATGTTGATAAATGCTTGCTAGAGTGTGTAGAATGTTAACACCATCCTGCCTACTGCAGCAAGTTTTTCTTAATGTTCTACTTAATTTAGTGAGCATTTATCAACATTCGGTCAACTCCTGCTTGTATTTGTTTACATTCTGCCAATGCCAGCAATCATTTCTCAATATTCTTCCAACACCAGTAAGCATTTATCAACATTCACTGTATTTCATTAGCATTCCTCAGCATTTTACCAAGTTCAAAATCATTTATCAACATTCTATCAACTCCAGCTAGCTTTTAGCAACATTCCGCATAGTCCAGCAAGCATTAACCAACATTCTCCCACATTTTGAAAGCATTTATTAATATTTTACCTAATTTACCAACCATGTGTCAATATTCAACATACTCCAGAAAGCATTTACCAACATTCTATGTACTCCAACAAGTATTTATCAGCATTTTACTACCTCCAGCAAGCATGTATCAGCATTCTGGGTACTCCCACCAGCATTTATTAGTATTCTAAAATCACCAACAAGCATTTGTCAACATTCCACCAACTCCAGCAAGCATTTATCAATTTTTCTGGATTACATAGAATGCCGATAATTACTTGCTGGAGTTGTCAGAATGTCCATAAATGCTTACTGGAGTCAGAGAATGCTGAAAAATACTGTGTGGTATTGGTAGAATGTTGTTAAATCCTTGCTGTAGTCAGTAGAATGTTGTAAATGGTTCCTGGAGTTGGTATAATGTTGACAATTGTTTGCTGGAGTTGTTACAAAGTTGAAAAATGGTCGGTGGACTTTGTGGAATTTTGATAAATGATTGCTGGAGTCAGTAGAATGTTAAAAATACTTGCTTGAATAGCTAGAATGTTGACAACTGCTTGGTGGGGCTGTTAGAATGTTGATAAATGCTGGCTGGAGAACACAGAATGTAGATAAATTACTGCTGGAGTCAGAAGCATGATAATAAATGCTGGCTGGAATTGGTAGAATGTTGTTAAATGATTGTTGTAGTTAGTAAAATGTTGATCAATGCTTGCTGGAGATGGTAGATTGTTGATAATGCTTGCTTGATCAGAAGAATGTTGAAAAGGCTTGCCACAGTATGTAGTATGTTGTCAAATTATTGCTGGACTTTTTAGACTGTTTATAAAATCTTTCAGGAGTTGGTAGAATATTGATGAATTCTTGCTGGAGTATGTAGAATGTTGACACATGCTTTCTAGGGTACGTAGAATGCTGGTAAATATTTGCTGGAGCATGTAGAATGTTGATAAATCCTTGTTGGACTACACAGAGTGTTGATAAATGTTTGCTGGAGTTGAAAGAATGTTGCTAATGCTTCCAAAAGTTTGTAGAATCTTGATAAATGCTGGCTGGAGTTGTAACAATGTTGATTAATGTTGGTAAAATTTCTAGAATGTTAAAAATGTTTGCTGGAGCTGGTAGAATGTTGATAAATACATGCTGAAATGAGTAGATTGTTGGAAATTCTTGCAGGAGTAGGAAGAATGTTGTCAAATGCTTGCTGGAGATGGTAGAATGTTGATTAATACTTGCTGTAGCTGGTATAATTTTGAGAAATGCTTGCTGAAATTGTTAGAATGTTGATAAATTCGGGCTGGAGTTTTTAGAATGTTGATAATTGTTTGCTGGAGTATGTAGAATGTTGATTAGTGCTTGCTGGAGACAGTAGAATGTTGATATATACTTGCTGTAATTGGTAAAATGTTGTTAAATGATTCCTTGCTGGAGTTGGTTGAATGTTGATAAATGCTTGCTGGAGTTCGTATTATTTTGATACATGTTTGCTAGACTATGTATAATGTTGTTAAATGCTTGACTGGAACTGGTGGAATGCGGCTAATGCTTGCTGGAGTTGATAGAATGTTGACAATCCTCTGGCCAGTGTTGCAAGAATCCTGATTAATGTTTGCTAGAGTTGGTAGAATGTTGATAAATGCTTGCTGGAGTTGTTAGAATGTTGCAAAATTCTTGCCTTGCTGCAGCTACTAGAATGATGATAGACACTAGCCAGAATTTTAAGAATATGTATAAATGCTTAATAGAGTTCGTAGAATGTTGATACCATTCTAACCACTGCAGCAAGATTTTCTTAACATTCTACTTAATTTATTTAGCATTTATAAACATTCTACCAAATCCTGCATGCATTTATTTATATTCTGCCAATGCCAGCAATCATTTATCAATATTCTTCCTACACTAGAAAGCATTTATCAGCTATATTTCATCAGGCATTCTTCAGCATTTTACCAACTTCAGAAATCATGTATCAACATTCTATCAACTCCAGCCAGCTTTCAGTAACATTCCACATAGTCCAGCAAGCAATAATCAACATTCTACTACATTTTGAAAGCATATATTAATATTTTACCTACTCTACCAACCACTTATCAAAATTCAGCATTCTCCAGGAAGCATTTACCAAGTTTCTTTGTACTCCAGCAAGTATTTATCAGCATTATACTACCTCCAGCAAGAATGTATTAGCATTCTGTGTCCTCCAGCCAGCATTTATCAGCATTCTACCATTGCTAACAAGCATTTCTCAACATTCTACCAATTCCAACATTATCAATTTTCTATAGTATGTAGAATGCTGATAATTACTTGCTGGAGTTGGTAGAGTGTTCATAAATGCTAGCTGGAGTCAAAGAATGCTGATAAATACTGGGTGGTATTAGTAGATGGTTGTTAAAAGCATGCTGGAGTCAGTAGAATGTTGAAAATGCTTCCTGGAGTAGCTATAATGTTGACAAATGTTTGCTGGAGTTGTTATAATGTTGAAAAATGACTGCTGGACTTTTAGAATGTTAATAAGTGTTTGCTGAAGTCAGTAGAATGTTGAAAATTCTTGCTTGAGTAGTTAGAATGTTGACAAATGCTTGGTGGAGTTTTTAGAATCTTGATAAATGCTGCCTGGAGAATAGTT
>NC_056734.1:921909945-921998247 GCF_019279795.1 Protopterus annectens
AAAACGTACTATAGAAAATTGATAATACTTGTTGGAGTTGGTAGAATGTTGAGAAATGCTTGTTAGCAATGGTAGAATGCTGATAAATGCTGGCTGGAGGACACAGAATGCTAATACTTTCTTGCTGGAGGTAATATAATGCTGATAAATACTTGCTGGAGTACAAAGAAACTTGATAAATGCTTCCTGGAGAATGCTGAATTTTGATAAGTGGTTGGTAGATTAGGTAAAATATTAATATTTGCTTTCAAAATGCAGTAGAATGTTGATTATTGCTTGCTGGACTATGTGGAATGTTGCTGAAAGCTGGCTGGAGTTGATAGAATGTTGATACATGATTTCTGAAGTTGGTAAAATGCTGAAGAATGCCTGATGAAATATAGCTGATAAATGCTTTCTGGTGTAGGAAGAATATTGCTAACTGACTGCTGGCATTGGCAGAATATAAATAAATGCATGCAGGATTTGGTAGAATGTTTATAAATGCTAAATAAATTAAAGAGAATGTTAAGAAAATCTTGCTGCAGTGGTTAGAATGGTGTCAACCTTCTACAAACTCTATTAAGCATGTACACATATTCTTAAAATTCTGGCTAGTGTCTATCATCATTCTAGTAGCTGCAGCAAGGTAAGAATTTTGCAACATTCTAACAACTCCAGCAAGCATTTATTGACATTCTACCAACTCTAGCAAACATTAATCAGGATTCTTGCAACACCGGGCAGAGGATTATCAACATTCTATCAACTTCAGCAAGCAGTAGCCACATTCCACCAGTCCCAGTCAAGCATTTAACAACATTATACATAGTCTAGCAAACATGTATCAAAATAATACGAACTCCAGCAAGCATTTATCAACATTCAACCAACTCCAGCAAGGAATCATTTAACAACATTCTACCAATTACAGCAAGTATTTATCAACATTCTACTGACTCCAGCAAGCACTAATCAACATTCTACATACTCCAGCAAACAATTATCAACATTCTAAAAACTGCAGCCCAAATTTATCAACATTCTAACAATTTCAGCAAGCATTTCTCAAAACAATACCAGCTACAGCAAGTATTAATCAATATTCTGCCATCTCCAGCAAGCATTTTACAACATTCTTCATACTCCTGCAAGCATTTCCAACATTCTACTGATTCCTGCATGTATTTATCAACATTGTACCAGCTCCTGCAAACATTTTCAACATTCTAGAAATTTTAGCAAGCATTAATCAACATTGTTACAACTCCAGCCAGCATTTATCAAGACTCTACAAACTTTTGGAAGCATTGGCAACATTCTATTAACTCCAGCAAACATTTATCAACACTCTGTGTAGTCCAACAAGGATTTATCATTTTACATGCTCCAGCAAATATTTACCAGCATTCTACGTACCCTAGAAAGCATGTGTCAACATTCTACATACTCCAGCAAGAATTCATCAATATTCTACCAACTCCTGATAGATTTTATCAACAGTCTAAAAAGTCCAGCAAGAATTTGACAACATACTAGATACTGTGGCAAGCCTTTTCAACATTCTTCTGATCAAGCAAGCATTTATCAACAATCTACCATCTCCAGCAAATGTTGATCAACATTTTACTAACTACAACAATCATTTAACAACATTCCTCCAATTCCAGCCAGCATTTATTATCATGCTTCTGACTCCAGCAGTAATTTATCTACATTCTGTGTTATCCAGCCAGCATTTATAAACATTCTAACAGCTCCACCAAGCAGTTGTCAACATTCTAGCTATTCAACCAAGTATTTTTAACATTTTACTGACTCCAGCAATCACTTATCAAAATGCCACAAAGTCCACCCACCATTTTTCAACTTTGTAACAACTCCAGCAAACAATTGTCAACATTATACCAACTCCAGGAATCATTTACAACATTCTACTGACTACAGCAAGGAATTAACAGCATTCTACGAATACCACACAGTATTTATCAGCATTCTCTGAGTCCAGTAAGCATTTTTGGACATTCTGACAACTCCAGCAAGTAATTATCGGCATTCTATGTACTCCAGAAAAATTGATAAATGCTTGCTGGAGTTGGTGGAATGTTGAGAAATGCTTGTTAGCAAAGGTAGAATGCTGATAAATGCTGGCTGGAGGACACAGAATGCTAATGAATTTCTTGCTGGATGTAGTATAATGCTGATAAATACTTACTGGAGTACAAAGAAACTTGGTAAATGCTTCCTGGAGAATGCTGAATTTTGATAAGTGGTTGGTAGAGTAGGTAAAATGTTAATATATGCTTTCAAAATGTAGAAGAATGTTGATTATTGCTTGCTGGACTATGTGAAATGTTACTGAAAGCTGGCTGGAGTTGATAGAATGCTGATAAATGATTTCTGAAGTTGATAAAATGCTGAAGAATGCCTGATGAAATATAGTTGATAAATGCTTTCTGGTGTAGGAAGAATATTGACAAATGATTGCTGACATTGGCAGAATATAAATAAATGCATGTAGGATTTGGTAGAATGTTTATAAATGCTAAATAAATTAAGTAGAATGTTAAGAAAATATTGCTGCAGTGGTTAGAATGGTGTCAACATTCTACAAACTCTATTAAGCATTTATACATATTCTTACAATTCTGGCTAGTGTCTATCATCATTCTAGTAGCTGCAGTAAGGCAAGAATTTTGCAACATTCTAACAACTCCAGCAAGCATTTATCGACATTCTACCAACTCTAGCAAACATTAATCAGGATTCTTGCAACACTGGCCAGAGGATTATCAACATTGTATCAACCCCAGCAAGCATTAGCCACATTCCACCAGTTACAGTCTAGAATTTATCAACATTATACATAGTCTAGCAAACATGTATCAAAATATTACAAACTCCCGCAAGCATTTATCAACATTCAACCAACTCCAGCAAGGAATCATTTAACAATATTCTACCAATTACAGCAGGTATTTATCAACATTCTACTGACTCCAGCAAGCACTAATCAACATTCTACATACTCCAGCAAACAATTATCAACATTCTAAAAACTCCAGCCCAAATTTATCAACATTCTAACAATTTCAGCAAGCATTTCTCAAAATTATACCAGCTACAGCAAGTATTAATCAACATTCTACCATCTCCTGCAAACATTTTCAACATTCTAGAAATTTTAGCAAGCATTAATCAACATTGTTACAACTCCAGCCAGCATTTATCAAGACTCTACAAACTTTTGGAAGCATTGGCAACATTCTATTAACTCCAGCAAACATTTATTAACGCTCTGTGTAGTCCAACAAGGATTTATCAACATTTTACATGCTCCAGCAAATATTTACCAGCATTCTACGTACCCTAGAAAGCATGTGTCAACATTCTACATACTCCAGCAAGAATTCATCAATATTCTACCAACTCCTGATAGATTTTATCAACAGTCTAAAAAGTCCAGCAAGAATTTGACAACATACTAGATACTGTGGCAAGCCTTTTCAACATTCTTCTGATCAAGCAAGCATTTATCAACAATCTGCCATCTCCAGCAAACGTTGATCAACATTTTACTAACTACAACAATCATTTAACAACATTCCTCCAATTCCAGCCAGCATTTATTTTCATGCTTCTGACTCCAGCAGTAATTTATCTACATTCTCTGTTCTCCAGCCAGCATTTATCAACATTCTAACAGCTCCACCAAGCAGTTGTCAACATTCTAGCTATTCAAGCAAGTATTTTTAGCATTCTACTGACTCCAGCAATCATTTATCAAAATGCCACAAAGTCCACCCACCATTTTTCAACTTTGTAACAACTCCAGCAAACAATTGTCAACATTATACCAACTCCAGGAATCATTTACAACATTCTACTGACTACAGCAAGGATTTAACAACATTCTATGAATACCACACAGTATTTATCAGCATTCTCTGAGTCCAGTAAGCATTTTTGGACATTCTGACAACTCCAGCAAGTAATTATCGGCATTCTATGTACTCCAGAAAAATTGATAAATGCTTGCTGGAGTTGGTGGAATGTTGAGAAATGCTTGTTAGCAAAGGTAGAATGCTGATAAATGCTGGCTGGAGGACACAGAATGCTAATACTTTCTTGCTGGAGGTAGTATAATGCTGATAAATACTTGCTGGAGTACAAAGAAACTTGTTAAATGCTTCCTGGAGAATGCTGAATTTTGATAAGTGGTTGGTAGAGTAGGTAAAATATTAATATATGCTTTCAAAATGTAGTAGAATGTTGATTATTGCTTGCTGGACTATGTGGAATGTTGCTGAAAGCTGGCTGGAGTTGATAGAATGTTGATAAATGATTTCTGAAGTTGGTAAAATGCTGAAGAATGCCTGATGAAATATAGTTGATAAATGCTTTCTGGTGAAGGAAGAATATTGACAAATGATTGCTGCCATTTTCAGAATATAAATAAATGCATGCAGGATTTGGTAGAATGTTTATAAATGCTAAATAAATTAAGTAGAATGTTAAGAAAATCTTGCTGCAGTGGTTAGAATGGTGTCATCATTCTACAAACTCTATTAAGCATTTAAACATATTCCTAAAATTCTGGCTAGTGTCTATCATCATTCTAGTAGCTACAGCAAGGCAAGAATTTTGCAACATTCTAACAACTCCAGCAAGCATTTATCAACATTCTACCAACTCTAGCAAACATTAATCAGGATTCTTGCAACACTGGCCAGAGGATTATCAACAGGGGAGGGTGGCCTAATAGTTAATGTGTTTGCCTTACAAACACACGATGCAAGGTTTGAGTCTCCCAAGGGATAGTTGGCTAGGCTTAAAATGGTTCACAAGGGCAGTTAGCCTAGTACTAATTTATTTTAAATGCCCTAGGGCAGATAGCCTAGTACGAACCTATTCTATCAACTCCAGCAAGCAGTAGCCACATTCCACCAGTTTCAGTCAAGCATTTATCAAAATTATACATAGTCTAGCAAAATACATCAAAATAATACAAACACCAGCAAGCATTTTTCAACATCCAACCAACTCCAGCAAGTATTGCTTAAAATTCTTCTAACTCCAACAATCAATTTACAATATTCTACCAATTACAGAAGGCATTTATCAACATTCTAGTGCCTCCAGCAAGCTTTAATCAGCATCCTACATACTCCAGCAAACAATTATCAACCTTCTAAAAACTTCAGCCTGAATTTATCAACATTCTAACAATTTCAGCAAGCATTTCTCAAAATTATACCAGCTACAGCAAGTATTAATCAACATTCTACCATCTCCAGCAAGCATTTGACAACATTCTTCATACTCCTGCAAGCATTTCCAACATTCTACTGATTCCAACATGTATTTATCAACATTCTACCAGCTCTTGCAAACATTTTCAACATTCTAGAAATTTTAGCAAGCATTAATCACCATTGCTACAACTCCAGCCAGCATTTATCAAGATTCTACAAATTTTGGAAGCATTAGCAAAATTCTATCCACTCAAGCAAACATGTATCAACACTCTGTGTAGTCCAACAAGGATTTATCAACATTCTACATGCTCCAGCAAATATTTACCAGCATTCTACATACCCTAGAAAGCATGTGTCAGCATTCTACATACTCCAGCAAGAATTCATCAATATTCTACCAACTCCTGAAAGATTTTATCAACAGTCTAAAAAGTCCAGCAAGAATTTGACAACATACTACATACTGTGGCAAGCCTTTTCAACATTCTTCTGATCAAGCAAGCATTTATCAACAATCTACCATCTCCAGCAAGCGTTGATCAACATTTTACTAACTACAACAATTTAACAACATTCTACCAATTCCAGCCAGCATTTATTATCATGCTTCTGACTCCAGCAGTAATTTATCTACATTCTGTGTTCTCCAGCCAGCATTTATCAACATTCTAACAACTCCACCAAGCAGTTGTAAACATTCTAGCTATTCAAGCAAGTATTTTTAACATTCTACTGACTCCAGCAATCATTTATCAAAATTCCACAAAGTCACCCACCATTTTTCAACTTTGTAACAACTCCAGCAAACAACTGTCAGCATTATACCAACTTCAGGAATCATTTACAACATTCTACTGACTGCAGCAAGGATTTAACAACATTCTACCAATACCACACAGTATTTATCAGCATTCTCTGACTCCAGTAAGCATTTAAGGACATTCTGACAACTCCAGCAAGTAATTATCAGCATTCTATGTACTCCAGAAAAATTGATAAATGATTGCTGGATTTGGTGGAATGTTAACAAATGCTTGTTAGTGATCGTAGAATGCTGATAAATGCTGATTGGAGTACACAGAATGCTGATACATGCTTGCTGGAGGTAGTAAAATGCTGATAAATACTTGTTGGAGTACATAGAACATTGGTAAATGCTTTCTGGAGTATGTTGAATATTTACAAATGGTTGGTAAATTAGGTAAAATATTAATAAATGCTTTCAAAATGTGGGAGAATGTTGGTTAATGCATGCTGGACTATGCGGAATGTTGCTAAAAGCTAGCTGGAGTTGATAGAATGTTGATAAATGATTTCTGAACTTGGTAAAATGCTGAGGAATGCCTAATGAAATACAGTGAATGTTGATAAATGCTTACTGGTGTAGGAAGAATATTGATAAATGATTGCTGGCATTGGCAAAATGTAAATAAATGCAAGCAGGAGTTGACCGAATGTTGATAAATGCTCACTAAATTAAGTAGAACATTAAGAAAAACTTGCTGCAGTAGGCATGATGGTGTCAACATTCTACACACTCTGGCAAGCATTTATCAACATTATTATAAGTATGTCCAGTGTCTGTCATCATTCTACTAGCTGCAGCAAGGCAACCATTTAGCAACATTCTATCAAATCCAGCAAGCATTTACCAACTCTAGCAAACATTAATGAGCATTCATACAGCTCCAGCCATAGGATTATCAACATTCTATCAACTGCAGGAAGCATTAACAACATTCCACCAATTCCACTCAAGCATTTACCAACATTGTACAATGCCTAGCAAACATGTATCAACAGTCTACCAACTCCAGCAAGCATTTATAAACATTCAACCAACTCCAGCAAACATTGTTTAAAATATGTCTAACTTCAACAATCATTTAACAACATTCTACCAATTACAGTCAGCATTTATCAACATTCTACTGACTCCAGCATGCATTAATCAAAATTCTACATACTCCAGCAAACAATTATCAACATTCTGAAAATTCCAGCTACCATTCTAACAACTTCAGCAAGCATTTGTCAAAATTCTGCCAGCTCCAGCAAGCATTTCTCCACATTCTACCTACTCCTGCTAGCATTTCCAACATTCTACTGATTCCAGCATGTATTTATCAACATTCTACCAGCTCCTGCAAACATTTTCAAAATTCTACCAATTCTAGCAAGCAATTATCAACATTGTTACAACTCCAGCCAACATTCATTAACATTCTACAAACTATTGCAAGCATTTAGCAACATTCTATCATCTCCAGTAAACATTTATCAACACTCTGTGTAGTCCAACAAGGATTTATCAACATTGTATTTCTTCCAACAAGTATTTACCAGCATTCTACATACCCTAGCAAGTATGTGTAAACCTTCTACATACTCCAGCAAGCATTTAACAACATTCTACCAATTCCAGCCAGCATTTATTAAAATTCTTCTGACTCCTGCAACCATTTATCTACATTATATATTCTCAAGGCAGCATTTATCAAGATTCTAAAAACTCCACCAAGCATTTGTCAACATTCTAGCTACTCAAGCAAGAATTTTCAACATTCTACTGACTTCAGCAAACACCTATCAACATTCTAAAAATTCCAGCCGTCATTTTTCAACATTATAACAACTCCAGCAAACATTTGTCAACATTATACCTACTCCAGGAAGCATTTTCAGAATTCTACTGACTCCAGCATGCTTTTAACAACATTCTACTAATACCAACCAGTATTTACAGGCATTTTGTGATGCCAGCTAGCATTTATGAACACTCTACCAACTCCAGCAATTAATTATCAGCATTCTACGTACTATAGAAAATTGATAACACTTGTTGGAGTTGGTAGAATGTTGAGAAATGCTTGTTAGCAATGGTAGAATGCTGATAAATGCTGGCTGGAGGACATAGAATGCTAATCAATTTCTTGCTGGATGTAGTATAATGCTGATAAATACTTACTGGAGTACAAAGAAACTTGGTAAATGCTTCCTGGAGAATGCTGAATTTTGATAAATGGTTGGTAGAGTAGGTAGAATATTAATAAATGCTTTCAAAATGTAGTAGAATGTTGATTATTGCTTGCTGGACTATGTGGAATGTTGCTGAAAGCTGGCTGGAGTTGATAAAATGCTGATAAATGATTTCTGAAATTGATAAAATGCTGAAGAATGCCTGATGAAATATAGTTGATAAATGCTTTCTGGTGTAGGAAGAATATTGACAAATTATTGCTGGCATTGGCAGAATATAAATAAATGCATGTAGGATTTGGTAGAATGTTTATAAATGCTAAATAAATTAAGTAGAATGTTAAGAAAATATTGCTGCAGTGGTTAGAATGGTGCCAACATTCTACAAACTCTATTAAGCATTTATACATATTCTTACAATTCTGGCTAGTGTCTATCATCATTCTAGTAGCTGCAACAAGGCAAGAATTTTGCAACATTCTAAAAACTCCAGCAAGCATTTATCGACATTCTACCAACTCTAGCAAACATTAATCAGGATTCTTGCAACACTGGCCAGAGGATTATCAACATTCTATCAACCCCAGCAAGCATTAGCCACATTCCACCAGTTCCAGTCTAGCATTTATCAGCATTATACATAGTCTAGCAAACATGTATCAAAATATTACAAACTCCCGCAAGCATTTATCAACATTCAACCAACTCCAGCAAGGAATCATTTAACAATATTCTACCAATTACAGCAAGTATTTATCAACATTCTACTGAATCCAGCAAGCACTAATCAACATTCTACATACTCCGGCAAGCAATTATCAACATTCTAAAAACTCCAGCCCAAATTTATCAACATTCTAACAATTTCAGCAAGCATTTCTCAAAATTATACCAGCTACAGCAAGTATTAATCAACATTCTATCATCTCCAGCAAGCATTTATCAACATTCTTCCTACTCCTGCAAGCATTTCCAACATTCTACTGATTCCAGCATGTATTTATCAACATTCTACCATCTCCTGCAAACATTTTCAACATTCTAGAAATTTTAGCAAGCATTAGTCAACATTGTTACAACTCCAGCCAGCATTTATCAAGATTCTACAAACTTTTGGAAGCATTGGCAACATTCTATTAACTCCAGCAAACATTTGTCAACACTCTGTGTAGTCCAACAAGGATTTATCAGCATTTTACATGCTCCAGCAAATATTTACCAGCATTCTACGTACCCTGGAAAGCATGTGTCAACATTCTACATACTCCAGCAAGAATTCATCAATATTCTACCTACTCCTGATAGATTTTATCAACAGTCTAAAAAGTCCAGCAAGAATTTGACAACATTCTAGATACTGTGGCAAGCCTTTTCAACATTCTTCTGATCAAGCAAGCATTTATCAACAATCTGCCATCTCCAGCAAACGTTGATCAACATTTTACTAACTACAACAATCATTTAGCAGCATTCCACCAATTCCAGCCAGCATTTTATATCATGCTTCTGACTCCAGCAGTAATTTATCTACATTCTGTGTTCTCCAGCCAGCATTTATCAACATTCTAACAGCTCCACCAAGCAGTTGTCAACATTCTAGCTATTCAAGCAAGTATTTTTAACATTCTACTGACTCCAGCAATCATTTATCAAAATGCCACAAAGTCCACCCACCATTTTTCAACTTTGTAACAACTCCAGCAAACAATTGTCAACATTATACCAACTCCAGGAATCATTTACAATATTCTACTGACTACAGCAAGGATTTAACAACATTCTACGAATACCAGACAGTATTTATCAGCATTCTCTGACTCCAGTAAGCATTTATGGACATTCTGACAACTCCAGTAAGTAATTATCGGCATTCTATGTACTCCAGAAAAATTGATAAATGCTTACTGGAGTTGGTGTAATGTTGACAAATGCTTGTTAGTGATTGTAGAATGCTGATAATGCTGATAAATGCTGGTTGGAGTACCCAGAATGCTGATACATGCTTGCTGGAGGTAGTAAAATGCAGATAAATACTTGCTGGAGTACAAAGAAGCTTGGTAAATGCTTCCTGGAGAATGCTGAATTTTGAGAAATGGTTGGTAGAGTAGGTTAAATATTAATAAATGCTTTCAAAATGTAGTAGAATGTTGATTGATTGCTGGACTATGTGGAATGTTGCTGAAAAGCTGGCTGGAGTTGACAGAATTTTGATAAATGATTTCTGAAGTTGGTAAAATGCTGCTGAATGCCTGAAAAAATAAAGGGAGTTTTGATAAATGCTTGCTGGTGTAGGACGAATATTGATAAATGATTGCTGACATTGCAGAATGCAAATAAATGCAAGCATAATTTGGCAGATTGTATATAAATAATAACTAAATTAAGTAGAATGTTAAGAAAAACTTGCTGCAGTGAGCATAATGGTGTCAACCTTCTACAGACTCTAGCAAAAATGTATCAACATTCTTAAAAGTCTGGCTAATGTTTATCATCATTCTACTAACTGCAGCAAGGCAAGGATTTAGCAACATTCTACCAAAAATTTATTGACATTTTACCAACTCTAGCAAACTTAATCAGTTTGTGCAACTCCAGCCAGAGGATTATCAACATTCTATCAACTCCAGCAAGCATTAGCAACATCCACCAATTCCAAACATGCATTTATCAACATTATACATAGTCTAGCTAACATGTATCAATATACTACCAACTGCATCAAGCATTTATCAACATTCAACAAACCCCAGCAAGCATTGCTCAAAAGTATTCTAACTCCAACAATCATTTAACAACATTCTACCAATTACAGTCAGCATTTGTCAACATTCTACTGACTCCAGCAAACACTAGTCAACATTCTACATACTCCAGGAAACAATTATCAACATTCTAAAAACTCCAGCCAGAATTTATCAACATTCTAACAACTTCAGCAAGCATCTGTCAAAATTCTACCAGCTCCAGCAAGTATTTATCAACATTCTACCATATCCAGCAAGCATTTGTCAACATTCTACCTACTCCTGCAAATATTTGCAACATTTTACTGATTCCAGCATGCATTTATCAGCATTCTTTCAGCTCCTGCAATAATTTTCAATATTCTACCAATTCTAGCAAGCATTAATCAACATTGCTACAACTAAAGCCATCCTTTATCAACATTCTACAACCCCCTGCAAGCCTTTAGCAATATTCTATCAACTCCAGCAAACATTAACAACACTCTGTGCAGTCCAACAAGGATTTATCAACATTCTACCTGCTCCAGCAAGTAATTTACCAGCATTCTCTGTACCCTAGCAAGCATGTGTCAACATTCTACATACTCCAGCAAGTATTTATGAACATTCTACCAATTCTAGAAAGAATTTATCAAGCAGTCTAAAAAGTCCAGCAAGCTTTTGACAACATTCTACATACTCTGGAAAAACCTTTTTAACATTCTTCTGATCAAGCAAGAATTTGTCAGCAATCTAGGATATCCAGAAAACATTGATCAACATTTTACTAGCTACAAGAATCTTTTAACAACATCCTACCAATTCAACCCACCATTTATTAAAATTTTCTGACTCCAGCATTCATTGATCTGCATTCTATGTTCTCCAGCCAGCATTTATCAACATTCTACCAACTCCATCAAGCATTTGTCAACCTTCAAACTACTCAAGCAAGAATTTTCAAATTCTACTGACTCCTGCAAGCATTTATCAACATTCTACAAAGTCCACTCATCATTTTTTCAGCATTGTAACAACTCCAGCAAGCATTTGCCAGCATTATACCTACTCCAGGAAGCATTTTCAATATTCTACTGACTCCAGCAGGCATTTAACAGACTTCTACCAATACCACCCAGTATTTATTAGCATTCTCCTACTCCAGCATTCTACTGACTCCAGCAAGTAATGATAAGCATTCTTTGAGCTCCAGAAAATTGACAAATGCTTGTTGGAGTTGGTAGAATGTTGACAAATGCTTGTTGGTGATGGTAGAATGTTGATAAATGCTGGCTGAAGGACACTGATGCATGACACAATGCTGATACATGCTTGCTGGAAGTAGAAGAATGCTGATAAATACTTGCTGGAGTACACAGCATGTTGGTAAACACTTCATGGAGTGTGTTGAATATTGACAAATGGTCAGTAGAGTAGGTAAAATGTTAAATGCTTCCAAAATGTGGTAGAATGTTAATTAATGTTTGCTGGACTATGTGGCATATTGCTAAAAGCTGGCTGGAGTTGATAGCATGTTGATAAATGATTTCTGACATTAGGAAAATGCTGAGGAATGCCTGATGAAATATGGGGAATGCTAATAAATGCTTGCTGGTGTAGCACAAATATTGATGAATGATTGCTAGCATTGGCATAATGTGAATAAATGCATGCAGGTTTGGCAGAATATTTATAAATCCTAACTAAATTAAGTAGAAGGTTAAGAAAAACTTACTGCAGTGGGTAGAATGGTGTCAACATTCTACACACTCTAGCAAGCATTTATCAACATTCTTAAAAAATCTGGCCAGCATATATCATCAGTCTACTAACTGCAGGAAGGCAAGCTGTTAACTAAATTAAGTAGAATGTTAAGAAAAACTTGCTGCAGTGAGCAGAATGGTGTCACCATTTTTTATTTTATTTATTTTACATTTGTTGACCGGGCTAGTCTAACTGGATATGTATCCGTTTTCAGTAGAGGCCCGGGGAGAAAAGCTCCAGTACAGGCAATAAAATAAATAATACATTGGCACAAATAAAGCATTGATATGAGTACACCATACAATGTAAAAAAAGAAAAGAAAATTCAATTTCACCATAGAAGAGATACTAAAATAGGAGATATAGTTATACTATGTACTACTGTATTAGACTTATTAACAAGAAACTATAACACTACTACTAATATAAACTACTGTATTAACCTTATTAAAACAGAAACAATAAAACAAGATGAAGTAAAAAGGTTGTTGGCAAAGTATACATTCTCAGATACAAATCTCAAAACTAATTGAAAGTGTTTGTGAGGAGCTCAGAAAAGTGGAGGAAAAATTAGGTAAGTGAGGACATGTTTTCAGTCGGGATTAGCACAAGGACACAACCACTGTGCTTTAAGATGTTCTCTGATATGTTTTTTGAAAAGAGAGGTAGAGTTTTGATTAGTAATTTCTTGAGGGAGTTGATTCCAGATTTTACCTATGGAATTTGAAAATAATGAATCTCCAGCTTTATTATATGATTTAGTTAGGGATACTAGGAGTTTATTAGCAGAACGTAGTGTGGCAAGGTTTTTATATGGGATTATCTGTTTTGTAAGGCTAGGGGTGGCATCAGGGTAGAAGAGGGTCTTTTGAATGATGAGTAGTTGTTGATAGAGTAAGTGGTTAGTTAGCTCTAACCAGTCTAGCTGTTTGAGGTTAAGACAGTGGTGTGTTCTTAGGGAGTAGCAGTAATGAATCTGGCTATGCTATTGTAGCAGATGGAGAGTTTGGTAATGTTATTTTTGGATAAGTTAGTATAGATAGGTGAGGCATAGAAGATGGTGGAGATCAGGTGTGTCTGAGCAATGGTTTTTCTAGCTACTGGGGTCAGAAAGGGTTTGATTCTGTAGAGAGTCCCAATTTTTTGTTTACAGCTTTAATAGTGGAGTTAATGTGTTCATCATAATTGAGACTGTTATCTATAGTTACACCTAGTAATCGAAAGTGGTCTTATCAGGGTTAATAATGGTTGCATTATTTGAGGAGATAGTAAAGAGAGGTGTGGGAGATTTGTGAGTGGGAGAAAAAGAAGAAGCTTAGTTTTTGGGGTTAAGGAGGAGGCAGTGTTGCATAAACCAGTTTTCGACAGTTAAGAAGACTGTTTGGGTGAGGGACTGGAGGAGGGAATATTATTAGCAGTGCAGATTAATGTTGAGTCATCAGCATATTGAATGCAGGTGGCTTGAGGTATATTGAGGTGTAGGTCATTGATAAATAATGAGAAAAGAAGGGGCCAAGGATTGATCCTTGTGGAACGCCAATATTTACTGGGAGTAAGGAAGATAGGTTGTTCTCCCATAGGACTGCTTGTTGTCTGTTTTGAGATAGCTCTCAAACCACTGTAGTGAGAGTGGGCTGAGAGAATAAAGGTTTAGTTTGTCAAGAAGTAAATTGTGGTTAACCATATCAAAGGCTTTTGAAAGGTCTATGAATAGTGCTGAGGAGAAATGATTCTTGTTTCTATTAGTATTTATGGTGTCAGAGAATGAAAGGAGGGCAGTTGTAGTGCTGTGGAATGGTCTGAAACCATGTTGACAGTCGGCTAGAAGTTTGTTTTGAAGAAGGTAGTTAAGAATTTGTTTATGAACACATCTTTCCATAATCTTGGCTAGTGGGGAAAGTAAGGCAATGGGTCGAAAATTTGAGAGTTCAGTTGATGAGCCTCCTTTGTGTAGGGAATTATATGAGATATTTTCCATAAGGTTGGGATTGTTCCCTCAGTGATAGTCCTATTTATTAATATGGATATTGGATATTTGATAGCTTTTGCAGCTATTTGTAGGTATTCGGATGGTAGTTTGTCAGCAGATGGGGTACAAGGTTTTAGTTTTTTAAGGAGCTTATAAATATGGGAAGTAGCAATGGGTTGAATCTGAAAGGTCTTGGATGAGCGTAAGGAGGTATTTTGTAATGAAGCAGTAGGTGTGGGTAATGAGTTAGCTAGTGATTGAATGGCTTCAGTAAAATACTTATTAAAGGCTTCTGGGATCTGTTTAGCATTGTTGAGATGAAAGCCTGAAGGGGAAGGAGTAGGTGAATGTCCAGGTTTAAGAAGTTTATTAACACTTGACCAGAACTTTTGAGGGTTTTTTTGACTGCTTTGTTGAAGGTGAAGATAATATGCCTTTTTGTCTCTGACAGTATCTTTCTTGGTAGCATTCCTTAATTGTTTGAAGAGGAGGTGGTCAGATCCACATTTACTACCTCTCCATTTGGCCCAGCATTCTATAAACTCTTTTTAAAACAGTTTTATTAATTTTGATTATAATGAAAACAATCACATAGACATATATAAGATAATTTACATTATAGATTTACAAATTGATAACATATATTTAAAGCAGTTATATAAGAATAACAGAAACAAACTAAAGTATGTACATAGACATCCAGTATTTATACATTAACATACACTATAACATCCCTTTTGTGACTTGTTCTCATGAATGAAAAGGAAAGTCAATTACCTTTATGCAAAATGATATTTTTTTCTAACATATTTTGTAAGTTAACACATAAATGATATTCATATGTCTTTCTAGATGTTTTAGAGGTTGTGGTTCTTATCTGTAAATGACTAACTTATTTTAATAAATTAGTAAACTCAGAGAATGTAGGAGGATATTTAGAAATCCATTCTTTGTTATGATCTTTCTAGCCACTGCCATTATAGTCCATAGTAAGGAGTATTTGGTTTTCCTAACACATTGTGGAACAGGTGTATTAAATATGATTAATGATTTATTCAATATGAAGTTGGCTGAAAAAAAGTGCTTGTAAAAAGTCATTTGCTTTATTCCAAAAGATATTTAAGGTTGGACAACAAAAAAAAATATGTGTCCAGTTAATATCTACATTAGAGCTGTATCTATTACAAATGTTCTGTTTTTTTATTAATTTTGTCCATTATTTGTGGTGTATAAAATGATCTCCATGTGTAAATCTTCCATTTCAGAGAAAATTATGTTTTCCCTGCTGATTGTAGCATATTAACCTTATCTTTCTCACTTGGGGAATTATTAGTAATTAAACTATAATAACTCCAGTAGTTATGTGTGCAAGAAAATGTTTCTTCTCTTAAAAGTCTATAAATAAAGGAGAGACTACCTGAATATGTATGCTGGTATAATAATGTTGTTTGAAGAAATTGTAATAATATCTTGGTGTCATGTTTGCTAGTTGGTGAAGCTAGTTTCAGCTTAATATCAAGATATAGTATAAGTATGTGTATATCTAATCATGAGGAATTATTAAGTTTATATTCCTGTATAATATGATCCATTGAACTAGTCGTGTATTCATAAGTTAGCTGGAACAAGTATTTGAGTTCATTGTTTTTCAGTTGAGAAATTTTGTTAATATCTGAGGTAACAAAAGTCTCTGGTGCATATGCTATAGGAAATAACAAAAAAAGTAGTCTTTATATTTAACATGTTTATATATATATATAAAGTTTCTAAAATTAATTATAATATTGTGTATGTAACTGGCAGTATGATTAGGATTAGTATGTGTGATAAAATATTCTTTTAAGATCCAAATAAAAGGTATGTTTATGAATTCTAGTTGATATGTGTTTGGTCTCGTTATAAGTTCCATGGCTGATACTTCCATAAAGATTTCCATTTAGCTAAATAGGTTATATCTAAGAGCTAAGAAATTGATCTGATTATAGCGGAAATCGAATAGAGATTTAGATCCACCATTTTTCCATCTGTTAGTATGTTGATTAACAGTAATTCTAGGGTTTTTTGTGTCCAACTCCAGCAAGATGATCTACCATCTCCAGCAAGCATTGATCAACATTTTACTAACTACAACAATCATTTAACAACATTCTACCAATTCCAGCCAGCATTTATTAACATTCTTCTGACTCCAGCAGTAATTTATCTACATTCTTTGTTCTCCAGCCAACATTTATCAACATTCTAACAAATCCACCAAGCATTTGTCAACATTCTAGCTATTCAAGCAAGAATTTTCAACATTCTACTGACTCCAGTGAGCATTTATCAACTTTCAACAAAGTCCACCCACCATTTTCAACTTTGTAAACACTCTAACAAGATTTGTCAACATTATACCTACTCCAGGAATCATTTTCAGCAATCTACTGACTCCAGCAAGGATTTAACAACATTCTACCAATACCACACAGTATTTGTCAGCATTCTCTGACTCCAGTAAGAATTTATGGACATTCTGTCAACTCCAGCAATTAATTATCAGCATTCTATGTACTCCAGAAAAATTGACAAATGCTTGCTGGAGTTTTTGAAATGTTGACAAATGCTTGTTGGTGATGGTAGAATACTGATAAATCCTGGTTAGAGGACCCACAATGCTGATACATGTTTGCTGGTGGTAGGAGAATGCTGATACATACTTGTTGGAGTACATAGAATGCTGGTAAATGCTTTCTGGACTATGTTGAATATTGGCAAATGGTTGGTAGAGTGGATAAAATGTTAATAAATGCTTTCAAAATATGGGAGAATGTTGATTAATGCTTGCTGGACTATGCGGAATACTGCAAAAAGCTGGCTGGAGTTGATAGAATGTTCATAAATGATTTCTGAAGTTGGGAAATGCTGAGGAATGTCTGATGAAATATGGGGAATGTTGATAAATGCTTGCTGGTGTAGCACAAATATTGATAAATGATTGCTGGCATTAGCAGAATGTAAATAAATGCATGCAGGTTTGGCAGAATATTTATAAATGCTAACTAAATTAAGTAGAAGGTTAAGATAAAACTTACTGCAGTAGGTAGAATGTGTCAACATTCTACATACTCTAGCAAGCATTTATCAACATTCTTAAAAATCTGGCCAGCATCTATCATCATTCTACTAACTGCAGGAAGGCAAGCTGCTAACTAAATTAAGAAGAATGTTAAGAACAACGTGCTGCAGTGGGTAGAATGTTGTCAACATTCTATAAACTCTTGAAAGCATTTATCAAATTCTTAAAAGTCTGTCCAGCATCTATAATCATTCTACTAACTGCAGCAAGGCAAGCATTTAGCAACATTATACCAAATCCAGCAAGCATATGTCAACATTTTACCAACTCTAGCAAACATTAATCAGCATTCGTACAACTCTAGCCAGAGGTTTATCAACATTTTATCAACTCCTGCAAGCATTTACCAACACTCTACCAACTACAATCAAGCATTTATCAACATTATACATAGTCTAGCAAACATTTATCAACATTCTACCAAATCTAGCAAGCATTTATCAACATTTAACCAACTCCAGCAAGCATTGCACAAAATTCTACTAACTCCAACAATTATTTAACAGCATTCTACCAATTACAGACAAAATTTATCAACATTCTACTGACTCCAGTAAACATTAATCAACATTCTACATACTCCAGCAAGCAATTATCAACATTCTAAAAACTTCAGCCAGAATTATCAACATTCTAACAACTTCAGCAAGCATTTGTCAAAATTCTACCATATCCAGCAAGTATTAATCAACATTCTGCCATCTCCAGCAGGCATTTGCCAATATTCGACCTACTCCTGCAAGCATTTCCAATATTCTACTGATCCCAGCATGTATTTATCAACATTCTATCAGCTCCTGCAACCATTTTTAGCATACTACCAATTCTAGCAAGCATAAATCAACATTCCTACAACTCCAGCCAGCATTTATCAATATTCTACAAACTCCTATAGCCACTTATCAACATTCTATCAACCCCAGCAAACATTTATCAACATTCTGTGTAGTCCAACAAGGATTTATCAGCATTATACCTGGTCCAGCAAGTATTTAACAGCATTCTACGTAATCTAGCAAGCATTCTACATACTCCAGGAAGCATTTATCAACACTCTACCAACTCCAGAAAGAATTTATCAACAGTCTAAATAGTCCAGCAAGCCCTTGACAACATTCTACATACTGTGGAAAGCTTTTTTTAACATTTCCCTAATAAAGCAAGAATTTATCAGCAATCTAGGATATCCAGCAAACATCAATCAACATTTTTACTAACTAAAACAATCATTTAAGAACATTTATACCAATTCCAGCTAGCATTTATTATCATTCTTCTGACTCCAGCAATCATTTATCTACATTCTATGTTTTCATCCAGCAATTTATCAGCATTCTAATAACTACAACAAGTATTTGTCAACATTCTAGCCACTTAAGCAAGACTTTTCAACATTCTACTGACTCCTGCAAGCATTTGTCAATATTCTCCAAAGTCAATCCAGCATTTTTCAACATTGTAAAAACTCCAGCAAGCATTTGTCAACATTATACCTACTCCAGGATGCATTTTCAAAATTCTACTGACTCCAGCCAGCATTTAACAACATTCTACAAATGTCACCTAGTATTTATCAGCATTATCTGACTCCAGAAAGCATTTATGATCTTATGATGGAATATAGTTGCAAAATGCTTGCTGGTGTAGGAAGAATATTGATAAATGATTACTGGCATTGGCAGAATGTAAATAAATACATGCAGGATTTGGCAGAAGTTTTATGAATGCTAATTAATTAAGTTGAATGTTAAGAAAAATTTGATGCAGTTGGTAGAATGTTGTCAACTTTCTACAAACTCTAGCAAGCATTTATCAACATTCTTAAACGTCTGGACAGTACCTATCATCTAACAACTCCAGCAATCATTTATTAACATTCTACTGACTCCAGCAGGTAATTATCAGCATTCTACACACTCCAGAAAACTGATAAATGCTTTCTGGAGTTGGCAGGATGTTGACAAATGCTTGTTGTCGATGGTAGAATATTGATAAATGCTGGTTGGAGGACACAGAATGCTGATACATTTTTTGCTGGGGGTAGTAGAATGCTGATAAATACTTGCCAGAGTACACAGAATGTTGATAAATTCTTCCTGGAGTGCATTGAATGTTGACAAATTGTTGGTAGAGTAGGCAAAATGTTAATACAAGCTTTCAAAATGTGGTAGAATGTGGATTAATGCTTTCTGAACTATGTGGAATGTTGTTAAAAGCTGGCAGGAGTTGATAGAATGTTGATAAATGATTTCTGAAGTTGGGTAAAATGCTGAGGAATGCCTGATGAAATACAAGGAATGTTGATAAATGCTTGCTTGCGTAGGAAGAATATTGAGAAATAATTGCTGGCATTGGCGAATGTAAATAAATGCATGCAGGATTTGGCAGAATGTTTAGAAATGCTAACTAAATTAAGTAGAATGCTAAGAAAAATGCTGCAGTGGGTAGAATGGTGTCAACATTCTAAAAACTCTAGCAAGCATTTATCAACATTCTTAAAAGTCTGGCTTGTGTCTATCATCATTCTACTAACTGTAGCAAGGCAAGCATTTAGCAACATTCTAACAACTCCAGCAAGCTTTCACAAGCATTCCCTAGCAAGCATGTGTCAACATTTTACATACTCCAGCAAGCATTTATCAAACAACTCTAGCAAAAATGAATCGGCATTCGTACAACTCCGGCCAGAGGATTATCAACATTCTATCAACTCCAGCAAGCATTAGCAACATTCCATCAATTCCAAACAAACATTTATCAACGTTATACATAGTCTAGCAAACATGCATCAACATTCTACCAAATCCAACAAGCATTTATCACCTTTCAACCAATTCCAGCAAAGACTGCTCAAAATTCTACTAACTCCAACAATCATTTAACAGCATTCTACCAATTACAGCCAGAATTTATCAACATTCTTCTGACTCCATCAAGCATCAATCAAATCAATATTCTACATACTCCAGCAAACAATTAGCAACATTCTAAAAACTTCAGCCAGAATTTATGAACATTCTAACAACTTTAGCAACCATTTTTCAAAATTCTACCATCTCCAGCAAGTATTAATCAACATTCTACCATCTCGAGCAAGCATTTTTCAACATACTACCTACTCCTGCAAACATTTCCAGCATTCTACTGATTCCAGCATGTATTTATCAACATTCTATCAGCTCCTGCAAATATTTTCTACATTCTACCAATTCTAGCAAGCATTAATTAACATTGTTACAACTCCAGCCAGCATTTATCGACATTCTACAAACTCCTGCACGCATTTAGCAACATTCTATCAACTCCAGCAAACATTTATCAATACTCTGTGTAGTCCAACAAGGATTTATCAATATTCTGCCTGCTCCAGCAAGTATTTGCCAGCATTCTACATACTCTAGCAAGCATGTGTCAACATTCTACATACTCCAGTAAGCGTTTATCAACATTCTACCAACTCTAGAAAGAATTTATTAACAGTCTAAATAGTCCAGCAAGCATTTGACAACAATCTACCTACTTCTGCAAGCCTTTTCAACATTCTTCTGCTCAAGCAAGCATTTATTAACAATATACCATCTCCAGCAAGCATTCATCAACATTTTTGCTAAATACAACAGTAATTTAACAACATTCTACCAATTTCAGACATAATTTATTAACAATCTTATAACTCCAACAATCATTTATCTACATTCTGTGTTCTCCAGCCAGCATTTATCAACATTCTAAGAACTCCACCTAGCATTTGAGAACCTTATAGCCACTCAAGCAAGAATTTTCAGCATTCTACTGACTCCAGCAAGTAGTCATCAACATTCTACAAAGTCCACCCAGCATTTTTCAATGTTGCAACATCTCCAGCAAGCATTTGTCAACATTATACCTACTCCAGGAAGCATTTTCAACATTCTACCAATACCTCCTAGTATTTATTAGCATTCCCTGACTCCAAAAAACATTTATGAACATTCTACTGACTCTGGCAACTAAATATCAGCATTCTACATTCCCCAGAAATTAGATAATTGCTTGTTGGAGTTGGTAGAATGTTGACAAATGCCTGTTGATGATAGTAGAATGTTGATAAATGCCGGTTGGAGAGCACAGAATGCTGATACATTCTTACTGGAGGTAGTAGAATTCTGATAAATACTTGCTAGAGTAAATAAAATGTTGGAAAATCCTTCCTGGAGTATGCTGAATGTTGACAAGAGGTTGGTACAGTAGGTTAAATGGTAATAAAGGCTTCCAAAATTTGGCAAAATGTTGATTAATGCTTGTTGGACTATGTGGAATGTTGCTAAAAGCTGGCTGGAGTTGATAGAATGTTGATAAATGATTTCTGAAGTTGGTAAAATGCTGAGGAATGCCTGATGAAATATAGTTGATAAATGCTTTCTGGTGTAGGAAGAATATTGATAAATGATTGCTGGCATTGACAGAATGTAAAAAAATGGATGCAGGATTTGGTAGAATGTTTATAAATGCTAAATAAATTAAATAGAATGTTAAGAAAATCTTCTGCAGTGGGTAGAATGGTGTCAACATTCTACAAACTCTAGTAAGCATTTATGGGTTCCTATTAGAATGCCGAAAATGCATTTTGTCGAATGTGTTTTCGTCGACACATGTATGGGGAACAGGCAAAACAGCGAAGTGGCTGTTCAGCGAATTCTTTCCCTGGGAAAGAAGTTCCTTGACCACTTCATTGCTTTGCCTGTTCTGAAGTGTAGTGTGGTCCCTTGTCCGGTATAGCTCCAGAGCGTGAATGTGCAACATTTCTGACCTTAGGGTTAGGGTGCAGGTTAAGGTAAGTGCATATTTATGAAAGTGTTTACTGTTTTTTATTTTGCATTAGATGTATGGTTGAGTTACATGTGTATGTGTTTTCAGCTGTTTACTTTTGCTTTGGGGTAGAATTAGGGTTAAGGTAAGTGTGTATGTGTTTGGAACTGTTTATTTAAATGTGTGAGAGCTACTGACCTTAGGGTTAGGGTGCGGGTTAAGGTAAGTGTGTATGTTTTAAAATGTTTACTTTTTTTTTTGTTAGATGTATGGTTGGGTTACGTGCATATGTGTATTTAGTTGTTTACTGTTTTTGGGGGGGGCTATAATTAGGGTTAGGGTATGTGTGTATGTGTTTGGAAGTGTTTAATGTTTTTTTTTTTTTGGAGAGGGTTGGAACAGCAATGTCTTTCCCTAGGAATTAAATCACTGTTCTGTGGTATCAACATTTTCAGCTTTCGCTGAATATGTGTCGATGATATACCATTCACTGTTTTCAGCATTCCGTGTTTTAATATAAACCCGCATTTATAAATATTCTTAAAATTCTGGCCAGTGTCTATCATCATTCTACTAACTGCAGCAAGGCATTTAGCAACATTCTACCAACTCCAGCAAGCATTTATCAACATTCTACGAACTCTAGCAAACAATCAGCATTCTTACAACACTGGCCAGAAGATTATCAACATTCTATCATCTCCAGCAGGCATTTGTCAACATTCTACTTACCCCTGCAAGCATTTCCAACATTCTACTGATTCCAGCATGTATTTATTAACATTCTATCAGCTCCTGCAAACATTTTCATCATTCTACCAATTCTAGCAAGCATTAATCAACATTGTTACAACTCCAGCCAGCATTTATCAATATTCTACAAACTCCTGCAGCCACTTAGCAACATTCTATCAACTCCAGCAAACATTTATTAACACTCTGTGTAGTCCAACATGGATTTATCAGCATTCTACCTGGTCCAGCTAGTATTTAACAGCATTCTACATACCCTAGCAAGCATCTGTCAACATTTTACATACTCCAGCAAGCATTTATCAACACTCTACCAAATCCAGAAAGAATTTATCAACAGTCTAAATAGTCCAGCAAGCATCTGACAACATTCTACATACTGTGGCAAGCCTTTTCAACATTCTTCTGATCAAGCGAGCATTTACCAACAATATATCATCTCCAGCAAGCACTGATCAATATTTTTACTAACTACAACAATAATTTAACAACATCCTACCAATTCCATCCAGCATTTATTAACATTCTTCTGATTCCAGTAATCATTTATCTACATTCTATGTTTGCAGCCAGAATTTATCAATATTCTAACAACTCCATCAAGCATTTTTCAACATTCTAGCTAGTCAGGCAAGAATTTTCAACATTCTACTGACTCCAGCAAGCATTTATCAACATTCTACAAAGTTCAGCCAGCATTTTTCAACATTGTAATAACTCCAGCATGCATCTGTCAACATTATACCGACTCCAGGAAGCATTTTCAACATTCTACTGACTCCAGCCAGCATTTAACAACATTTTACAAATGCCACCCAGTATTTGTCAGCATTCTTTGACTCCAGCAAGCATTTTATGAACATTCTACCAAATTCAGACGTAATTATCAGCCTTCTACAAACTCCAGAAAAATTGATAAATGATTGTTGGAGTTGGTAGAATGTTGGCAAATGCTTGTGGGCGATGGCAGAATGTTGATAAATACTGGTTGGAGGACACAGAATGCTGACACATTCTTGCTGGAGGTAGTAGAATGTTGATACATACTTGCTGGTGTACATAGAATGTTGGTAAATGTTCCCTGGAGTATGTTGAATGTTGACCAATGGTTGGTAGAGTAGGTAAAATATTAATAAATGCTTACAAAATGGGGTAGAATGTTGATTAATGCTTGCTGGACTATGTGGAATGTTGCTAAAAGCTGGCTGGAGTTGATAGAATATTGATAAATGATTTCTGAAGTTGGTAAAATGCTGAAAAATGCCTGATGAAATACAGGGAATTTTGATAAATTCTTGCTGGTGTCAGAAGGATATTGATAAATTATTGCTGGCATTGGTAGAATGTAAATAAATGCATGCAGGATTTGGCAGAATGTTATATATGCTAACTAAATTAAGTAGAATGTTATGAAAAACTTGCTGCAGTGGGTAGAATGGTGTCAACATTCTACAAATTCTAGCAAGCATTTCTCGACATTTTAAAAGTCTGGACAGTATCTATCATCATTCTACTAACTACAGCAAGGCAAGCATTTAGTAACATTCTAACAACTCCAGCAAGCTTTTACCAGCATTTCACATACCCCAGCAAGCATGTGTCAATATTCTACATAATCCAGCAAGCATTTATCAACCAACTCTAGAAAACATTAATCAGCATTCGTACAACTCTGGCCAGAGGATTATCAACATTCTATCAACTCCAGCAAGCATTAGCAACATTCAACCAACTCCAGCAAAGACTGCTCAAAATTCTACTAACTCCAACAATCATTTAACAGAATTCTACCAATTACAGCCAGCATTTATCAACATTCTTCTGACACCAGCAACCATTAATCAACATTCTACATACTCCAGCAATTAGCAACATTAGAAAAACTCCAGCCAGAATTTATGAACATTCTAACAACGTAAGCAATAATTTTTCAAAATTCTACCATCTCCAGCAAGTAATAATCAACATTCTACCATCTCCAGCAAGCATTTGTCAACATTCTACCTACTCCTGCAAACATTTCCAACATTCTACTAATTGCAGCATGTATTTATTAAGATTCAATCAGCTCCTGCAAACATTTTCAATATTCTACCAATTCTAGCAAGCATTAATCAACATTGTTACAACTCCAGCCAGCATTTGTCAACATTCTACAAACTCCTGCAAGCATTTAGCAACATTCTATCAACTCCAAAAAACATTTATCAACACTCTGTGTAGTCCAACAAGGATTTATCAATATTCTACCTGCTCCACCAAGTGTTTGCCAGCATTCTACGTACCCTAGCAAGCATGTGTCAATGTTCTACATACTCCAGCAAGCATTTATCAGCATTTTATCAACTCCAGAAATAATCTATCAACAGTTTAAATAGTCCACCAAGCATTTGACAACATTCTACCTACTGTGGCAAGCCTTTTCAACATTATTCTGATCAAGCAAGCATTTATCAACAATCTACCATCTCCAGCAAGCATTCATCAACATTTTTACTAAATACAATGGTAATTTACCAGCATTCTACCAATTCCAGCCAGTATTTATTAACATTCTTTTAACTCTAACAATCATTTATCTACATTCTGTGTTCTCCAGCCAGCATTTATCAACATTCTAAGAACTCCACCAAGCATTTGTCAACATTCTAACTACTCAAGCAAGAATTTGCAGCATTCTACTGACTCCAAAAAGCATTTAACAACATTCTACCAATACCACCCACTATTTATTAGCATTCACCAACTCCAGCAAGCATTTATGAACATTCTACTGACTCCAGCAACTTATTATCAGCATTCTATGTAACACAGAAAATTGATAAATGCTTGTTGGAGTTGGTAGAATGTTGAGAGATGCTTGTTGGTGATGGTAGAATGTTTTGAAATGCTGGTTGGAGGACACAGAATGCTGATACATTCTTACTGGAGGTAGTAGAATGCTGATAAATACTTGCTGGAGTATATAAAATGTTGGAAAATGCTTCTTGGAGTATGTTGAATGTTGACAAATTGTTGGTAGAGTAGGTAAAATGGTAATAAGGCTACCAAGATGTAGTATATAGAATGTATAGTATGTAGAATGTTGATTAATGCTTGACGGACTATGTGGAATGTTGCTAAAAGCTGGCTGGAGTTGATAGAATGTTGACAAATGATTTCTGAAGTTGGTAAAATGCTGAGGAATGCCTGATGAAATATAGTTATAAATGCTTGCTGGTGTAGGAAGAATATTGATAAATTATTGCTGGCATTTTCAGAATATAAATAAATGCATGCAGGATTTGGCAGATTGTTTAAACATGCTAAATAAATTAAGTAGAATGTTAAGAAAAACTTGCTGCAGTGAGAAGAATGATGTGAACATTCAACAAACTCTAGTAAGCATTTATAAATGTTCTTAAAATTCTGGCCAGTGTCTAGCATCATTCTGCTAACTGCAGCAAGACAAGCATTTAGCAACATTCTACCAACTCCAGCAAACATTTATCAACGTTCTACCAACTCTGGCAAACATTAATCAGTATTCTTACAACACTGGACAGAGGATTATCAACATTCTATCAACTCCAGCAAGCATTAGCAGCATTCCAGCAGTTCCAGTCAAGCATTTATCAATAGTATACAAAGTCTAGCAAACATGTATCAACATACTACCAAATCCAGCATGCATTTATCAACATTCAATGAATTCCAGCAAGCATTGCTCAAAATTCTTCTAACTCTAACAATCATTAAACAACATTCTACTAATTACAGAAAGCATTTATCAACATTCTACAGACTCCAGCAAGCATTAATCAACATTTTACATATCCCAGCAAACAATTATCAACATTCTAAAAACTCTAGCCAGAATTTATCAACATTTTAACAATTTCAGCAGGTACTTGTCAAAACTTACCATCTACAGCAAGTATTCAACATTCTATCATCTCCAGCAAGCATTTGTCAACATTATACCTACTCCTGAATGCATTTCCAACATTCTACTGATTCCAGCATGTATTTATCAACATTCTACCAGCTCCTGCAAACATTTTCAACATTCTAGAAATTTTAGTAAGCATTAATCAACATTGTTACAACTCCAGCCAGCATTTATCAACATTTTACAAACTCCTGGAAGCATTAGCAACATTTTAGAAACTCCAGCTAACATTTATCAACACTCTGTGTAGTCCAAGAAGGATTTATCAACATTGTACATGCCCCAACAAATATTTACCAGCATTCTACGTACCCTAGCAAGCATGTGTCAACATTCTACATACTACAGCAAGCATTCAGCAACATTCTGCCAACTCCAGAAAGGATTTATCAACAGTCTAAAAAGTCCAGCAAGAGTTTGACAACATTCTACCTACTGCGGCAAGCCTTTTCAACATTAGCATTTATCAACAATCTACCATGTTCAGCAAGCATTGATCAGCATTTTACTAACTACAACAATCATTTAACAACATTCTACCAATTCCAGCCAGCATTTATTAACATCCTTCTGAACCCAGCAGTAATTTTTCTGCATTCTATTTTCTCCAGCCAGCATTTATCAACATTCTAACAACTCCACCAATCATTTGTCAACATTCTAGCTATTTAAGCAAGAATTTTCAACATTCTAATGACTCAAGGGAGCATTTCTCAACATTCCACTAAGTTCACCCACCATTTTTCAACTTTGTAACAACTCCAGCAAGAATTTGTCGACATTATATGTACTCCAGGAAGCATTTTCAACATTCTAATGACCACAGCAAGCATTTAACAACATTCTACCAACATTCTACCAATATGTCACAGTATTTATCAGCATTCTCCAATTCCAGCAAGTATTTATGGACATTCTGCCAACCCCAGCAAGTAATTATCAGCATTCTATGTACTCCAGAAAATTGTTAATTGCTTTCTGGAGTTGGTAGAATGTTGACAAATGCTTGTTGGAGATGGTAGAATGTTGATAAATGCTGGTTGAAGGACACAGAATGCTGATCCATGCTTGCTGGAGGAAGTAGAATGCTGGTAAATACTTGTTGGAGTACATGGAATGCTGGTAAATGCTTCCTGGAGTATGTTGAATATTGACAAATGGTCGGTAGAGTAGGTAAAATGTTAACAAATGCTTTCAAAATGTAGGAGAATGTTGATTAATGCTTGCTGGACTATGTGGAATGTTGCTAAAAGCTGGCTGGAGTTGACAGAATGTTGATAAATGATTTCTGAAGTTGATAAAATGCTGAGGAATGCCTAATGAAATACAGGGAATGTTGATAAATGCTTACTAGTGTAGGAAAAATATTGATAAAGGATTGCTGGCATTGACAGAATGTAAATAAGTGCAAACAGGATTTGGCAGAATCTTTATAAATGCTAACTAACTTAAGTAGAATGTTAAGAAAAACTTGCGGCCGTGGACAGAATGGTGTCAACATTCTACACACTCTAGCAATCATTTGTCAGCATTCTTAAAAGTCTGGCCAGTGTCTATCATCATTCTACTAACTGCAACAAGGCAACCAATTAGCGTCATTCTACCAACTTCAGCAAGCATTTACTGACATTCTACTAACTCTAGCAAACATTAATCAGCATTCGTAGAATCCAGCCATATGATTATCAATATTCTACAACTCCAGCAAGCAATAGCAACATTCAACCAATTCCAATCAAGCATTTATAAACATTATACATAGGCTAGTACACATGTATCAACATTCTACCAACTCTAGTAAGCATTTATCAACATTAAACCAACTCCAACAAGCATTACTCAAAATATTTCTAACACCAACAATCATTTAACAACATTCTACCAATTACAGCTAGCATTTATCTATATTCCACTGACTCCAGCAAGCATTAATCAACATTCTACATATTCCAGCAAACAATTCCAGCCAACATTCTAACAACTTCAGCAAGCATTTGTCAAAATTCTGCAAGCTCCAGGAAACATTTCTCAACATTCTACCAACCCCTGCTAGCATTTCCAACATTCTACTGATTCCAGCATGTATTTATCAACATTCTACCAGCTCCGGCAAACATTTTCAAAATTCTACCAAATCTAGCAAGCATTAATCAACATTGTTACAGCTCCAGCCAGCATTTATCAACATTCTACAAACTCCTGAAATCATTTAGTAACATTCTATCATCCCCAGCAAACATTATTCAAACACTCTGTGTAATCCAACAAGGATTTATCAACATTCTGTCAGTCCAGCAAGTATTTACCAGCATTTTACATACCCTAGCAAGTATGTGTCAACCTTCTGCATACTCCAGCAAGCATTTATCAACATTCTACCAACTCCAGAAAGACTGTATCAACAGTCAAAAAAGTCCAGCAAGCATTTGACAACATTCTACCTACTGCAGTTACCCTTTTCAACATTATTCTGATCAAGCAAGCATTTATCAGCAATCTACTATCTCCAGCAAGCATTGATCAACATTTTACTAACTACAACAATCATTTAACAACATTCTACCAATTCCAGCCAGCATTTATTAAAATTCTTCTGACTCCTGCAATCATTTATCTACATTCTGTGTTCTCCAGGTAGCATTTATCAAGACTCTAACAACTCCACCAAGCATTTGTCAACATTCTAGCTACTCAAGCAAGAATTCTTAACATTCTACTGACTCCAGAAAACATTTATCAACATTCTAAAAGGTCCACCCAGCATTTTTAAACATTGTTATAACTCCAGCAAGCATTTGTCAACATTATACTTACTCCAGGAAGCATTTTCAGCATTCTACTGACTCCAGCATGCATTTTACAATGTTCTACTAATAACACCCAGTATTTAATAGCATCCTCCGACTCCAGCTAGCATTTATGAACATTTTACTAACTCCAGCAAGTAATTATCAGCATTCTATGTACTGCAGAAAATTGATAAATGCTTGTTGGAATTGGTAAAATGTTGACAAATGTTTGTTGGCAATGGTAGAATGTTGATAAATGCTGACTGGAAGGCACAGAATGGGGTCTATATTAGGTCATTGAAATGGCAGAATTTCAAACGATCTAATATCTAACCCAATATAGCAAACGCTGAAAACAGAGAAGCTGCACAAAACTGAATTCTTTCCTAGGGAAAGAATTCGGTTGGCCATTGTCATGGCTTCGCTGTTTTCAGTGATGCGGTGGAAATTTATGGGTTGGATTAAGGTAAGTGTGTGATTGTGTGGACGTTAGGGTTAGGGTGTGGGTTGGGTGAGCTAGGGTTAGTGCGCGGGTCAGAAAAGTGTGGGACTGTGACAGAATTTGGGGTTAGGGGCGGGTTAAGTGAGTTAGGATTAGGGCGCGGGTGAGGTGAGTGTGTGATGGTGAGAATTTGGGGTTAGTGGCAGGTTAAGTGAGTTAGGGTTAGGGCACAGGTGAGGTGAGTGTGCCATAGTGATGGACCTTAGGGTTAGGATCTGGGTTAAGGTAAGTGGATAGATAGTAGTGTATGTGCAGTGTAGTGTAGGGTTAGATGTAACTTTTAAATGTATGTGTGTAGATTGCTGCTTTTTAGTGTGCATGTGGTGTGTGTGTGTTTCTCGGAACAGCGATTTTTTTCCCCTGGGAAAAAATTCGCTGTTTTGAGGTTTCGATATTGTTAATGTTCGGGTTTTGCAGTTCGACATTACAGCATTCGATAATGAGCCATTTCGATGATCTGATATAGACCCCACAGAATGTTGATACAGTCTTGCTGGATGTAGTAGAATGCTGATAAATACTTGATGTACATTGAAAGTTGGTAAATGCTTCCTGGCGAATGTTGAATTTTGACAAATGATTGGTGGAGTAGGTCAAATATTAATAAATGCTTTCAAAATGTAGTAGAATGTTGATTATTGCTTGCTGGGCTATGTGGAATGTTGCTAAAAGCTGGCTGGAGTTGACAGAATGTTGATAAATGATTTCTGAAGTTGGTAAAATGCTGCAGAATGCCTGATAAAATACAGGGAATGTTGATAAATGCTTGCTGGTGTAGGATGAATATTGATAAATGATTGCTGGCAATGGCAGAATGTAAATAAATGCATACAGGATTTGGCAGAATGTTTATAAATGCTTACTAAACTAAGTCGATTGTTAAGAAAAACTTGCTGCAGTGGGTAGAATGGTGTTAACATTCTACGACCGCTTGCAAGCATTTATCAAGAATCTTAGAAGTCTGGCCAGTGTCTATCATCATTCTACTAATTGCAGCAAGGCAAGCATTTACCAACATTCTAACAACACCAGCTAGCATTTAACGACATTCTACTAACTCTAGCAAACATTAACCAGCATTCGTACAACTCAAGCCAGAGGATTATCCACATTCTATCAACTCCAGCAAGCATTAGCACCATTCCACCAAGTCCAGTCAAGCATTTATCAACATTATACATAGACTAGCAAAATTGTATCAACATTCAACCAAATCCAGCAAGCATTTATCAACATTCCACCAACTCCAGCAAGCATTGCTCAAAATTCTAACTCCAGCAATCATTATACATTGGCTAGCAAACATGTATCAACAATCTACCAACTCTAGCAAGCATTTATCAACATTAAACCAACTCCAGCAAGCATTATTCAAAATATTTATAATGCCAACAATCATTTAACAACATTCTACCAATTACAGCCAGCATTTATCAACATTCTACTGACTCCAGCAAGCATTTCTCAACAGTCTACATACTCCAGCAAACAATTATCAACATTGTAAAAACTCCAGCCAGAATTTATCAACATTTTAACAACTTCAGCAAACATTTATTAAAATTTAAACTACTCCAGCAAGTGTTAATCAACATTCTACCATCTCCAGCAAGCATTTGTCAACATTCTTCCAAATCCTGCAAGCATTTCAAACATTCTACTGATTTCAGCATGTATTTATCAACATTCTACCAGTTCCTGCAAACATTTTCAACATTCTACTCATTCTAGCAAGCATTTATCAACATTGGTATAACTCCAGCCAACATTTACCAACATTCTACAAACTACTGCAAGGATTTATCAACATTCTATAATCTACAGCAGACATTTATCAACACCCTGTGTAGTCCAACAATGATTTGTCAGAACTCTATCTGCTCCAACGATTATTTGCCAGCATTCTACATACCCTAGCAAGCATGTGTCAACATTCTAAATACTTCAGTAAGCATTTATCAACATTCTACCAACTCCAGAAAGACTTTATCAACAGTCTAAAACATCCACCAAGCATTTGACAACATTCTACCTACTGCGGCAAGTCTTTTCAACATTCTTCTGATTAAGTAAACATTTACCAACAATCTAATATCTCCAGGAAGCATTGATCATCATTTTACTTGCTACAACAATCATTTCACAACATTCTATCAATTCCAGCCAGCATTTCTTAAAATTCTTCTGACTCCAGCAATGATTTGTCTATATTAAATGTGCTCCAGCCAGCATTTATATAGATTCTAACAAATCCACCAAGCATTTGTCAACATTCTAGCTGCTCAAGCAAGAATTTTCAACATTCTGCTGACTCCAGCAAGCATTTAAAAACATTCTACCAATACTACCCAGTATTTATTAGCATTCTCTGACTCCAGCTAGCATTTATGAACATTCTACATACTCCAGAAAATTGATAAATGCTTGTTAGAGTTGGTAGAATGTTGACAAATGCTTGTTGGCGATAGTAGAATGTTGAGAAATGCTGGTTGGAGGAAACAGAATGCTGATACATTCTTGCTGGTGGTAGTAGAATGCTGATAAATACTTGTTGGAGTACATAGAATGTTGGTAAATGCTTCCTGGAGTATGTTGAATGTTGACATATGGTTGGTAGGGTAGGTAAATGTTAATAAATGCTTTAAAAAATATTGTGGGAGAATGTTAATTAATACTTGCTGGACTATGTGGAATGTTGCTAAAAGCTGGCTGGAGTTGATAGAATGCTGATAAATTATTTCTGAAGTTGGTAAAATGTTGAGGAATGCCTGATGAAATACAGGGAATGCTTGTAAATGCTTGCTGGTGTAGGAAGAATATTGATAAATGATTGCTGGCATTGGTAGAATGTAAATAAATGCAAGTGGGATTTGGCAGAATGTTTATAAATACTAACTAAATTAAGTAGAATGTTAAGAAAAAAATTACTGCAGTGGGTAGAATGGTGTCAACATTCTACACACTCAAGCAAGAATTTATCAAAATTCTTAAATGTCTGGCCAGTGTCTAGCATCATTCTACTAACTGCAGCAAGGCAAGCATTTAGCAACATTCTACCAACTCCAGCAAGCATTTGTCAACATTCTACCAACTCCTGAATGAATTTATCAACAGTCTTTAATAGTCCAGCAGGCATTTAACAAAATTCTACCTACTCTGGCAAGCCTTTTCAACATTCTTCTGATCAAGTAAAGATTTATCAATAATCTACCATCTCCACCAAGCATTAATCAACAATCTACATACTCCAGCAAAGAATTATCACCATTCTAAAAACTTCAGCCAGAATTTATCAACATTCTAAAACCTTCAGCAGCAAGTATTAATCAACATTCTATCATCTCCACCAAGCATTTGCCAACATTCTACCTACTCCTGGAAGCATTTCCAATATTCTACTGATTCCAGCATGCATTTCTCAATATTTTACCAGCTCCTGCAAACATTTCCAACATTCTAACAATTCTAGCAGGCATTAACATTGTTACAAAACCAGCAAGGATTTATCAACATTCTACAAACTCCTGCAACCATTTAACAACTTTCTATCACCTCCAGCAAACATTTATCAACACTCTGTGTAGTCCAACTAGGATCTATCAGCATTATATCTGCTCCAGGAAGTACTTACCAGCATTCTATGTACCCTAGCAAGCATGTGTCAAAATTCTACATACTCCAACAAGCATTTATCAACATTCGTCCAACTCCAGAATAAATTTATCAACAGTCTAAATAGTCCAGCAAGCATTTGATAACATTCTACCTACTGTGGCTCCAGCATGCATTGATTAACATTTGACTACCTTCAACAAGCATTTAACAACATTCTACCAATTCCAACCAGCTTTTGTCAACATTCTACTGACTCCGGCAAGCATTTATCAATGTTCTTTGTTCTTCAGCCAGCATTTATCTATGTTCTAGATCTCCAGCATGCATTTGTAAACATTCTGTCTTCTCCTGCAATCATTTTCAACATTCTGCTGATTCCATGCATGTGTTTATCAATTTTCTGCCAGCTCCAGCAACCATTTTCAACATTATACCAGTTCTAGCAAGCATTAATAACATTGTTACAACTCCAGTCAGCATTTATCAAAATTCTGCCAACTTCAGAAAGCATTTAGCAACATTCTACCAACTTCAGCAAGCATTTCTCATACCTCTATGTACTCTAACAAGCATTTATCAACATTCTCTATACTCTATTAAGCATTTATGAACATTCTACCAACTCCAGCCAGCTTTTATCAGCATTCTAATAACTGCAGCAAACATTTATCAACATTCTATCAACACTAACAAATATTAATCAGCATTCATTCAACTCAGGCCAGTAGATTATCAACATTCTGTTAACTCCAGCGCACATTTAAAAACATTCTGCCAATTCCAGCAAGCATGTATCGACATTCTTCATACTCTAGCAAGCATTTAGCTACATTATACCAACTCCAGCAAGGATTTAAAAACATTCTACCAAGTCCAGCAGACATCCCTCACCATTTTAAAATCTCCAGTAAGCATTTGCCAACATTCTACTTACTCCAGCAAGCATTTTCAAAATCCTACTACTCCAGCAAGCACTTATCAACATTCTACCAGCTCTAGCAAGCATTTATCAACATTCTATATACTCTAGCAATCATTTATCAATATTATATAAACTACAGCAAACATTTAGCCACATTCTACCAACTCCAGCAAGCGTACATCACCATTCTAAATATTCCAGCAAGCATTTTCCAACATACAGCTTTCTCCAGCAAGCATTCTCAACATCCTACTGACTCCATCAAGCATGTATCAACATTCTACCAGCTCCAGCAAGCATTTAACATCATTCTGCCAACTCCAAAAACCATTCATCACCATTCTAAATACCCCAGCAAGCATTTGCCAGCATTCTATTTACTCTAGCAAGCATTGATCAACATTCAACTAACTCCAACTATCAGTTAACATTCTACCAATTCCATCATTATCATCATTTGCCAATTCCAGCAAGCATTTTGCAACAGTCTTCATTCTCCAGCAAGCATTTATCAACAACCTACCAACTCTAGCCAGAATGTATCAACATTCTAACAACTCCAGCAAACATTTATCAACATTCTATGTTCTTCAGCCAACATTTATGAGCATTCTGCCATCTCCAGCAAACTTGTGTCAACATTCTTCCTATCCCACCCAGAATTTTCAACATCTACTGACTCTAGTAATTTTCAACAGTCTACTACTTCCAGCAAGCAATTAGCAACATTCTGCCAATTCCAATCAGCATTTATCTACATTCTCTGACTCCAGCAAGTATTTTATCAACATTCTACATAATCCATCAAGCATTTATCAAAATTATACCATCTCCATCAAGACTTTACCAACATTCTACATACTCCAGGAAATATTTATCAACATTCTCCATACTCCAGTAAGTATTAATTAACATTCTACCAAATCTAGCCAGCTTTTATCAGCATTCTAATTACTCCAGCAAGCATTTAAAAACATTCTACCAAAACTAGCAAGCATTAATCAGCATTTACTCAACTCAGGCCAATAGATTATCAACATTCAATCAACTCCAACAAACATTTAGCAACATTCCACCAATTCCTGCAAACATTTATCAACAATCTACATAATCTATCAAGCATTTATCCACAATTTAACAATACCAACAAGCATTTATCAACATTCTACTTACTCTAGCAAGTATTTATCAACATTCTCCTAGCTCCAGCAAGTGTTGATCAACATTCTACTGCCTCCATTAAGTTTTTAACAACATTCTACCAATTTCAAACAGCTTTTGTCAACATTCTACTGCCTCTGGCAAGCATTTATCAACATTCTTTGTTCTTCAGCCAGCATTTATCTATGTTCTAGATCTCCAGCAAGCATTTGTAAAAATGTTGTCCTCTCCCGCAATCATTTTCAACATTCTGCTGATTCCAGCATGTGTTTATCAATTTTCTGCCAGCTCCAGCAACCATTTTCAACATTATACCAGTTCTAGCAAGCATTAATCAATATTGTTACAACTCCAGTCAGCATTATCAACATTCTGCCAACCCCAGCAACCATTTAGCAACATTCTATCAACTTCAGCAAGCATTTCTCATCACTCTATCTACTCTAACAAGTATTTATCAAAATTCTATGTACTCCACCAAGTATTTACTAGTATTCTACATACCCTAGGAAGCATGTATCAACATTCTACATACTCCAGCAAGTATTTATCAGCATTCTACCAAATGTAGCAAGCATTAATCAGTATTCATACAACTCCAGCCTGTTGATTATCAACATTCTATCAACTCCAGCAAGCATTTAGCAACATTCTTCCAACTACAGCAAGCACATATCCCCATTATAAATACTCTAGCAAACATTTGCTAACATTATACCTACTCCAGGAAGCATTTTCAACATTCTACTGACTCCATTTAGCCAGCATTTAACAACATTTTACCAATACCATCCAGTATTTATCAGTATTCTCTGACTCCAGCAAGCATTTATGAACATTCTACTGACTCCAGCAAGTAATTATCAGCATTCTACATACTCCAGAAAATTGATAAATACTTGAAAAAGATGGTAGAATGTTGATAAATGTTTGATGGAGTCAGTAGAATGTTGATACATTTTTGCTGGAGTCTGTAGAAAGTTGAATATGTTTGCTGGAGTAGGTAGAATTTTGAGAAATGCTTGTTGGAATGATAAAATGCTAATAAAAGCTGCTGGAGATCACTGAATGTTGATACATTCTTGCTGGAGGTAGTAAAATGCCAAAGAATACTTGTTGAAGTACTTAAAATGTTGGCAAATACTTCCTGGAGTACACTGTATGTTGACAAATGGTTGGCAGCGAAGGTACATTGTTAATAAATTCTTCAAAAATGTGGATTAATGCTTGATATATAATGTAGAATGTTGATATAAGCTGACTGTAGTTGATAGAATGTTGAAAAATGATTTAAGTTGGTGCAATGTTGAGAATTGCCTGATGGAGTACGAGGAATGTTGATAAATGCTTGCTGGTGTAGCAAGAATATTGATAAATGATTGCTGGAGTTGGAAAAATGTAGATAAATGCATGTACAAGTTGGTAGAATTTTATAAATGCTAACTAAATTGCGTAGAATGTTAAGAAAAACTTGCTGCAGTGGGTAGAATGTTGGCAACATTCTACAAATTCTCCGAAGCATTTATCAACATTCATAAAAGTCTGGCCAGTGTCCATCATCATTCTACTAACTGTAGCAAGGCAAGCATTTAGCAACATTCTACCAACTCCAGCAAGCATTTATCAACATTCTACCAACTCTCGCAAGGATTAATCAGCATTCGTACAACTTTGGCCAGACGATTATCAACATTCTATCAACTCCAGCAAGCATTTAGCAACATTCCTCAAATTTCATCAAGCTTTTATCAACATTGTATATACTCTAGCAAGAATCTATCAACATTTTATCATATCCAGCAAGCATTTTGGAACATTCTACCAATTCCAGAAAACATTCATCACCATTCTAAAATCTCCAGCAAGCATTTGGCAACAGTCTACTTACTCCAGCAAGCATTTTCAACATCCTGCTGATGCCAGCAAGCATTTATCAACATTCTAGCAGCTCCAGCAAGCACTATTTAACATTCTAGTAACTCCAACTATCATTTAACAGCATTTTACCAATTCCAGCCAGTATTATCTTAAATTTACCGATTCCAGCAAGCATTCATCAACAGCCTTCATAGTCCAGGAAGCATTTCTCAACATCCTACCAACTCCAACCAGAATTTATCAACATTGTAACAACTCCAGCAAATATTTATCAACATTCTGTGTTCTTCAGTCAGCATTTATCACATTCTGCCATCTCCAGCAAGCATGTGTCAACACTGTCCCTACTTCACAAAGCAATTTCAACATTCTTCTGCCTCTAGGAAGTATTTATCAACATTCTTGTAGCTTCAGCAAGCATTGATCATCATTCTATTACCTCCAGTAAGCATTAACAACATTCTGCCAATTCCAACCAACATTTATCAACAATCTACTGACTCCAACAAGCATTTTTGTCAACATTCTATATTTTTTAGCCAGCATTTATCAACATTTTATATCTCCAGCAAGCATTTGTAAACATTCTGCCTTTTCCCGCAATGATTTTCAACATGCTACTGATTCCTGCATTGGTTTATCAATTTTCTACCAGCTCCAGTAAGCATTTTCAACATTCTACCAATTCTAGTAAGCATTAATCAACATTGCTACAACTACGGTCAGCATTTATCAGCATTCTATCAACTCCAGCAAGCATTTAGCAACATTCTACCAACTTCAGCAAGCATTTATCAGCACCTTATGTACACCAACAAGGTTTTATCAATATTCTACCTTCTCTACCAAGTATTAACCAGCATTTAGATATCCTAGCAAGCATGTATCAACATTCTACATACTCCAGCAAGTATTTATCAACATTCTACCAAATGTAGCAAGCATTAATCAGCATTCATACAACTCCAGCCTGTGGATTATCAACAGTCTGCCAACTCCAGCAAACATTTAACTACATTCTACCAACTCCAGCAAGCATTCATCACCATACTAAATGCTCCAGCAAGCATTTGCCAACATTCTATTTTCTCCAGCAAGCATTGGTCAACATTCAACTAACTCCAAATATCATTTAACAACATTATACCAATGCCAACCAGTTTTATCATCATTTGCCAATTCCAGCAAGCATTTATAAACAGTCTTCATAATCCAGCAAGCATTTATCAACAACTTACCAACTCCAACCAGAATTTATCAGCATTCTAACAACTCCAGCAAGCATTTATCAACATTCTATGTTTTCAGCCAGCATTTATCAGCATTCTGCCATCTCCAGCAAGCATGTCTCAACATTCTCCATACCCCGTCCAGCATTTTCAACATCTACTGGCTCTAGCAAGTAATTTTCAACATTCTACTACCTCCTGCAAGCATTTAACAACATTTTACCAATTCCAACCAGCATTTATCTACATTCTACTGATTCCAGCAAGCATTTATCAACATTCTAAGTAATCAACCAAGCATTTATCAAAATTATACCATCTATATCATGAATTTACAAACATTCTACATACTGCAGCAAGCAGTTTTCAACATTCTCCATACTCCAGTAAGCATTTATGAGCATTCTACCAACTCCAGCCAGCTTTTATCAGCATTCTAATAACTCCAGCAAGCATTTATCAACCTTCTACCAACACTAGCAAACATTAATCAGCATTCATTCAACTCAGGCCAGTAGATTATCAACATTCTATTAACTAAAGCACACATTTAACAACATTCCTCAAATTCCAGCAAGCATGTATCAATATTCTACATACTCTAGCAAGCATTTATCCACATTCTACCAACTCCAGCAAGGATTTAAAAACACTCTACCAATTCCATCAGAGATTCCTTACCATTTTAAAATCTCCAACAAGGATTTGCCGACATTCTACTTATTCCAGCAACCATTTTCAACATCCTACTGACTCCAGCAAGCATTTATCACATTCTACCAGTTACAGCAAGCATTTATCAAATTTCTAAATACTCTAGCAAGCGTTTAACAACATTCTATCCACTCCAGCAAACATTTAGCAGCATTCTATCAACTCCAAGAAGCATATATCACCATTTTAAATACTCCAGCAACATTTGCCAACATTCTACTTACTCCAGCAAGCATTTTCAACATCCTAGTGGCTCCAAAAAGCATGTATCAACATTCTACCAGCTCCATTAAGCATTTACAATATTCTGCCAACTCCAGCATGCATTCATCACCATTCTAAATATTCCAGCATGCATTTGCCAACATTCTACTTATTCCAGCAAGAATTGGGCATCATTCAACTAATTCCAAATATCATTTAATAACATTTTACCAATTCCAACCAGATTTATCATTTGCTGATTCCAGAAAGCATTTAACAACAGTCTTCATACTCCAACAAGCATTTATTAACAACCTACCAACTCCAACCAGAATTTAGCAACAGTCTAACAACTTCAGCAAACATTTATCAACATTCTGTGTTCTTCAGCCAGCATTTATCAGCATTCTGCCATCTCCAGCAAGCTTGTATCAACATTCTTCCTACCCCACCCAGTATTTTCAACATCTACTGACTCTAGTAAGTAATTCTGCCAATTCCAGTCAGCATTTTTCAACATTTTACTGACTTCAGCAAGCATTTACCAGCATTCTACGTAATCCACCAAGCATTTATCAAAATTATACCACCTCCATCAAGAATTTACCAACATTCTACATACTCCAGGAAATATATATCAACATTCTCCATACTCCAGTAAGTATTCATAAACATTCTACAAAATCCAGCCAGCTTTTATCAGCATTCTAATAACTCCAGCGAGCATTTATCAACATTCTACCAATTATTGCAAGCATTTATCAACAATCTATATACTCTATCAAGCATTTATCCACATTCTACCAAGTCCAGCAAGCATTTAGCAACATTCTACTTACTCTAGCAAGTATTTATCAACATTCTCCTTGCTCCAGCATGCATTGATCAACATTTTACTAACTCTAGCAAGCATTTAACAACATTCTACCAATTCCAACCAGCTTTTGTCAACATTCTACTGACTCTGGCAAGCATTTATCAACATTCTTTGTTCTTCAGGCAGCATTTATCTATGTTGTAGATCTCCAGCAGTCATTTGTAAACATTCTGTCTTCTTCCACAATCATTTTCAACATTCGTCTGATTCCAGCATGAGTTTATCAATTTTCTGCCAGCTCCAGCAAGCATTTCAACATTATACAAGTTCTAGCAAGCATTAATGAACATTTTTACAACTCTGGCCAGCATCTATCAACATTCTGCCAACTCTAGCAAGCATTTAACAAAATTCTACCTACTTCAGCAAGCATTTCTCAAACCTCTAACAAGTATTTATCAACATTCTACCAACTCCACCAAATATTTACCAGTATCCTACATACCCTAGCAAGCATGTATCAACATTCTACATACTCCAGCAAGTATTTATCAACATTCTAACAAATGTAGCAAACATTAATCAGTATTCATACAACTCCAGCCTGTTGACTTTCAACATTCTATCAACTCCAGCAAGCATTTAGCAACATTACACCAATTCCAAAATGCATTTAGCAACATTCTACATAATTTAGCAAGCATTTATCAACATTCTATCAACTCCAGCCAACATTTATCCCCATTATAAATATTCCAGCAAGCATTTACCCACATTATATCTACTCCAGGAAGCATTTTCAACATTCTACTGACTCCAGCCAGCATTTAACAATATTCTGCCATTACCAACCAGTATTTATCAGCATTCTTTGACTCCAGCAAACATTTATGAACATTCTACCATCTCCAGCAAGTAATTATGAGCATTATACGTACTCCAAAATATTGATAAATGATTGATGGAGTTGGTTGAATGTTGATAAATGTTTGATGGAGTCAGTAGAATGTTGATAGATTTTTGCTGGAGTCTGTAGAATGTTGAATATGTTTGCTAGGGTAGGTAGAATGTTGACAACTGCTTGTTGGAGATTATAGAATGTTAATAAAAGCTGGTTAGAGAACATAGAATGTTGATGCATTCTTGCTGCAGGTAGTAAAATGCCGGTGAACACTTGCTGGTGTACTTAAAATGTTGGTAAATGCTTCCTGGAGTATGTTGTATGTTGACAAATGGTTGTCAGAGTAGGTAAAATGTTAATAAAAGCTTCCAAAATGTGGTAGAATGCTGATTAATGCTTGATGGAGAATATAGACTGTTGATAAAACTGACTGTAGTTGATAGAGTGTTGAAAAAATGATTTCTTAAGTTGGTGCAATGTTGAGAATTGCCAAATGAAATACAAGGAATGTTGATAAATGCTTGCTGGTGTAGAAAGAATATTGATAAATGATTGCTGGAGTTGGCAGAATGTAGAAAAATGCATGCAGAAGTTGATAGAATGTTTATAAATTCTCACTATATTTAGTAGAAAGTTAAGAAAAACTTGCTGCAATGGGTAGAATGGTGTGAACATTCTACCAACTCTCGGAAGCATTTATTTACATTCTTAAACGTCTGGCCAGTATCTATCATCATTGTACTAACTGCAGCAAGGCAAGCATTTAGCAACATTCTACCAAATCCAGCAAGCATTTAGCAACATTCCACCAATTCCAGCAAGCCTTTATCAACATTCGACATAGTCTAGCTATAATCTATCAACATTCTAGCAACTTCAGCAAGCATTCTGCAACATTCTACCAGTTCCAGCAAACATTCATCACTATTATAAAATCTCCAGCAAGCATTTGCCAACATTCTACTTACTTCAGCAAGCATTTTCAACATCCTACTGATGCCAGCAAGCATTTATCAACATTTTAGCAGCTCCAGCAAGCACTGGTCAACATTCTAGTAACTCCAACTATCATTTAACAGCATTTTACCAATTCCAGCCAGTATCATCGTAATGTTACCGATTTCAGCAAGCATTTATCAACAGCCTTCATAGTCCAGGAAGCATTTATCAGCATTCTACCAACTCCTACCAGAATTGATCAACATTGTTACAACTCCAGCAAGATTGTGTCAACCTTATCCCTACTTCACCTAGCAATTTCAACATTCTACTACCTCCAGTAAGCATTTAACAACATTCTAACAATTTCAACCAGCATTTATCAACATTCTACTGACGACAACAAGTATTTATCAACATTCTATATTCTTTAGCCAGCATTTATCAGCATTCTATATCTCTAGCAAGCATTTGTAAACATTCTGCCTTGTTCTGCAATCATTTTCAGCATTCTATTGATTCCAGCATTTTTTTATCAGTTTTCTACTACCTCCAGTAAGCATTTTCAACATTCTACCAATTCTAGCAAGCATTGATCAACATTGTTACAACTACAGTCAGCATTTTTCAACATTCCACCAACACAAAAAAGCAATTAGTGACATTCTACCAACTTCATCAAGCATTTATCACCACTCTATGTACTCCAAGAATCTATCAACATTTTACCTACTCTATGAAATATATACCAGCATTCTACATATCCTGGCAAGCATGTATCAACATTCTACATACTCCAAGTATTTATCAACATTTTACCAAATGTAGCAAGCATTATTCAGCATTCATACAACTCTAGCCTATGGATTATCAACATTCTATCAATTCCAGCAAGCATTTAGCAACATTCCACCAATTCCAGCAAGCATGTATCCACATTTTACATACTCTAGCAAGCATTTATCAACATTCTACCAACTCCAGCAAATATTTAGCTACATTCTACCAACTCCAGCAAGCATTCATCACCATTCAAAATATTTCAGCAAGCATTTGCCAACATTCAACTTACTCCAACAAGCATTTTCAACATCTTACCGACTCCAGCAAGCATGAATCAACATTCTACCAGCTCTAGCAAGCATTTAACAAAATTCTACCATCTTTAGCAAGCATTCATCACCATAGTAAATTTTCCAGCAAGCATTTGCCAACATTGTACTTATTCCAGCAAACATTGGTCAACAATCAACTAACTCCAACTATCATTTAACAACCTTCTACCAATTCCAACTAATTTTCTCATCATTTGCTGATTTCAGTAAGCATTTATCAAAAGCCTTCATACTCCAGCACACATTTATAAACAACCTATTAAGTCAAACCAAAATTTATCACTATTCTAACAATTCCAGCAAGCATTTATCAACGTTCTATTTTTTCAGCCAGCATTTATTAGCATTCTGCCATTTCCAGCAAGCTTGTGTCAACACTCTGTCATCGCCATCCAGCATTTTCAACATCTACTGACTCTAGCAGGTAATTTTCAAAATTCTACTACCTCCCACAAGCATTAAACAACATTCTACCAATTCCATCCACCATTTATCTACATACTGACTCCAGCAAGCATTTATCAACATTCTGTGTAATCAACCAAGCATTTATCAAAATGATACCATCTCCATCACAAATTTACCAACATTCTACATACTCCAGCAAGAATTTATCAACACCCTCTGTACTCTTTTAAGCATTTATGAACATTCTACCTACTCCAGCCAGCTTTTATCAGCATTCTAATAACTGCAGCAAGCATTTATCAACATTCTATCAACACTAGCAAACAATCAGCATTCATTCAACTCAGGCCAGTAGATTATAAACATTCTATCAACTCTAGTGTACATATAACTACTTCCCACCAATTCCAACAAGCATGTATCAACATTTTGCATACTCTAGCAAGCATTTATCCACATTCTACCAACCCCAGCAAGGATTTGAAAACATTCTACCAACTCCAACAGGTGTTCCTCACCATTTTAAAATCTCCAGTAAGCATTTGCCAACATTCTACTTACTCCAGCAAGCATTTTCAACATCCTACTGACTCCAGCAAGCACTTCTCAACATTCTACCAGCTCCAGCAAGCATTTATCAACATTCTACATACTCTAGCAAGCATTTATCAATATTATATAAACTCCAGCAAACATTTAACCACATTCTACCAACTCCAGCAAGCATACATCACCATTCTAAATATTCCAGCAAGCATTTTCCAACATACTACTTTCTCCAGCAAGCATTTTCAACATCCTACTGACTCCAGCAAGCATGTATCAACATTCTACCAGCTCCAGCAATCATTTAACAACAATATACCAACTCCATAAAGCATTCATCACCATTCTAAATACTCCAGCAAGCATTTGCCAACATTATACTTACTCTAGCAAGCATTGATCAGCATTCAACTAATTCCAACTATCATTTAACAACATTCTACCAATTTCAACCAGTTTTATCATCATTTGCTGATTCCAGCAAGTGTTTATCAACATTCTTCATACACCAGCAAGCATTTATCAGTAACCTACCAACTCTAGCCAGAATGTATCAACATTCTAACAACTCCAGCAAGCATTTATCAACATTCTATGTTCTTCAGCCAACATTTATCAGCATTCTGCCATCTCCAGCAAGCTTGTGTCAACATTATTCCTACCTCACCCAGAATTTTCAACATCTACTGACTCTAGTAATTTTCAATAGTCTACTAGTTCCAGCAACCAATTATCAACATTTTGCCAATTCCAATTAGCATTTATCAATATTCTACTGACTCTAGCAAGTATGTATCAACATTCTATTTAATCCACCAAATATTTATCAAAATTATACCATCTCCATCAATCATTTACCAACATTCTACATACTCCAGAGAATATTTATCAACATTCTCTATACTCCAGTAAGTATTCATCAACATTCTGCCAAATCCAGCCAGCTTTTATCAGCATTCTAATTACTCCAGCAAGCATTTATCAACATTCTACCAAAACTATCAAGCATTAAAATTAGCATTTATTCAACTCAGGCCAATAGATTATCAACATTCTATCTACTCCAGCAAACATTTAGCAACATTCCACCAATTCCTGCAAGCATTTATCAACATTCTACATACTCTAGAAAGCATTTATCCACATTCTACCAACACCAGCAAGCATTTAATGACATTCTACTTACTCTAGCAAGTATTTATCAACATTCTCCTAGCTCCTGCAAGCATTGATCAACATTCTACCTCCAGCAAGCATTTAACAACATTCTGTCAATTCCAACCAGCTTTTGTCAACATTCTACTGACTCTGGCAACCATTTATCAACATTCTATGTACTTCGGCCAGCATTTATCTTCATTCTAGATCTCTAGCAATCATTTGTAAAAATGTTGTCTTCTCCCGCAATCATTTTCATGATTCTGCTGATTCCAGCATGTGTTTATCAATTTTTGGTCAGCTTCAGCAAGCATTTTCAACATTATAACAGTTCTAGCAAGCATTAATCAACATTGTTACAACTCTGGTCAGCATTTATCAACATTCTGCCAACCCCAGCAAGCATTTAGCAACATTCTATCAACTTCAGCAAGCATATATCAATACTCTATGTACTCTAACAAGTATTTATCAACATTCAACCTACTCCACCAAGTATTTACCAGTATTCTACATACCCTAGCAAGCATGTATCAACATTCTACATACTCCAGCAAGCATTTATCAACATTCTGCCAAATGTCACAAGCATTAATCAGTATTCATACAACTGCAGCCTGTTGATTATCAACATTCTATCAACTCCAGCAAGTATTTAGCAACATTCCACCAATTCCAGCAAACATTTAGTAACATTCTGCATGCCCTAGCAAGCATTTATCAACATTCAACCAACTCTAGCAAACATTTATCCCCATTCTAAATATTCCAGCAAGCCTTTTCCCACATTATATCTACTCCAGGAAGCCGTTTCAACATTCTGATGACTCCAGCCAATATTTAACAACATTCTACCAATACCACCCAGTATTTATCAGCATTCTCTGACTCCAGCAAGCATTTATGAACATTCTACCAGCTCCAGCAAGTAATTATCAGCATTCTATTAACTCTAGAAAATTGATAAATGATTGATGGAGTCAGTAGAATGTTGATAATTTTTTGCTGGAGTCTGTAGAATATTGAAAATGTTTGCTGGGGTAGGTAGAATGTTGACAAATGCTTGTTGGAGATTATAGAATGTTAATAAAAGCTGGTCGGAGAACATAAAATGTTGATACATTATTGGTGGAGGTAATAAAATGCTGGGGAATATTTTTTGGTGTACTTAAAATTTTAAAAAATGAAATAAAGTTCAAACAGAGTGAATGCTCTACCACGGACAAAAAACAGGATCCAAATAAGACAAAAAACAGTCCGTAGAGCAAAACAATGGTGAGGGTTCCAATAATTCCAAAACACTTTCTTTGTTTCGATAGTAGCAATAAGTTGCCAAACACTCCAAGGTAGTAAAAAACAGGTTTATTCAGACAGAATAAAGTGGTGGTAAGCGCTTTCGCTATTATAGCTTCTTCAGACCAAATTACAATTAATTCAACGTTGCAAACATTTTTATGCTAAAAAAGGCACCAAACCTACTGAGACTTAAAGAGATACATCTTATCAAATACTAAAACATTTTAAAACCGTGTTAATAACAATAAATGCTTGTGAAAACATTCTGTATTATGTCAAAAGACATATAATAAAATCTTTGTATTAAAACATTATGTTGTTTCATTTAAAAACCTTTATCCTTCTTGATTTTAACAAAGGGCGTAAGGGAACCTTGCCATTAATGCCTGGTGGTACATCAGCCCTAAATTTGATTATCCAGTTAATTTCACGGATCTCAGTATAATTCTCTACATCTCCCCTTCTGTGTGTCCTGGATATGTGTTCAAGTATCCTGAATTTAAATTCATGATCAATACCATATTCTATTGTGTGCTTAGCAAGTGCATTTGACAAAGTTCCTTTCCTAATATGATAGGCATGCTCACGTATCCTATCTCTTAGTGTCCGATTCGTCTTGCCTACATAGTAGGCTGGACACGATACGCAAGATGCCAAGTACACTATATCTTTAGATTGGCAATTGCCTGCTACACGTATCATAAATCTACCATTTCCATATGGATACCTAAACAATGGGTCACTCAGGATATAATTACAGAAATTACACCTGTTGCATGGTACCGTATGTCTATCATCAGCATGTATACTGGTGATGCTGCTATTAGGGTAACACAACAACTGTTTAAGATTCTTTTTATTGCGATGAACAAACTTAGGTCCCTCACCTATTAATCTACTAATGGTAGGATCCACTGATAAAACATGCCAGTGTCTAATGTAAATGTCCTTAAGGGCACCTACATCCTTGGTGTAGTATATGGGAAAAATCACCTTGTCGCTGGATATCACATCATCCAAACTAGATTGAATGAGGTCTGTTTCTGAATAGAATCTTGAGGCACCCTCTGAAAAATAGGGCATAGCCCTATTATCCCTAAAAGTGGTAATAGCTTCCATCCCTTTACCGATGTCCTTGTCACTATAGCCACGTTCCTTAAACCTTGCATCTAAATCCTCCAATCCTAACTCAAAATGAGAGTCAATCGGTGTATACCTAGAGAGTCTCATAGACTGTCCCCGGACTATGTTCTTATAAACATAGCTCGGGTGCATACTAGTACGATGCAACAGCATGTTCCTATGACTAGTTTTCCGATGCAATCCTGTATTAACCATTCCTCCATGCATCTTCTCTACAAATATATCCAGAAACGGAATTCTTGTGTCTGACCATTCCATGGTAAAGTTAAGGAACCAAAGTGACTCATTTAACTGTCTAAAGAATTCATTCAGAAGTATCGGTGTACCTCTCCATACCAAGAAAAGGTCGTCAACAAAACGCCTGTAGAAAGGTACATGTGACCTGTACAATGGATGTTCAAACAAGTGCCGATGTTCCCATTCAGCCATCACCAGGTTGGCGTAGCTATTGGCACAAGAAGTGCCCATAGCTACGCCAGCCCTTTGAAGGAACGTGTGTTCCTGAAAGCAAAAAACATTAGACTCCAGAACCATCCCTAATAACGAAAGAATCAAATCAATGTCCATGGAGATGGAAGAAGTTGATCGGTCCAAAAAACACCTGATCATATCCATACCTTCTGTATTCGGAATTACCGTGAATAGGGACTGCACATCCATAGTGACCCATAAAAGATCCTCTACATCTGTGGTAGATTTAATGAACTCATAAAAATCAAGGAGGAACTGCTTTGTGTCTCTAAGAGTGACAGTATTAGCTTCTACCAAAGGTCTTAACTGAGCTTCAATGTATAGGGAGAGTGGTTCTGTGATCCACCCTCTACCCGCTACTATTGGCCTCATAGGGGGTCTCACTGGATCCTTATGTATCTTCGGGAGACCTTGAATAGTTGGTAATAAAGGATGAGTGACTTGGAAGGAATTGTAGAGTTCCTGGTCTATAATCTCATTGTTGAATAAACTGAGAAGTGTGGACTGAACCCTATGTATAATCCTATCCACTGCTTGTTCAGAAATAGCTTCATAGTACATATCATCCATCAGCATATTCATCATATCTCTTCTGTATTTATCAGTGTCAAAAATGACGATGCCTCCTCCTTTATCTGCTGGACGTACCGTGATATTATGATTCTGACGTAAGGCCTCTAGTGCCTCTCTCTGTTTATAGTTTAAATTAAAACTACCTTTATGAGACTGAGTCTGTGTTATACTCATGCGATATATATCATCCTCAACTAATTTACTATATGCGGCTACCAAAGGATGGACAGGTGGAACAAACAAACTCGGTTTCCTAAGCACACCACTCTGTGTAATAAATCCAGAGTTTCTAAAATGAACTTTTAAAGAGAGATTCCTAACAAATAATTTAAAATCCTTCAGGGTCTCCTCAAGCCTACTACTTCTACTAGGAATAAAAGTGAGGCCCTTGGATAATACTTGCAATTCCTTTTCCCATCAGGACATATACCAAGGAGGAGAGGGTCCGCTCCAGCAGCAGGGGGCGGCACAAGAGGAAGCTCTCCCCGGATACTTCCGTGAATCGGAGTATCAAGAAAATGTGGGAGAAGAACAAGTAGGACTGGAGTCAGTACTCAATTTATCAAGTCAGATTTTAAGTACACATGAATTGCAAGTATTATCCAAGGGCCTCACTTTTATTCCTAGTAGAAGTAGTAGGCTTGAGGAGACCCTGAAGGATTTTAAATTATTTGTTAGGAATCTCTCTTTAAAAGTTCATTTTAGAAACTCTGGATTTATTACACAGAGTGGTGTGCTTAGGAAACCGAGTTTGTTTGTTCCACCTGTCCATCCTTTGGTAGCCGCATATAGTAAATTAGTTGAGGATGATATATATCGCATGAGTATAACACAGACTCAGTCTCATAAAGGTAGTTTTAATTTAAACTATAAACAGAGAGGCACTAGAGGCCTTACGTCAGAATCATAATATCACGCACGTCCAGCAGATAAAGGAGGAGGCATCGTCATTTTTGACACTGATAGATACAGAAGAGATATGATGAATATGCTGATGGATGATATGTACTATGAAGCTATTTCTGAACAAGCAGTGGATAGGATTATACATAGGGTTCAGTCCACACTTCTCAGTTTATTCAACAATGAGATTATAGACCAGGAACTCTACAATTCCTTCCAAGTCACTCATCCTTTATTACCAACTATTCAAGGTCTCCAAGATACATAAGGATCCAGTGAGACCCCTATGAGGCCAATAGTAGCGGTAGAGGTGGATCACAGAACCACTCTATACATTGAAGCTCAGTTAAGACCTTTGGTAGAAGCTAATACTGTCACTCTTAGAGACAAAAGCAGTTCCTCCTTGATTTTATGAGTTCATTAAATGTACCACAGATGTAGAGGATCTTTATGGGTCACTATGGATGTGCAGTCCCTATTCAGTAATTCAATACAGAAGGTATGGATATGATCAGGTGTTTTTGGACCGATCAACTTCTTCCATCTCCATGGACATTGATTTGATTCTTTCATTAGGGATGGTTCTGGAGTCTAATGTTTTGCTTTCAGGAACACACGCCTTCAAAGGGCTGGCGTAGCTATGGGCACTTCTTGTGCCAATAGCTACGCCAACCTGGTGATGGCTGAATGGGAACATTGGCACTTGTTTGAACATCCACTGTATAGGTCACATGTACCTTTCTATAGGCGTTTTGTGGACGACCTTTTCTTGGTATGGAGAGGTACACCGACACTCCTGAATGAGTTCTTTAGGCAGTTGAATGAGTCACTTTGGTTCCTTAACTTTACCATGGAATGGTCAGACACAAGAATTCCGTTTCTGGATATATTTGTAGAGAAGATGCATGGAGGAATGGTTAACACAGGATTGCATCAGAAAACTAGTCATAGGAACATGCTGTTGCATCGTACTAGTATGCACCCGGGGTATGTTTACAAGAACATAGTCCGGGGACAGTCTATGAGACTCTCCAGGTATACACCCATTGACTCTCATTTTGAGTCAGGATTGGAGGATTTAGATGCAAGGTTTAAGGAACGTGGTTATAGTGACAAGGACATCGGTAAAGGGATGGAAGCTATTACCACTTTTAGGGATAATAGGGCTATGCCCTATTTTTCAGAGGGTGCCTCAAGATTCTATTCAGAAACAGACCTCATTCAATCTAGTTTGGATGATGTGATATCCAGCGACAAGGTGATTTTTCCCATATACTACACCAAGGATGTAGGTGCCCTTAAGGACATTTACATTAGACACTGGCATGTTTTATCAGTGGATCCTACCATTAGTAGATTAATAGGTGAGGGACCTAAGTTTGTTCATCGCAATAAAAAGAATCTTAAACAGTTGTTGTGTTACTCCAATGGCAGCACCACTAGTATACATGCTGATGATAGACACACGGTACCGTGCAACAGGTGTAATTTCTGTAATTATATCCTGAGTGACCCATTGTTTAGGTATCCATATGGAAATGGTAGATTTATGATACGTGTAGCAGGCAATTGCCAATCTAAAGATATAGTGTACTTGGCATCTTGCGTATCGTGTCCAGCCTACTATGTAGGCAAGACGAATCGGACACTAAGAGATAGGATACGCGAGCATGCCTATCATATTAGGAAAGGAACTTTGTCAAATGCACTTGCTAAGCACACAATAGAATATGGTATTGATCATGAATTTAAATTCAGGATACTTGAACACATATCCAGGACACACAGAAGGGGAGATGTAGAGAATTATACTGAGATCCGTGAAATTAACTGGATAATCAAATTTAGGGCTGATGTACCACCAGACATTAATGGCAAGGTTCCCTTACGCCCTTTGTTAAAATCAAGAAGGATAAAGGTTTTTAAATGAAACAACATAATGTTTTAATACAAAGATTTTATTATATGTCTTTTGACATAATACAGAATGTTTTCACAAGCATTTATTGTTATTAACACGGTTTTAAAATGTTTTAGTATTTGATAAGATGTATCTCTTTAAGTCTCAGTAGGTTTGGCGCCTTTTTTAGCATAAAAATGTTTGCAACGTTGAATTAATTGTAATTTGGTCTGAAGAAGCTATAATAGCGAAAGCGCTTACCACCACTTTATTCTGTCTGAATAAACCTGTTTTTTACTACCTTGGAGTGTTTGGCAACTTATTGCTACTATCGAAACAAAGAAAGTGTTTTGGAATTATTGGAACCCTCACCATTGTTTTGCTCTACGGACTGTTTTTTGTCTTATTTGGGTACTTAAAATTTTGGTTAATGCTTCCTGGAGTACGTTGTATGTTGACCAATGGTTGGCAGAGTAGGTAAAATGTTAATAAAAGCTTCCAAAATATGGCAGAATGCTGATTAATGCTTGATGGAGAATGTAGAATGTTGATAAAAGCTGACTGTAGTTGATAGAATGTTGAAAAATGCTTTCTTAAGTTGGTGCAATGTTGAGAATTGTGTGACAGAATACGAGGAATGTTGATAAATGCTTGCTGGTGTAGGAAGAATATTGATAAATGATTGCTGGAATTGGCTGATTGTAGATAAATGCACGCAGAAGTTGGTAGAATGTTTAGAAATGCTAACTAAATTAAGAAGAATGTTAAGAAAAACCTGCTGCAGTGGGTAGAATGGTGTCAACATTCTACCAATTCTTGGAAGCATCTATTTACATTTGTAAAAGTCTGGCCAGTGTCTATCATCATTCTCTATTCCACCAAGTATTTACCAGTATTCTACATACCCTAGCAAGCATGTATCAACATTCTACCAACTCCAGCAAGCATTTAGCAACATTCCACCAATTCCAGCAAGCCTTTATCAACATTCTACACAGTCTAGCAAGAATCTATCAACATTCTAGCAACTTAAGCAAGCATTCTGCAACATTCTACCAGTTCCAGCAAACATTCATCTCCATTATAAAATCTCCAGCGAGCATTCACCAACATTCTACTTACTCCAGCAAGCATTTTCAACATCCTGCTGACTCTAGAAAGCATTTATCAACATTTTAGCAGCTCCAGCAAGCACTGGTCAACATTCTAGTAACTCCAATTATCATTTAACAGCATTTTACCAATTACAGCCACTATCATCAGAATTTTACCAATTCCAGCAAGCATTTACCAACAGCCTTCATAGTCCTGGAAGCATTTATCAACATTCTACCAACTCGTACAAGAATTGATCAACATTATGTCAACATTATCCCTACTGCACCAAGCAGTTTCAACATTCTACTACCTCCAGTAAGCATTTAACAACATTATACCAATTCCAACCAGCATTTATCAACATTCTACTGACTCCCACAAACATTTATCAACATTCTATATTCTTCAGCCAGCATTTATCAACATTCTATATCTCTAGCAAGTATTTGTAAACATTCTGCATTCTCCTGCAATCATTTTCAACAGTCTACTGATTCCAGCATTTGTTTCTCAAATTTCTAACAGCTCCAGTAAGCATTTTCAGCATTCTACCAATTCTAGCAAGCATTAATCAACGTTGTTACAACTACGGTCAGCATTTATCAATATGGCACCAACTCCAGAAAGCATTTAGCAAAATTCTACCAACTTCAGCAAGCATTTATCACCACTCTATGTACTCCAACAAGAACTTATCAACATTCTACCTACTCTACCAAGTATTTACCAGCATTCTACATATCCTATCAAGCATGTATCAACATTCTGCATACTCCAAGTATTTATCAACATTCTACCAAATGTAGCAAGCATTAATAAGAATTCATACAGCTCCAGCCTGTGGATTATCAACATTCTATCAATTCTAGCAAGCATTTAGCAACATTCCACCAGTTCTAGCAAGCATTTATCCACATTGTACATACTCTAGCAAGCATTTGTCAACATTCTACCAACTCCAGCAAACATTTATCTACATTCTACCAACTCCAGCAAGCATTCCTCACCATTCAAAACACTGCAGCAGGCATTTCCCAACACTCTACTTACTCCAGCAAGCATTTTCAACATCTTACTGACTCCAGCAAGCATGAATCAACATTCTACCAGCTCTAGCAAGCATTTAACAGCATTCTACCAACTTTAGCATGCATTCATCACCATAGTAAATACTCCAGCAAGCATTTGCCAGCATTGTACTTACTCCAGCAAGCATTGGTCAGCATTCAACTAACTCCAACTATCATTTAACATCATTCTACCAATGCCAAACCAGTTTTATCATTTGCCAAATTCAGCAAGCATTTATCAACAGTCTTCATACTCCAGCAAGCATTTATAAACAACCTACCAAGTCAAACCAGAAGTTATCAATATTCTAACAACTCCAGTAAGCATTTATCAATGTTCTATGTTTTTCAGCCAGCATTTATCAGCATTTTGCCCTCTCAAGCAAGCTTGTGTCAACATTTTCTCTTCTCCATCCAGCATTTTCAACATCTGCTGATGCTAGCAAGTAATTTTCAAAATTCTACTACCTCCAGCAAGCATTTAACAACATTCTACCAATTCCAACCAGCATTTATCTACATTCTACTGACTCCAGCAAGCATTTATCAGCATTCTATGTAATCAACCAAGCATTTATCAAAATTATACCATCTCCATCACAAATTCACCAACATTCTACATACTTCAGGAAGCATTTATCAACATTTTACATACTGCAGTAAGCATTTAAGAACATTCTACCAACTCCAGCGAGATTTTATCAGCACTCTAATAACTGCAGCAAGCATTTATCAACATTCTATCAACACTAGCAAACATTAATCAGCATTCATTCAACTCAGGCCAGTAGATTATCAACATTATATCAACTCCAGCACACATTTAACAACATTCCACCAATTCCAGAAACATGTATCAACATTCTACATACTCTAGTAAGCATTTATCCATATTCTACCAACTCCAGCTAAGATTTAAAAACATTCTACCAACTCCAGCAGCATTCCTCACCATTTTAAAATCTCCAGCAAGCATTTTACAACATTCTACTTACTCCAGCAAGCATTTTCAACATCCCACTGACTCCAGCAATCAATTATCAACATTTTATCAGCTCCTGCAAGCATTTGTCAAAATTCTACATACTCTAGCAAACATTTATCAACATTCTATAAACTCCAGCAAACATTTAGCCACATTCTACTAACTCGAGCAAGCATACATCACCATTCTAAATACTCCAGCAATCATTTCCCACATTCTACTTTCTCCAGCAAGCATTTTCAACATCCTACTGACTCCAGCAAACACTTATCAACATTTTAGCAGCTCCAGCAAGCACTGGTCAGCACTCTAGTAACTCCAACTATAATTTAACAGCATTTTACCAAGTCCAGCCAGTATTATCATAATGTTAGTGATTCCAGCAAGCATTTATCTACAGCCTTCAAAGTCCAGGAAGCGTTTATCAACATCCTACCAACTGCTACCAGAATTGATCAACCTTGTTACAACTCCAGCAATCATGGGTCAACATTGTCCCTACTGCAACAAGCAATTTCGGATCTATATTATAACACCAAATTTGCAAAACTTTGAATGTTGTAATATCAAACCCACTACATCAAAAGATGAAAATAGTGAAGCCATGGAACATCGAATTCTATCCTAGGGCATGATTTCAGTGGGCTGTTCTGTGGCTTTACTATTTCCTCCACTGTGGTGCAATAGATATGGTTCTTAGGATTAGGGTGCGGGTTAAGATAAGTGGATAGGTAGGAATGCATGCATGGTTTAGTGTAGGGTTAGAAGTAGGATTTTTTTAAGTGTATGTGTATGTATTAATTAGTTTGTTTGTGTATAGTTTCTTAGGGTAAGTGTGTGATAGTTACGGACCTTAGGGTTAGGGTGCAGGTTAAGGTTAGTGGATGGATAGGAATGTATGTACGGTTTAGTGTAGGGTTAAAAGTAGGGTTTTGTTAAGTGTATGTGTGTGTATTAATTAGTTTGTTTGTGTATAGTTTCATAGGGTAAGTGTGTGATAGTTACGGACCTTAGGATTAGGGTGCCGGTTAAGGTTAGTGGATAGATAGGAATGTATGTACATTTTAGTTTAGGGTTAGAAGTACGGTTTTGTTATGTGTATGTGTGTGGTTTATTTATTTTGGTGTGCTTGTGCTGTTATTATATTTCAAAATTCCAAGTTTGAGCTTATGGTGTTCGATATTTTGGAATTTTGAATATATGATATAGACCCTTCAACGGGTCTATATTATAACATAGAAGTTGCAAAACTTCGAATGTTATAATATTGAACCCACTACATTGAAGGATGAAAATAACGAAGCTGTGGAACATCAAATTCTTACCTAGGGCAAGATTTCGATGGGCCTTTCCGTGTCTTCGCTATTTCCTCCACTGTGGTGCGATAGTTACGGACCTTAGGGTTAGGGTGCAGGTTAAGGTAAGTAGATAGGGAGGAATGTATGCATGGTTTAGTGTAGGGTTAGAAGTAGGGTTTTGTTAAGTGTATGTGTGTGTATTAATTAGTTTGTCTGTGTATAGTCTCTTAGGGTAAGTGTGCGATAGTTACGGGTCTTAGGGTTAGGGTGCGGGTTAATGTTAGTGGATAGATAGGAATGTATGTACGATTTAGTGTAGGGTTAGAAGTAGAGTTTTGTTAAGTGTATGTGTGTGGTTTATTTATTTTGGTGTGCTTGTGCTGTGTGTATGCTTCTCGGAACAGTGAATTTTTTCCCTGAGAAAAAGTTTGCTATTCTGAGTGTTCGATGTTATTATATTTCGAAATTCCAAGTTTGAGCTTATGGTGTTCGATATTTTGGAATTTCAAATATATGATATAGACCCTTTTCAACATCCTACTGACTCCAGCAAGCATGTATCAATATTCTACCAGCTCCAGCAAGCATTTAACAACACTCTGCCAACTCCAGAAAGCATTCATCACCATTCTAAATACTCCAGCAAGAATTTGCCAACATTCTAGTTACTCTAGCAAGTATTGGTCAACATTCTACTAATTCCAACTATCATTTAACAACATTCTAACAATTCCAACCAGTTTTATCTTCATTTGCCGATTCCAGCAAGCATTTATTAACAGTCTTCATACTCCATCAAGCATTTATCAACAACCTACCAAATCCAGCCAGAATTTATCAACATTCTAATAACTCCCGCAAGCATTTATCCACATTCTATGTTCTTCAGCCAGCATTAACCAGCATTCTGCCATCTCCAGCAAGCTTGTGGCAACATTATTCCTACCCTACCCAGAATTTTCAACATCTACTGACTCTAGTAAGAAATTTTCCAGTCTACTACTTCCAGCAAGCAATTAGCAACATTCTGCCTATTCCAATCATCATTTATCAACCTTTTGCTGACTACAGCAAGTATTTATCAACATTCTACGTAATCCACCAAGCATTTATCAAAAGTATACCATCTCCATTAAGAATTTACCAGTATTCTATGTACTCCAGAAAGCATTTATCATCATTCTCCATACTCCAGTAAGTATTTATGAACATTCAACTAAATCCAGCCAGCTTTTATCAGCATTCTAATAACTCCAGCAAGCATTTATCCACATTCTACCAACACCATCAAGCATTTATCAACGTTCTACTTTCTCTAGCAAGTATTTATGAACATTCTCCTAGCTCCAGCAAGCATTTAACCACATTCTACCAATTCCAGCCAGCTTTTGTCAACATTCTAATGACTCCAGCAAGCATTTATCCAGATTATATGTTCTTCAGCTAGCAATTATCTATAGTCTAGATCTCCAGCAAGCATTTGTAAACATAGTGCCTTCTCCCACAATCATTTTTGACATTATGCTGATTTAACCATGTGTTTATCAATTTTTACCAACTCCAGCAAGCATTTTCAACATTATACCAGTTCTACCAAGCATTAATCGACATTGTTACAACTTCGGTCAGCATTTATCAACATTCTGCCATCTTCAGCAAGCATTTAGCAACATTCTACCAACCTCAGCAAGTATTTCTCAACACTCTATGTACTCTAACAAGCATTTATCAATATTGTACATACTCCACCAAGTATTTACCGGTAGTCTACATTCCCTAGCAAGCATGTATCAACATTCTACATATTCAAGCAAGTATTTATCAACGTTCTACCAAATGTAGCCAGCATTAATCAGTATTCATACAACTCCAGCCTGTTGATTATCAACATTCTATCAACTCCAGCAAACATTTAGCAACATTCCACCAATTCCAGCAAGCATTTAGCACCATTCTACATACTCTAGCAAGCATTTATCAACATTCTTCCAACTCCAGCAAACACTTATCCCCATTACAAATACTCCAGCAAATGTTTGACAACATTATACCTACTCCAGGATGCATTTTCAACATTCTACTGACTCCAGCCAGCATTTAACAATATTTTACCAGTACCACCCAGTATTTATCCGCATTCTCTGACTCCAGCAAGCATTTATGAAGATTCTATTGACTCCAGCAAGTAATTATCAGCATTCTACATACTCCAAGCAAAACAAAGACTCTTTGTACCAAAGGCAAGCGTCCAGTCTGGTGGACCCCAGCCATAAACAAACTCTACAACAAAAGGAGGAAGCTACTACAAGATAGAGCAAAATCCTTAAAAGGTAAGACACCCTTGATCACTATAAGTAAAAAACTAAGAGCTCTCATAAAATCATCCAAAGCAAATTTTGAGAGAAAAATAGCTAAAGACTCAAAAGACAATCATAAGGCCTTCTTTAGCTATGTTAGAAACCTGGGAGGAACCTCCCAGTTATGCTCAGAACTAGTTCAAAATGATGTGAAGATTACTGATCCTACAGACATTGCCAACATACTGGCTGACAGGTTCAGTGCAAACTTCTCCCCCTCCCCCAAAAGGAGAGATATCTATACCAGCGATTGCAGCCCCCAAACATCTCCAACGCCCAAGTGAGAACTGCTCTCCAAAGCAAAAACACAGCATCCATGGGACCTGATGGTGTCCCGCTGTGTGCTCCACGAACTCAACGAGGAATTAAACCCACAGCTAGGACAGCTGTTTAATCATAGTCTTACCTCTGGATACTCCAGGAGTGGCGCACTGCAACTGTGGTCCCACTTCACAAAGGCGGTGCCTCCACCGACCCTGAAATTACCGCCCATTAGCTTGACAAGCCTTATCTGCAAAGCCATGGAGAGGATCATAATGGACCTCATAAATAAAGACATAGGGAATTTGCAGACTTTGGATCCATCCCAGTTTGGCTTTGTCAAAGGCAGATCATGCCTTCTAAACTTGGTTGACTTTTTCAAACAGTCACCAAAGCCATTGATGAGGGAAAGGCAGTCCATACAGCCTACCTCGATCTGGCGAAGGCCTTCGATACAATACCCCACTCGGGTATCATTGAAAAACTCATCAGCTTAAATGTTAACCCATACATCACAAGATGGGTTGCAAACTGGCTGAGTGACAGAACCCACAGGGTCAGAGTTGCTGGCGCCATGTCAGACTCAAAGCCTGTCACAAGTGGTGTACCACAGGGCTCAGTCCTGGGCCCACTCTTGTTTGGCATCTACTTTTCCAAGTACAAGCAAACACAGGAGGGTTATGGCTGACAAAGTTTGCAGATGACTGCAAACTGGGCCATAGTAGAAAACACATCTGACACAGATATCCTTCAGAAGGGTCTCACAGAAATGGATAACTGGTGCCAGAGCCATGGCCTAAAGTTAAATGCCAAAAATGCATAGTCATACCCTTCGGGAAAAACAAGGTTACCCCTAGCTACCAAATAGGTGGCAATCCACTGAGCATAGAAGAAGTTATCAGGGACCTGGGGACCCAGGTTGATAGTAGTCTGTCATTCGACACCCATGTAGCTAAAGTAGTTAGGAAGACCTTCTACATTGCCCACCTTATCATGAAGGATTCTCATCTAGATCAAGGGAGGTCATAGTCTCCCTATACTCATCACTCATCAGACCAATGATTGAGTACAATGCCCCATTCGAATGTATCTGACCCGACACTTGCAGCAGCTGGAGAGGCCACAAAGTTCCTCACCAAAAGGATAAAGGGTCTCAAACATCTGTCCTATGCTGCCCGACTGAAAGAACTCCAGCTCTATTCAGTCGCCACCGCTTGCTCAGAGGTGACCTTTGCCTAACATACAAGGCCATGTCAAACCCAGATTTGATGAATATGCTTCACCTCAAAAATCTAGATCCGTCAGAGCCACAAGGGCGGGAGACTTAAACCTCGACACGGCTATTAATAGGACGCTGGAGGGATAGATTCATCACCCAAAGACTCCTATGCTGTGGAATAAAATCCCGGTATATGTGAGGCAGAGCACCTCGCTGGCCTTGTTCAAGAGAAATCTTGACCAATGGATGGGAGATCGCAGATATACCCCAGGGATTACCTCAGTGTCACTGCTCAACAGAGGCACAGCAAAATAATGGGTATAGTTCCCCATACTAAAGGGGTGGCGTAAGCCACAAAACTATGGGCTAGGCTTGTAAATGCCCTCGGGCAGATAGCCTAGTATGAACCTATGAACCTATGAACCAGAAAATTGATAAATGCTTGATGGAGTTGGTCGAATGTTGATAAATATTTGATGGAGTCAGTAGAATGTTGATAAATTTTTGCTGGCGCCTGTAGAATATTGAATATGTTTGCTGGGATAGGTAGAATGTTGACAAGTGCTTGTTGAAATGATAGAAAGTTAATAAAAGCTGGCTGGAGAACACTGAATGTTGATACATTATTGCTGGAGGTAAGAAAATGCCAGGGAATACTTGTTGAAGTACTTAAAATGTTGGTAAATACTTCCTGGAGTATGCTGTATGTTGTCAAATGATTGGCAGAGAAGGTACAATGTTAATAAAAGCTTCCAAAATGTGGTAGAATGCTGATTAATGCTTGATGGAGAATGGAGAATGTTGATAACAGCTGACTGTGGTTGATAGAATGATGAAAAATGATTTCGTAAGTTGGTGCAATGTTGAGAATTGCCGGATGTAATACGAGGAATGTTGATAATTGCTTGCTGGTGTAGCAAGAATATTGATAAATGATTGCTGGAGTTGGCAGAATGTAGATACATGCATGCAGAAGTTGGTAGAATGTTTATAAATGCTAGCTAAATTAAGTAGAATGTTAAGAAAAACTTGCTGCAGTGGGTAGAATGGTGTCAACATTCTACAAATTCTCTGAAGCATTTATCAACATTCTTAAAAGTCTGTCCAGGGTCTATCATCATTCTACTAACTGCAGCAAGGCAAGCATTTAGCAACATTCTACCAACTCCAGCAAGCATTTATCAACATTCTACCAACTCTAGCAAGTATTAATCAGCATTCGTACAACTTTGGCCAGAGGATTATCAACTCCAGCAAGCATTTAGTAACATTCCGCCAATTCCAGCAAGTGTTTATCAACATTCTACATAGTCTAGCAAAAATCTATCAACATTTTATCAACTCCAGCAAGCATTTTGGAACATTTTACCAATTCCAGTAAACATTCATCACCATTCTAAAATCTCCAGCAAGCATTTGGCAACAGTCTACTTACTTCAGCAAGGATTTTTAACATCCTGATGACCCAAGGAAGCATTTATCAACATTCTAGCAGCTCCAGCAAGCACTGTTTAACCTTTTACTAACTCCAACTATCATTTAACAGCATTTTACCAAATCCAACCAGTATTATCATAACTTTACCAATTCCAGCAAGCATTTATCAACAGCCTTCATAGTCCAGGAAGCATTTCTCAACATCCTAACAACTTCAACTAGAATTTATCAACATTGCAACAACTCCAGCAAGCATTTATCAACATTCTGTGTTCTTCAGCCAGCATTTATCACATTCTGCTATCTCCAGTAAGCATGTGTCAACATTGTCCTTACTTCACCAAGCATTTTCAGCATTCTACTGCCTCTAGGAAGTATTTATTAACATTCTTCTAGCTCCAGGAAGCATTGATCATCATTCTATTACCTCCAGTAAGCCTTGAACAACATTCTACCAATTTATTTATCAACATTCTACTCACTCCAACAAGCATTTATCAACATTCAATATTTTTCAGCCAACATTTATCAACATTCTATATCTCCAGCAAGCATTTGTAAATATTCTACCTCCTCCCACAATAATTTTCAACATTCTACTGATTCCAGTATTTGCTTATCAATTTTCTACCTACTCCAGTAAGCATTTTCAACATTCTACTAATTCTAGCAAGCATTAATCAGCATTGTTACAACTATGGTCAGCATTTATCAGCATTCTACCAACTCCAGCAAGCATTTACCAACATTCTACCAACTTCAGCAAGCATTTACCAGCACCTTATGTACTCCAAGAAGGTTTGATCAACATTCAACCATCTCTACCAAGTATTTACCAGCATTCTACATATCCTAGCAAGCATGTATCAATATTCTACATACTCCAGCAAGTATTTATCAACATTCTACTAAATGTAACAAGCATTAATCAGCATTCATACAACTCCAGCCTGTGGATTATCAACATTCTACCAACTCCAGCAAACATTTAACTACATTATACTAACTCCAGCATTCAAAATACTCCAGCAAGAATTTGCCAACATTCTACTTACACCGGCAAGCATTTTCAACATCTGACTGCCTCCAGCAAGCATGAGTCAACATTCTACCAGATCTAGCAATCATTTAACAACATTCTACCAACTTCAGCAAGCGTTCATCACCATACTAAATACTCCAGCAAGCATTTACCAATATTCTATTTTCTCCAGCAAACATTGGTCAACATTCAACTAACTCCAACTATCATTTAACAACTTTCTACCAATGCCAACCAGTTTTATCATCATTTGCCAATTCCAGCAAGCATTTATCAACAGTCTTCATAATTCAGCAAGCATTTATCAATAACTTACCAACTCCAACCAGAATTTATCAGCATTCTAACAACTCCAGCAAGCATTTATCAACATTCTATGTTTTTCAGCCAGCATTTGCCAGCATTCTTCTATCTCCAGTAAGCATGTCTCAACATTCTCCATACCACGTCCAGCATTTTCAACATCTACTGACTCTAGCAAGTAATCTTCAACATTCTACTACCTCCAGCAAGCATTTAACAACATTCTACCAGTTCCAACCAACATTTAACTACATTGTACTGACTCCAGCAAGCATTTTTCAACATTCTATGTAATCAACCAAGCATTTATCAAAATTATACCATCTCTATCATGAATTTACCAACATTCTACATACTGCAGCAAGCAATTATCTACATTCTCCATACTCCAGTAGGCATTTATGAACATTCTACCAGCTCCAGCCAGCTTTTATTAGCATTCTAATAACTCCATCAAGCATTTATCAACCTTTTACCAAACACTAGCAAACATTAATCAAACAACTTTCAACAACAATCAAACAATTAAACAAACAACTCTCATAGTTATCTTCCTATGAGCCTATCTAAGCTCTCAACAATTTCTATAGCTTCTCTCTAAGCTCTCAACAACTCCTACAGCTACCCTCACACAGCCCAACCTTGTAAATATTGTAAATGGCATTCTACTGTTAATGTGTGTATATAAAACGTATTTGCATTTTCTTAAAAGGTTTGTATGTAAACTTTTTCCACATCTAACCCATATCTGTTTTCCTCAAATGAAACTGTATGATCCCTACCTTCAAGCTTAATGAATTTGTTAACTATGCATGATATTGAATGAATTTATGAGTAACTATTCTACATAATATCTTTAATATTAACTAGCAGTTGTATCTAAATTGTATAATGCATCTTGGAGCTTTTCTCACTGGGCCTCCACTGAAAATGGGTCAATTCAGCCCAGTGGACATCCCCAGTAATCAAATTGCAAATAAATAAATAAACAAATAAATAAATAATCAGCATTCATTAAACTCAGGCCAGTAGATTATCAACATTCTATCAACTAAAGCACACATTTAGCAACATTCCACAAATTCCAGCAAGCATTTAGCAACATTTTACTTACTCTAGCAAGTATTTATCAACATTCTCCTAGATCCAGCAAGCATTGATCAACATTTTAGTACCTCCAGCAAGCATTTAACAACATTCTACCTATTCCAACCAGCTTTTGTCAACATTCTACTGACTCCGGCAAGCAGTTATCAACATTCTATGTTCTTCGGCCTGCATTTATCTACATTCTAGATCTCCAGCAAGAATTTGTAAACATTCTGTCTTCTCCGGCAATAATTTTCAACATTCTGCTGATTCCAGCATGTGTTTATCAATTTTCTGCCACCCCTAGCAAGCATTTTCAACATTATACCAGTTCTAGCAAGCATTAATCAGCATTGGTCGACTCCAGTCAGCATTTATTAACATTCTGCCAATTCCAGCAACCATTTAGCAACATTCTACCAACTTCAGCAAGAATTTCTCAAACCTCTATGTACTCTAACAAGTATTTATCCAGATTCTACCTACTCCACCATGTATTTTCCAGTATTCTACATACCCTTGCAAGCATGTATCAACATTCTACATACTCCAGCAAGTATTTATCAACATTCTACCAAAAGTAGCAAGCATTAATCAGTATTCATATAACTCCAGCCTTCTGATTATCAACATTCTATCAACTCCAGCATGCATTTAGCAACATTCCACCATTTCCAGCAAACATTTAGCAACATTCTGCATACCCTAGCAAGCATTTATCAACATTCTACCAACTCCAGCATTTATCCCCATTATAAATATTCCAGCAAGCATTTGCCCAAATTATATCTACTCCAGGAAGCATGTTCAACATTCTACTGACTCCAACCAGCATTTAACAACATTCTACCATTTCTACCCAGTATTTATCAGCATTCTCTGACACCAGCAAGCATTTATGAAAATTCTACAAACTCCAGCAAGTAATTATCAGCATTCTACATACTCCAGAAAATTGATAAATCCTTGATGGAGTTGGTTGAATGTTGATAAATGTTTGATGGAGTCAGTAGAATGTTGATAAATTTTTGCTGGAGTCTGAAGAATGTTGAATATGTTTGCTGGGGTAGGTAGAATGTTGACAAATGCTTGCTGGAGATGATACAATATTAATAAAAGCTGGTCAGAGAACATAGAATCTTGATACATTCTTGCTGGAGGTAGTAAAATGCCAGTGAATACTTGCTGGAGTACTTAAAATGTTGGTAAATGCTTCCTGGTATATGTTGTATGTTGACAAATGGTTGGCAGAGTAGGTAAAATGTTAATAAATGCTTCCAAAATGTGGTAGAATGCTGATTAATGCTTGATTGAGAATGTAGAATGTTGATAAAAGCTGACTAGTTGATAGAATCTTGAAAAAATATTTCTTAAGTTGGTGCAATGTTGAGAATTGCCTGATGGAATATGAGGAATGTTGATAAATGCTTACTGGTATAGGAAGAATACTGATAACTGATTGCTGGAGTTGGCAGAATGTAGATGAATGCATGCATAACTTGGTACAATGTTTATAAATGCTAACTAAATTAAGTAGAAAGTTAAGAAAAACTTGCTGCTGTAGGTAATATGGTGTCTACATTCTACAATATCTCAGAAACATTCATCTATGTTCTTAAAAGTCTGGCCAGTATCTATCATCATTGTATTAAATGTAGTAAAGGAAGCATTTAGCAACATTCTATTAACTCCAGTAAGCAATTATCAACATTCTACCAACTCTAGCAAGCATTAATCACCATTCATACAACTTTGGCCTGTGGATTATCAACATTCTATCAACTCCAGAAAGCATTTAGCAAAATTCCACCAAGTCCTGCAAGCATTTATCCACATTATGTATACTCTAGCAAACATTTATCAACATTCTACCAACTCCAGCAAACATTTAACTACATTCTACCGACTCCAGCAAGCATTCGTCACCATTCTAAATACTCCAGCAAGCATTTGCCAACATTCAAATTATTCCAACAAGCATTTTCAACATCTTACTGACTCCAGCAAGCATGAATCAACATTTTACCAGCTCTAGCAAGCATTTAACAACATTCTACCATCTTTAGCAAGCATTCATCACCATAGTAAATTCTTCAGCAAGCATTTTCCAACATTGTACTTACTCCAGCAAGCATTGGTCAACATTCAACTAACTCCAACTATCATTTAACAACTTTCTACCAATGCCAACTAATTTTCTCATCATTTGTCGATTTCAGCAAGCATTTATCAAAAGTCTTCATACTCCAGCACGCATTTATAAACAACCTATTATGTCAAACCAGAATTTATCATTATTCTAACAATTCCAGCAAGCATTTATCAACATTCTATTTTTTTTCATCCAGCATTTATCAGCATTCTGCCATCTCCAGCAAGCTTGTGTCAACACTCTGACATCCCCATCCAGCATTTTCAACATCTACTGACTCTAGCAAGTAATTTTCAAAATTCTACTACCTCCAGCAAGCATTTAACAACATTCTACCAATTCCATCCACCATTTATCTACATACTGACTCCAGCAAGTATTTATCAACATTCTGTGTAATCAACCAAGGATTTATCAACATTATACCATCTCCATCACGAATTTACCAACATTCTTCATACTCCAGCAAGCATTTATCAACATTCTCCATTCTCTTTTAAGCATTTATGAACATTCTAGTAACTCCAGCCAGATTTTATCAGCATTCTAATAACTGCAGCAAGCATTTATCAACATTCTATCAACACTAGCAAACGTTAATCAGCCTTCATTCAACTCAGGCCAGTAGATTATCAACATTCTATCAACTCCAGCACTCATTTAACAACATTCCACCAATTCCAGCAAACATGTATCAACATTCTACATACTCTAGTAAGCATTTATCCATATTCTACCAACTCCAGCAAAGATTTAAAAACATTCTACTAATGCCAGCAGACATTCCTTACCATTTTAATATCTCCAGCAAGCATTTGCCAACATTCTACTTACTCCAGCAACCATTTTCAACATCCCACTGACTCCAGCAATCATTTATCAGCATTCTACCAGCTTTGGCAAGCATTTGTCAAAATTCTATATACTCTAGCAAACATTTATCAACATTCTATAAACTCAAGCAAACATTTAGCCACATTCTACTAACTCCAGCAAGCGTACATCACCATTCTAAATACGCAAGCAAGCATTTCCCACATTCTACTTTCTCCAACAAGCATTTTCAACATCCTACTGACTCCAGCAAGCATTTATTAACATTCTAGCAGCTCCAGCAAGCACTGGTCAACATTCTAGTAACTCCAACTATCATTTAACAGCATTTTACCAATTCCAACCAGTATTATCATAATTTTAGCGATTCCAGCAAGCATTTATCAACAGTCTTCATAGTCCAAGAAGCGTTCATCAACATCCTACCAACTGCTACCAGAATTGATCAACATTGTTACAAGTCCAGCAAGCATGTGCCAACATTGTCCCTACTGCAACAAGCAATTTTGGATCTATATTATAACACCGAAGTTGCAAAACTTTGAATGTTGTAATATCAAACCCACTACATCGAAGGATGAAAATAGTGAAGCCGTGGAACATCAAATTCTATCCTAGGGCCAGATTTCAGTGGGCCCTTCTGTGGCTTCGCTATTTCCTCCACTGTGGTGCGATAGTTATGGACCTTAGGGTTAGGGTGCGGGTTAAGGTAAGTTGATAGGTAGGAATGTATGCATGGTTTAGTGTAGGGTTAGAAGTAGGGTTTGTTAAGTGTATGTGTGTGTATTAATTAGTTGTTTGTGTATAGTTTCGTAGGGTAAGTGTGTGATAGTTACGGACCTTAGGGTTAGGGTGCGGGTTATGGTTAGTGGATGGATAGGAGTATATGTATGGTTTAGTGTAGGGTTAAAAGTAGGGTTTTGTTAAGTGTATGTGTGTGTATTAATTAGTTTGTTTGTTTATAGTTTCATAGGGTAAATGTGCGATAGTTACGGACCTTAGGGTTAGGGTGCCGGTTAAGGTTAGTGGATAGATAGGAATGTATGTACGGTTTAGTTTAGGGTTAGAAGTAGGGTTTTGTTAAGTGTATGTGTGTGGTTTATTTATTTTGGTGTGCTTGTGTTGTGTGTATGTTTCTCGGAACAGCAAATTGTTTCCCTGGGAAAAAAAATTTGCTATTCTGAGTGTTATATGATGTTATCATATTTCGAAATTCCAAGTTTGAGCTTATGGTGTTCGATATTTTGGAACTTCGAATATATGATATAAACCCTTCAATGGGTCTGTATTATAACACAGAAGTTGCAAAACTTCGAATGTTATAATATCGAACCCACTACATCGAAGGATGAAAATAGCGAAGCTGTGGAACATCAAATTCTTACCTAGGGCAAGATTTCGATGGGCCATTCCATGGCTTCGCTATTTCCTCCACTGTGGTGTGATAGTTACAGACCTTAGGGTTAGGGTGCAGGTTAAGGTAAGTGGATAGGGAGGAATGTATGCATGGTTTAGTGTAGGGTTAGAAGTAGGGTTTTAAGTGTATGTGTTTGTATTAATTTGTTTGTGTATAGTTTCTTAGGGTAAGTGTGCGATAGTTACGGACCTTAGGGTTAGAGTGTGGGTTAATGTGAGTGGATAGATAGGAATGTATGTACGATTTAGTGTAGGGTTAGAAGTAGGGTTTTGTTAAGTGTATGTGTGTGGTTTATTTATTTTGGTGTGCTTGTGTTGTGTGTATGTTTCTCGGAACAGCTAATTTTTTCCCTGAGAAAAAATTCGCTATTCTGAGTGTTCGATGTTATTATATTTCGAAATTCCAAGTTTGAGCTTATGGTGTTCGATATTTTGGAATTTTGAATATATGATATAGACCCTTTTCAACAGCCTACTGACTCCAGCAAGCATGTATCAACATTCTACCAGCTCCAGCAAGCATTTAACAACATTCTGCTAACTCCAGAAAGCATTCATCACCATTCTAAATACTCCAACAAGAATTTGCCAACATTCTACTTACTCTAGCAAGTATTGGTCAACATTCAATTAATTCCAACTATCATTTAACAACATTCTAACAATTTCAACCAGTTTTATCATCATTTGCCGATTCCAGCAAGCATTTATTAACAGTCTTCATACTCCAGCAAGCATTTATCAACAACCTACCAAATCCAGCCAGAATTTATCAACATTCTAACAACTCCAGCAAGCATTTATCAACATTCTATGTTCTTCAGCCAGCATTTATCAGTATTCTGCCATCTCCAGCAAGCTAACTCCAGAAAGCATTCATCACCATTCTAAATACTCCAACAAGAATTTGCCAACATTCTACTTACTCTAGCAAGTATTGGTCAACATTCAATTAATTCCAACTATCATTTAACAACATTCTAACAATTCCAACCAGTTTTATCATCATTTGCCGATTCCAGCAAGCATTTATTAACAGTCTTCATACTCCAGCAAGCATTTATCAACAACCTACCAAATCCAGCCAGAATTTATCAACATTCTAACAACTCCAGCAAGCATTTATCAACATTCTATGTTCCTCAGCCAGCATTTATCAGTATTCTGCCATCTCCAGCAAGCTTGTGGCAACATTATTCCTACCCCACCCAGGATTTTCAACATCTACTGACTCTAGTAAGTAATTTTCCGCAGTCTACTACTTCCAGCAAGCAATTAACAACATTCTGCCAATTCCAATCATCATTTATCAACATTTTGCTGACTCCAGCAAGTATTTATCATCATTCTACGTAATCCACCAAGCATTTATCAAAAGTCTACCATCTCCATTAAGTATTTACCAGTATTCTATGCACTCCAGGAAGCATTTATCATCATTCTTCATACTCCAGTAAGTATTTATGAACATTTTACTAAATCCAGCCAGCTTTTATCAGCATTCTAATAACTTCAGCAAGCATTTTTTCACATTCTACCAACACCATCAAGCATTTAGCAACATTCTACTTTCTCTAGCAAGTATTTATCAACATTCTCCTAGCTCTGGCAAGCATTGATCAACATTCTACTGCCTCCAGCAAGCATTTAACCACATTCTACCATTTCCAGCCAGCTTTTGTCAACATTCTACTGACTCCAGCGAGCATTTATCCACTTATATGTTCTTCAGCTACCCGCAGTGGTGGTGCTGCGGTAGCGTTGTCGCCTCACAGTAAGACACTGTCCAGTTCGATTCTCAGCTAGAGCGTCTTCTGCGTGGAGACATGCGTGAATGGGTGTACCTTTGTTGAAGGTTGTGTGTCAGGCCTGGCAAGCCGGTACGTAAAAATCAACTGCCAATCATTAGCGGACTGGAGTTCCGCTGTGGCGACCCCTAACCGGGAAAAGCCGAAAGACACAAACAAATATGTTCTTCAGCTAGCAATTATCTACAGTCTAGATCTCCAGCAAGCATTTGTAAACATAGTGTCTTCTCCCACAATCATTTTTGACATTATGCTGATTTAACCATGTATTTATCAGTTTTTACCAGCTCCAGCAAGCATTTTCAACATTATACCAGTTCTACCAAGCATTAATCAACATTGTTACAACTTCGGTCAGCATTTATCAACATTCTGCCATCTCCAGCAAGCATTTAGCAACATTCTACCAACCTCAGCAAGTATTTCTCAACACTCTATGTACTCTAACAAGCATTTATTAACATTCTACATACTCCACCAAGTATTTACCGGTAGTCTACATTCCCTAGCAAGCATGTATCAACATTCTACATACTCAAGCAAGTATTTATTGACATTCTACCAAATGTAGCCAGCATTAATCAGTATTCATACAACTCCAGCCTGTTGATTATCAACATTCTATCAACTCCAGCAAACATTTAGCAACATTCCACCAATTCCAGCAAGCATTTAGTACCATTCTACATATTCTAGCAAGCATTTATCAACATTCTTCCAACTCCAGCAAACACTTATCCCCATTATAAAAACTCCAGCAAATGTTTGCCAACATTGTACCTACTCCAGGAAGCATTTTCAACATTCTACTGACTCCAGCCAGCATTTAACAAAATTTTACCAATACCACCCAGTATTTATCTGCATTCTCTGACTCCAGCAAGCATTTATGAAGATTCTACTGACTCCAGCAAGTAATTATCAGTGTTCTACGTACTCCAGAAAATTGATAAATGCTTGATGGAGTTGGTCAAAAGTTGATAAATGTTTGATGGAGTCAGTAGAATGTTGATAAATTTTTGCTGGTGCCTGTAGAATATTGAATATGTTTGCTGGGGTAGGTAGAATGTTGAAAAATGCTTGTTGGAATGATAGAATGTTAATAAAAGCTGGCTGGAGAACACTGAATGTTGATACATTATTGCTGGAGGTAGTAAAATGCCGAGGAATACTTGTTGAAATACTTAAAATGTTGGTAAATACTTCCTGGAGTACGCTGTATCTTGACAAATGATTGGCAGTGAAGGTACAATGTTAATAAAAGCTTCCAAAATGTGGTAGAATGCTGATTAATGCTTGATGGAGGATGGATAATGTTGAAAAAAGCTGATTGTGGTTGATAGAATGATGAAAAATGATTTCTTAAGTTGGTGCAATGTTGAGAATTTCCTGATGTAATACGAGCAATGCTGATAAATGTTTGCTTGTGTAGCAAGAATATTGATAAATGATTACTTGAGTTGGCAGAATGTAGATAAATGCATGCAGAAGTTGGTAGAATATTTATAAATGCTAACTAAATTAAGTAGAATGTTAAGAAAAACTTGCTGCAATGGGTAGAATGGTGTCAACATTCTACAAATTCTCTGAAGCATTTATCAACATTCTTAAAAGTCTGGCCAGGGTCTATCATCATTCTACTAACTGCAGCAAGGCAAGCAGTTAGCAACATTCTACCAACTCCAGCAAGCATTTATCAACATTCTACCAACTTTAGCAAGCATTAATCAGCATTCGTACAACTTTGGCCAGAGGATTATCAACATTCTATCAACTCCAGCAAGCATTTAGCAACATTCCACCAATTTCAGCAAGTGTTTATCAACATTCTACATAGTCTAGCAAAAATCTATCAACATTTTATCAACTCCAGCAAGCATTATGGAACATTCTCACAATTCCAGCAAACATTCATCACCATTCTAAAATCCCCAGAAAGTATTTGGCAACAGTCTACTTACTCCAGCAAGCATGTTCAATATCCTGATGACCCCAGCAAGCATTTATCAACATTCTAGCAGCTTCAGCAAGCACTGTTTAACATTCTACTAACTCCAACAATCATTTAACAGCATTTTACCAATTCCAGCCAGTATTATCATAACTTTACCAATTCCAGCAAGCATTTATCAACAGCCTTCATAGTCCAGGAAGCATTTCTCAACATCCTAACAACTTCAACCAGCATTTATCAACATTGCAACAACTCCAACAAGCATTTATCAACATTCTGTGTTCTTCAGCCAGCATTTATCACATTCTGCCATCTCCAGCAAGCATGTGTCAACATTGTCCCTACTTCCCCAAGCAATTTCAACATTCTACTGCCTCTAGGAAGTATTTATCAACATTCTTCTAGCTCCAGCAAGCATAGATCATCATTCTATTACCTCCAGTAAGCATTTAACAACATTCTACCAATTCCAACCAGCATTTATCAACATTCTACTCACTCCAACAAGCATTTATCAACATTCAGTATTCTCCAGCCAGCTTTTATCAACATTCTATATCTCCAGCAAGCATTTGTAAACATTCTGCCTTCTCCCGCAATCATTTTCAACATTCTACTGATTCCAGCATTTGTTTATCAATTTTCTACCATCTCCAGTAAGCATTTTCAACATTCTACCAATTCTAGCAAGCATTAATCAACATTGTTACAACTATGGTCAGCATTTATCAGCATTCTACCAACTCCAGCATGCATTTAGCAACATTCTACCAACTTCAGCAAGCATTTATCAGCACCTTATGTACTCCAACAAGGTTTGATCACCATTCTACCTTCTCTACCAAGTATTTACCAGCATTCTACATATCCTAGCAAGCATGTATCAACATTCTACATACTCCAGCAAGTATTTATCAACATTCTACTAAATGTAGCAAACATTAATCAGGATTCATACAACTCCAGCCTGTGGATTATCAACGTTCTACCAACTCCAGCAAACATTTAACTATATTCTACCAACTCCAGCAAGCATTCATCACCATTCTAAATACCCCATTTGCCAACATTCTACTTACATCAGCAAGCATTTTTAACATCTGACTGCCTCCAGCAAGCATGAGTCAACATTCTACAAGATCTAGCAAGCATTTAACAACATTCTACCAACATCAGCAAGCATTCATCACCATACTAAATACCCCAGCAAGCATTTGCCAATATTCTATTTTCTCCAGCAAACATTGGTCAACATTAAACTAACTCCAACTATCATTTAACAACATTCTACCAATGCCAACCAGTTTTATCATCATTTGCCAATTCCAGCAAGCATGTATCAACAGTCTTCATAATTCAGCAAACATTTATCAACAACTTACCAACTCCAACCAGAATTTATCAGCATTTAACTCCAGCAAGCATTTATCAGCATTCTGTTTTTCAGCCACCATTTACCAGCATTCTGCCATCTCCAGCAAGCATGTCTCAACATTCTCTATACCCCGTCCAGCATTTTCAAAATCTACTGACTCTAGCAAGTAATTTTCAACATTCTACTACTTCCAGCAAGCATTTAACAACATTCTACCAGTTCCAACCAGCATTTATCTACATTGTCCTGACTCCAGCAAGCATTTTTCAACATTCTATGTAATCAACCAAGCATTTATCAAAATTATAACATCTCCATCACAAATTTACCAACATTCTACGTACTGCAGCAAGCAATTATCTACATTCTCCATACTCCAGTAGGCATTTATGAACATTCTACCAACTCCAGCCAGCTTTTATCAGCATTCTAATAACTCCAGCAAGCATTTATAAACCTTCTGCCAACAGTAGCAAACATTAATCAACCAAACAACTCTCAACAACAATCAAACAATTAAACAAACAACTCTCATAGTTATCTTCCTATGAGCCTATCTAAGCTCTCAACAATTTCTATAGCTTCTCTCTAAGTTCTCAACAACCCCTACAGCTACCCTCACACGGCCCAACCTACTAATTATTGTAAATGGCATTCTACTGTTAATGTGTGTATGTAAAGCGTATTTACATTTTCTTAAAAGGTTTGTATGTAAACTTTTTTCACACCTAACCCATATCTGTTTTCTTCAAATGAAACTGTATGATCCCTACCTTTAAGCTTAATGAATTTGTTAACTATGCATGATATTGAATGCATTTATGAGTAACTATTCCACATAATATCTTTAATATTAACTAGCAGTTGTATCTAAATTGTATAATGCACCTTGGAGCTTTTCTCACTGGGCCACCACTGAAAATGGGTCAATTTGGCCCAGTGGAATTCCCCTGTAATCAAATTGCAAAAAAATAAATAAAATAAATAAATAAATAATCAGAATTCATTCAACTCAGGCCAGTAGATTATCAACATTCTATCAACTAAAGCACACGTTTAGCAACATTCCACAAATTCTAGCAAGCATGAATCAACATTCTACATATGCTAGCAAACATTTATCCACATTCTACCAAATCCAGCAAGAATTTAAAAACACTCTACCAACTCCAGCAGGAATTCCTTATCATTTTAAAATCTCCAACAAGAATTTGCCAACATTCTACTTACTCCAGCAACCATTTTCAACATCCTAGTGACTCCACCAAGCATTTATCACATTCTACCAGTTCCAGCAAGCATTTATCAACATTCTTCATACTCTAGCAAGCATTTATCAACATTCTATGCACTCCAGCAAACATTTAGCAACATTTTACCAACTCCAAGAAGCATATATCACCATTTTAAATACTCCAGCAAGTATTTGCCAACATTCTACTTATTCCTGCAAGCATTTCCAACATCCTAGTGACTCCAACAAGCATGTATCAACATTCTACAAGCTCCATCAAGCATTTACCAACATTCTGTCAACTACAGTAAGCATTCATCACCATTCTAAATACTCCAGCATGCATTTGCCAACATTCTACTTACTCCAGCATTGGTCAACATTCAACTAATTTCCAACTACCATTTAACAACATTCTGCAAATTCCAACCAGTTTTATCACCATTTGCTGATTCCAGAAATCATTTAACAACAGTCTTCATACTCCAGCAAGCATTGTTTAACAACCTACCAACTCCAACCAGAATTTATCAACATTCTAACAACTTCAGCAAGCATTTATCAATATTCTCTGTTCTTCAGCCAGCATTTATCAGTATTCTGACATGTCCAGCAAGCTTGTGTCAGCATTCTTCCTACCCCACCCAGCATTTTCAACATCTACTGACTCTGGTAAGTAATGTCAACAGTCTACTACCTCCAGCAAGTATTTAACAACATTCTGCCAATTCCAGTCAGCATTTGTCAACATTCTACTAACTCCAGCAAGCATTTACCAACATTCTACATAATCCACCAAGCATTTATCAAAATTATACCATCTCCATCAAGAATTTACCAACATTCAACATACTCCAGGAAATATTTATCAACATTCTCCATACTCCAGTAAGTATTCATGAACATTCTACCAAATCTAGCCAGCTTTTATCAGCATTTTAATAACTCCAGCGAGCAGTTATCAACATTCTACCAAAACTAGCAAGTATTAATCAGCATTCATTCAACTCAGGCCAATAGATTATCAACATTTCATCAACTCCAGCAAAAATTTAGCAACATTCCAACAATTCTTGCAAGAATTTATCAACAGTCTACATACTCTATCAAGCATTTATCCACATTCTGCCAACACCAGCAAGCATTTAGCAACATTCTACTTACTCTAGCAAGTATTTATCAACATTCTTCTAGGTCCAGCAAGCACTGATCAACATTCTACTACCTCCAGCAAGCATTTAACAAAGTTCTACCTATTCCAACCAGCTTTTTTCAACATTCCACTGACTCTGGCAAGCAGTTATCAACATTCTATGTTCTTCGGCCTGCATTTATCTACATTCTAGATCTCCAGCAAGAATTTGTAAACATTCTGTCTTCTCCGGCAATAATTTTCAACATTCTGCTGATTCCAGCATGTGTTTATCAATTTTCTGCCAGCCCCAGCAAGCATTTTCAATATTATACCAGTTCTAGCAAGCATTAATCAGCATTGTTCAACTCCAGCCAGCATTTATCAACATTTTGCCAACTCCAGCAACCATTTAGCAACATTCTACCAACTTCAGCAAGAATTTCTCAAACCTCTATATACTATAACAAGTATTTATCAGCATTCTACCTACTCCAACATGTATTTTCCAGTATTCTACATACTCTTGCAAGCATGTATCAACATTCTACATACTCCAGCAAGTATTTATCAACATTCTACCAAAAGTAGCAAGCATTAATCAGTATCCATATAACTCCAGCCTTCTGATTATCAACATTCTATCAACTCCAGCATGCATTTAGCAACGTTCCACCATTTCCAGCAAGCATTTAACAACATTCTGCATTGCCTAGCAAGCATTTATGAACATTCTACCAACTCCAGCAAACATTTATTCCCATTATAAATATCCCAGCAAGCATTTGTCCACATTATATCTACTCCAGGAAGCATTTTCAACATTCTACTGACTCCAGCCATCATTTAACAACATTCCACCAATACTATCCAGTATTTGTCAGCATTCTCTGACACCAGCAAGCATTTATGAAAATTCTGCCAATTCCAGTAAGTAATTATCAGCATTCTACCTACTCCAGAAAATTGAGAAATGCTTGATGGAGTTGGTTGAATGTTGATAAATGTTTGATGGAGTCAGTAGAATGTTGATAAATTTTTGCTGGAGTCTGAAGAATGTTGAATATGTTTGCTGGGGTAGGTAGAATGTTGACAAGTGCTTGCTGGAGATGGTAGAATATTAATAAAAGCTGGTCAGAGAACATAGAATCTTGATACATTCTTGCTGGAGATAGTAAAATGCCGGTGAATACTTGCTGGAGTACTTAAAGTGTTGGTAAATCCCTCCAGGAGTATGTTGTATGTTGACAAATGGTTGGCAGAGTAGGTAAAATGGTAATAAATGCTTCCAAAATGTGATAGAATGCTGATTAATGCTTGATGGAGAATGTAGAATGTTGACAAAAGCTGACTGCAGTTGATAGAATCTTGAAAAATGATTTCTTAAGTTGGTGCAATGTTGAGAATTGACTGTTGGAATATGAGGAATGTTGATAAATGCTTGCTGGTGTAGGAAGAATATTGATAAATGATTGCTGGAATTGGCAGAATGTAGATGAATGGATGCAGAACTTGGTAGAATGTTTATAAATGCTAAATACATTAAGTAGAAAGTTAAGAAAAAACTTGCTGCAGTGGGTAGAATGGCGTCTACATTCTACAATCTCTCAGAAGCATTCATCTACATTCTTAAAGAGACTGGCCAGTGTCTATCATCATTGTACTAACTGCAGTAAAGGAAACATTTAGCAACATCCTACCAACTCCAGTAAGCAATTATCAACATTCTACCATCTCTAGCAAGCATTAATCACCATTTGTACAACTTTGGCCTGAGGATTATCAACATTCTATCAACTCCAGCAAGCATTTAGCAAGATTCCACCAATTCCAGAAAGACTTTATCAAAAGTCTACATAGTCTAGCAAGAATCTATCAACATTCTTGCAACTTCAGCAAGCATTCTGAAACATTCTACCAGTTTCAGCAAACATTCATCACCATTCTAAAATCTACAGCAAGCATTTGGCAACATTCGTCTTACTCCAGCAAGAATTTTCAACATCCTTCTGACTCCAGCAAGCATTTATCAACATTCTAGCAGCTCCAGCAAGCACTGGTCAACATTCTAGTAACTCCAACTATCATTTAACAGCATTTTACCAATTCCAGACAGTATCATCATAATTTTACCGATTCCAGCAAGCATTTTTCAACAGCCTTCATAGTCCAGGAAGCATTTATCAACATCATACCAACACATACCAGACTTGATCAACATTGTTACAACTCCATCAAGCATGTGTCAACATTGTCCCTACTGCACCAAGCAATTTCAACATTCTACTACCTCCAGTAAGCATTTAACAACATTCTACCAATTCCAACCAGCATTTATCAACAGTCTACTGACTCCAAGCATTTATCAATATTCTATATTCTTCAGCCAGCATTTATTAACATTCTATATCTCCAGCAAGGATATGTAAACATTCTGCCTTATCCTGCATCATTTTCAACATTCTACTGATTCCTGCATTTGTTTATCAATTCTCTATCAGCTCCAGTAAGCATTTTCAACATTCTACCAATTCTGCCAAGCATTAATCAACAATGTTACAACTACGGTCAGCATTTATAAGCATTCTACCAACTCCAGCAAGTATTTGCCAACATTCGACCAACTTCAGCAAGCATTAATCAACACCTTTTTTACTCCACATATTTATCAACATTCTACCTACTCTTCCAAGTATTTACCTGCATTCTACATATCCTAGCAAGTATGTATCAACATTCTACATACTCCAGCAAGTATTTATCAACATTATACCAAATGTAGCAAACATTAATCAGCATTCATACAACTCCAGCCTGTGGATTACCAACATTCTATCAACTCCAGAAAGCATTTAGCAACATTCCACCAAGTCCCGCAAGCATTTATCCACATTCTGTATACTCTAGCAAGCATTTATCAACATTCTACCAACTCCAGCAAACATTTAACTACATTCTACCAACTCCAGCAAGCATTCATCACCATTCTAATTACTCCAGCAAGTATTTGCCAACATTCTACTTACTCCAACAAGCATTTTCAACATCTTACTGACCCAGCAAGCATGAATCAACATTCTACCAGCTCTAGCAAGCATTTAACAACATTCTACCAACATTAGCAAGCATTCAGCACCATACTAAATACTCCAGCAAGCATTTGCCAACATTGTACTTACTCCAGCAAGCATTGGTCAACATTCAACTAACTCCAACTATCATTTAACAACATTTTACCGACATCAACCAGTTTTTCATCATTTGCCGATTTCAGCAAGCATTTATCAAAAGTCTTTATACTCCAGCAAGCATTTATAAACAACCTACCAGGTTAAACCAGAATGTATCAATATTCTAACAATAGCAGCAAGCATTTATCAACATTGTATGTTTTTCAGCCAGCATTTAACAACATTCTGCCATCTACAGCAAGCTTGAGTCAACATTCTCTCATCCCCATCCAGCATTTTCAACATCTATTGACTGTAGCAAGTAATTTTCAACATTCCACTACCTCCAGCAAGCATTTTTCAACATTCTATGCAATCAACCAAGCATTTATCAAAATTATACCATCTCTGTCACAAATTTACCAACATTCTATATACTCTAGCCAGCTTTTATCACCATTCTAATAACTTCAGCAAGCATTTATCAACATTCTATCAACAGTAGCAAACATTAATCACCATTCATTCAACTCAGGCCAGTAGATTATCAACATTCTATCAACTCCAGCACATATTTAACAATATTCCACCAATTCCAGCAAGCATGTATCAAAATTCTACATACTCTAGCAAGCATTTATCCACATTCTACCAACTCCAGCAAGGATTTAAAAACATTCTACCAACTCCAGCAGACATTCCTCAACATTTTAAAATCTCCAGTAAGCATTTGCCAACATTCTACTTACTCTAGCAAGCATTTTCAACATCCTACTGACTCCAGCAAGCTCTTAACATTCTACCAGCTTCAGCAAGCATGTATCAACATTCTACATACTCGAGCAAGCATTTATCAACATTCTATAAACTCCAGCAAACATTTAGTCACATTCTACTAACTCTAGCAAGCGTACAGCACCATTATAAATACTCCAGCAAGCATTTTCCAACATACTACTTTCTCCAGCAAGCATTTTCAACATCCTACTGACTCCAGCAAGCATGTATCAACATTCTACCATTTCAAGCAAGCATTTAATAACATTCTGCCAAGTCCAGAAAACATTCATAACCATTCTAAATACTCCAACAAGCATTTGCCAACATTCTACTTACTCTAGCAAGCACTGATCAACATTCAACTAATTCAAACTATCATTTAAAAGCATTCTACCAATTCCAACCAGTTTTATCATCTTTTGCCGATTCCAGCAAGCATTTATCAAAAGTCTTCATAATCCAGCAAGCATTTATCAACAACCTACCAACTCCAACCAGAATTTATCAATGTTCTAACAACTCCAACAAGCCTTTATCAACATTCTGTGTTTTTCAGCCAGCATTTATCAGCATTCTGCCATCTCCAGCAAGCATATGTCTACATTCTCCCTACCCCATGCTGACTTTTCAACATTTACTGACTCTAGCAAGTAATTTACAAAATTCTACTACCTCCAGCAAGCATTTAAAAACATTCTACCAATTCCAACCAGCATTTATCTGCATTCTACTGACTCCAGCGAGCATTTATCAACATTCTCTGCAATCAACCAGCATTTATCAAAATTATAACATCTCCAACACAAATTTAACAACATTCTACATACTCCAGCAAGAATTTACCAACATTCTACATATTCCAGCAAGCATTTATCAACATTCTCCATACTCCAGTAAGTATTTATGAACATTCTATCAACTCTAGCCAGCTTTTATCAGCATTCTAATAACTCCAGCAAGCATTTATCAACATTCTGTTTTTTAGGCATTTATCAGTATTCTGACATCTCCAAAAAGCATGTGTAGACATTCTTGCTACCCAATGCATCATTTTCAACATTTACTGACTCTAACAAGTAATTTTCAACATTCTACTACCTTCAGGGAGTATTTAACAACATTCTACCAATTCCAGCCAGCATGTATCTATCTACATTCTATTGATTCCAGCAAGCATTTATTTACATTCTTTGTAATCAAACAAGCATTTATCAAAATTATACCATCTCCATCACAACTTTACCAACATTCTATATACTCCAGTAAGCATTTATCAACATTCTTCATAGTCCAGTAAGTATTTAAAAACATTCTACTAAATCCAGTCAGCTTTTTTTCAGCATTCTAACAACTCCAGCAAGCATTCATCAACATTCTATGGTTTTCAGCCAGCATTTATCTTTGGCATCTCAGACATCTCTAGCAAGCACTTGTTCAGAATTTGTAAGCACTAAATAAGCTATTAATTACTATAGCACTGAATCTTCCTCCCTACCTAGAGGGAAATAGTTTTTTACTTACTTTTCTCACTTGCTTAGAGAAAAACAGCTCTTGTACTCACTTTCCTCAGTTATCTAGAGGAAAATAATTTTTTTATTCAGGCATGTCCAAGGGTCAGCTCCCAGTGTTCTTTCCTGTCAATCTGATGAATCTGGGCATCTTGAGGCAATGTAGAAATTGCCTCATGTACACAGACAACCCTCTCCTCTTACCACCCAACACTACAACCTGTGAGAGATGCACTTATCTAGCCAAACTGGAGGTAAAGCTCTCTCCAACCAAGACTGAAACTGACAGTCATAAGGAGAAGATAAACATTTGCACCACACCACAGTCATCACATAGTCTCACTAAATCTACACCACCAAAATCCACACATAGTAACACAAAAAAATTCGTGGAGGCTCTCAATAATAATCTGTCTAAGCAACAGAGACTTCCAAAGCAGAAACGCAAGCAACCTCCATCCCTCAACACAACCCAAATGACACATAGCCCACAGACTCAGTGTGCCACTCAACCACAGCCAATAATGCAAAAAAAGTACCCAACACACTAGTCATAGGTGAATCTATAGTCAGGCACACTGATGTCCCACTCACCAGGCTAAACAAGGAGAAGCTTACTGTCAGCTGCCTATCGGGTGCCAGGATCCCCCACATAACCCACGCACTCAGGTCCCTCCACAACAAGTACAAATATGACTCTGTCATTGTCCATGTTGGTGAGAATGACCTGAGACGTACCCCCCTAGACTACATGAAAAGAGACATGGAAGAGCTCTCTGATCTTGTAGCCCAGGCAGGTATGACCCTAGCCCTGAGTAGCATTCTACCATCGCCCTGAATGATACCTCAGTACAAGGACAAAATGATTGACTTCAACAATTGGCAAAACATCTGGTGTCATTCTAAGGGGATCCAGTATCTGTCTGCTTGGGATGATGCTTTGCCACAGATGGCCTGCACCTGTCACCCCTGGGATTCCAGATACTGGCTAAGGCTCTTTCTGCCCCTATAGTGCCTTTTTAGGCAAGGTTCAAATAAAAAATTCACCACCATAACAGGAACAGGAAAGCAAAAACTGAGGGTAATGCTACTCAATGCTAGAAGTCTAAATCTCAAAAGGCATTCACTCGAGGCAGTCCTTAAAATGGAGAACATCAATATCTGTGCAGTGACTGAGACCTGGTTCAAGGCTCCAGAGAGCACCCCTGCACTACCAGGTTATAACTCATACCACACTTTTCAGTCATGTAACCTGGACCGAAACACCAAAGGTGGAGTTGTGTCCATATTCATTAAGGATATCCACATCTCCAGGCTAGTTGTTCAGCATAATGCATCTGAGGTTATCCAAGTGCAACTAACTCTGGGCAAAAATGCAATCCAAATTGTAGCTTGCTACAGATCCCCCACCATGCCCCAGGATTCCCACTCCCCTTTTCTTGAGGTACTGGAAATACTAGGGTTCAACCAAACACCCTAATAATGGGCGACTTCAACTACTACACCATTAACTGGGAAAACTACTCATGTACCAACTCCTTAGCTCAACGCTTTCTGAATTCATAAACTCCAATGCCCTGGATCAACTTATCCACACCCCCACCAGGGGCAACAATATCCTAGACCTCGTCATTACCAACATGAGTGACTGGTGTTCCACACCTGAAGTCAACTTCTCGTTGGTCGGATCCAACCATAAGCTAATCACCCTTGATATCCATATCCCGCCCCCACCCCCATTAAAGAAACCATGGTAAAAAATTTCTCCAAAGCCAACTTCATGCTTCTTAAGACAGAAGTGGTGAACTTTATGACACCCACGCCGATGGACAATACAGTTACAACTGCTGAATCCTACACAAATGCACTCTATAAGCACTTACACAAGTGCATGGATCGTGCTATCCCAAACAGAACCAAGACGCTATCCTCAAAAAAAGGAAGCCAATCTAGTGGTCCCCTGCCATAAACAAACTGTACAACAGAAGGAAGAAACTGTTGCAAAAGAGAGTAAAATCCCATGAGTGGAGGAGCTCCCTGGTCAGCCTCAGTAAGAAGCTGAGATCCCTTATAAGATCCTCTAAAGCTAGCTACGAAAACAAAATTGCCACTAATTCTAAGGACAACCACAAAGCATTCTATAGCTATGTCAAGAATCTTGATGGCAACACCCAGATATGCTCTGAGTTACAGCACAAAGGCATGAAAATTACAAAACCAACTGATATTGCCAACATCCTGGCAGATAGGTTCAGTGGTAACTTTACTCCCCCTTACCCCCTAAAGGGCCCATATCTATACAGTAAAAATGCAGAGTCCTGGTAATCACAACTACGCAGGTAAAAGCTGCACTCTGTAAAGCCAAAAACACAGCATCCATGGGACTGGACAACATCCCAGGCTGCGTTTTATATGAACTTCAAAATGAAATGGCTCCCCACTTAAGCACCATGTTCAATAATAGCCTCACATCTGGCTTTCTGCCCACTGAATGGTGCACAGCAACAGTTATCCAATCCACGAAGGGGAAGCCACAACTGATCCCAAGAACTATCGACCTATTAGTCTGATGAGCCTGGTCTGCAAGGCCATGGAACGTATCATCATGGAACTCATAAACAAAAACATTGGTAACCTCCAAACTCTGGATCCCACCCAGTTCGGGTTTGTGAGAGGCAGATCATGGCTCCTGAACCTGATTGACTTCTATGAGGCAGTCACCAAAGCCGTAGATGAGGGTAAGGTGGTTCACACAGCCTATCTTGACCTCGCCAAGGCTTTTGACACCATCCCCCATTCTGGAATTATAGCTAAACTCACTAAACTAGGTATAAATCCCTATGTCACAAAATAGGTTGCCAACTGGCTCACTGACAGAACCCACACTGTAAAAGTTGCAGACTCCAAATTTTACCTCAAAGCAGAGACAAGTGGAGTACCACAGGGTTCTGTCCTGGGACCTCTCCTGTTTGGTATCTACTTCTCTGAAGTATAGGCTAACACAGAAGGCCTCTGGCTAACAAAATTCGCAGATGACTGCAAACTAGAAGCCATTGCAAAGTCCCCAAATTATGTGGATATCCTACAGAAGGGCCTCGCTGAGACAGATGCCTGATGTCAGAGCCATGGCCTCAAGCTCAATGCCAAAAAGTGCAGTGTCATCCCCTTTGGTAAAAACTCTGTACCCATGAACTACCACATAGGCAGCAATCTACTTAACACCAAATGTGTGATAAGAGACCTTGGGACCCAGGTGGACAGTAGTCTCTCCTTTGATAGTCACATCGCCACAGTAGTCAGGAAGTCCTTCTATGTGCCACACCTCATCATAAAAGGGTCCTCATCTCAGAAAAAAGAGGTCATTGTTCCCCTCTACTCGACACTCATTAGACCCATTATAGAGTACAACGCACCTTTTGGAATTTACCTCACAAGACATCTGCATCAGCTGGAAAGGCCACAGAAGTACCTCACAAAGAGGATTACTGGCCTCAAACAAATGCCCTACACTGACCACCTCAAAAAAATTCCAGCTTTACTCTGTAGCATCTCGCCTACTCTGAGGTGATCTCTGCCTAACATATAAAGCTATGTCAAACCCAGAGCTATTGCACATGCTGTACCTAAAGAAATCCCAATCCCTCCGAGCTATAGGCTCTAGGGACCTAAACCTTGTCATGACAATAAACAGGACATGCTGGAGGGATAGATTCCTGTCCCAGAGACTTCCCATACTCTGGAACAGGCTACCCATCTATGTCAAGCAAAGTTCTTCATTAGACTCTTCAAGAAAAATCTTGATGAGTGGATGGGAAATAGGAAATACACCCCAGGGATCACTTCTGTGTCTTTGCTCGACAGTGGCGCAGGAAAATAATTTTCTTGGGTGGTGTAAGCCAGGGAAACTTGTTGGCTAGGTTTACATAGGCCCTGGGCCGATAGCCTAGTACCTACCTATGAACCTAAAAGCATGTATAAACATCCTCCCAACCCATGCATCATTTGCAACATTTACTGACACTATCAAGTAATTTTCAACATTCAACTACCTCCAGCAAGCATTTATCAACATCCTGTGTAATCAACCAAGCATTTATCAAAATGATAACATCTCCATCATGAATTTACCAACATTCTACATACTCCAGCAAGCATTTGTCAACATTCTCCATACTCCAGAAAGGATTTATCAACATTCTGCCAACTCCAGACAGCTTTTATCAGCATTCTAATAACTCCAGCAAGCATTTATCAACATTCTAAGAACACTAGCAAACATTACTCAGCATTCATTCAACTCAGGCCAGTAGATTATCAACATTCTATTGACTCCAGCACACATGTAGCAACATTCCACCAGTTCCAGCAAGCATGTATCAACATTCTACATACTCTAGCAAGCATTTATCCACATTCTACAACCTCCAGCAAGGATTTAAAAACACTCTACCAACTCCAGCAGGCATTCCTCACCATTTTAAAATCTCCAGCAAGCATCTGCCAAAATATTACTTACTCCAGCAAGCATTTTCAACATCCTACTGACTCCAGAAAGCATTTATCAACATTCTACAAGCCCCATCAAGCATTTATCAACATTCTACATACTCTAGCAAGCATTTACCAACATTCTTTCCACTCCAGAAACATTTAGTAACATTCTACCAAGTCCAGCAAGTATACATCACCATTCTAAATACTCAAGCAAACATTTGCCAACATTCTACTTACTCCAGCAAGCATTTTAAACATACTACTGACTCCAGCAAGTATGTATCAACATTCTACCAGCTCCATCAAGCATTTAGCAACATTCTGCCATCTCCAGCAAGCATTCATCACCATTCTAAATATACCAGCAAGCATTTGCCAACATTCTATTTACTCCAGTAAGCATTGGTCAACATTCAACTAATTCCAACTATCATTTAACAACATTCAACCAATTCCAACCAGTTTTATTATCATTTGCCGATTCCAGAAAGCATTTATCAACAGCCTTCATAATCCAGCAAGCATTGATCAACACTCTACTACCTCCAGCAAGCATTTAACAACATTCTACTAATTCCAACTAGCATTTGTCAACATTATACTGGTTCCAGCAAGCATTTATAAACATTCTATGTTCTTCAGCCAGCATTTATCTACATTCTAGATCTCCGGCAAACATTTGTAAACATTCTGTCTTCACCTGCAATCATTATCTACATTCTGCTGATTCCAGTATGTGCTTATCAATTTTCTACCAGCATAAGCATTTTAAAAATTATACCAGTTCTAGCAAACATTGATCAACATTGTTACAACTCCGGTCAGTATTTTTCAACATTCTGCCAACTCCAGCAAGCATTCAGCAACATTCTACCAACTTCAGCAAGCATTTCTCAATACTCTATGTACTCTAACAAGTATTTATCAACACCCTACTAAATGTAGCAAGCATTAATCAGCATTCATGCAACTCCAGCCTGTTGATTATCAACATTCTATCAACTCCAACTAGCATTTAGCAACATTCCACCATTCCGTCAAGCATTTATCAACATTCTACCAACTCCAGCAAACACTTAGCAACATTCTAACAAATCCAGCAATCATTTATCCACATTATAAGTACTCCAGCGAGGATTTGCTAACAGTCTACTTACCCCAACAAGCATTTTTAAAGTCCTACTGACTCCAGCAAGCATGTATCAACATTCTACCAGCTCCAGCAAGTATTTAGCCAACTTCTACTAACTCCAGCAAGCATTCGTCACCATTCTAAATACTCCAGCATGCATTTACCAACATTCTACTTACTCTAGCAAGCATTGGTCAGCATTCAACTAACTCCAACTATCAATTAACAACATTCTACCAATTTCAACCCATTTTATCTTCATTTGCTGATGCCAGCAAGCATTTGTCAACAGTCTTCATACTCCAACAAGCATTTATCAACAACCTACTAACACCAACCACAATTTATCAGCATTCTAACAACTCCAGCAAGCATTTATCAACATTCTGTATTTTTCAGCCAGCATTAACCAGCATTCTGCCATCTCCAGCAAGCATATGTCTACATTCCTACCCCATGCAGACTTTTCAACATTTACTGACTCTAACAAGTAATTTACAACATTCTACTACATCCAGCAAGCATTTAAAAACATTCTACCAATTCCAACCTGCATTTATCTGCATTCTGCTGACTCCAGCAAGCATTTATCAACATTCTCTGTAATCAACCAGCATTTATCAAAATTATACCATCTCCATCACAAATTTAACAACATTCTACATACTCCAGCAAGAATTTACCAACATTCTACATATTCCAGCA
>NC_056734.1:921998747-922022604 GCF_019279795.1 Protopterus annectens
GGTATTTAGAATGGTGATGAATGCTTGCTGGAGTTGGTAGAATGTTCTAAATGCTTGCTGGTACTGGTAGAATGTTGATACATGCTTGCTGGAGTCAGTAGGATGTTAAAAATGCTTGTTGGGGTATGTAGAATATTGGTAATTGCTTGCTGGAGTATTTATAAAGGGGATAAATGCTTCTTGGAGTTGGTAGAATGTTGCTAAGTGTTTGCAGGAGCTGGTAGAATGTTGATAAATGCTTGCTAGAGTATGTAGAATATTGTTAAATGCTTGCTGGAATGATGGAATGTTGCTAAATGCTAATTGGAGTTGATAGAATGCTGATAATCAATAGGTTGGAGATGTATGAATAATGATTAATGCTTGCTACATTTAGTAGAATGATAAATACTTGCTGGAGTATGTAGAATGTTGATACATGCTTTCTCGGGTATGTAGAATACTGGTAAATACTTGTTGGAGTATGTAGAATGTTGACAAATACTTGTTAGAGTACATAGATTATTGAGAAATGCTTGCTGAAGTTGGTAGAATGTTGCTAAATGCTTGCTGGAGTTGGCAGAATGTTGAAAAATGCTGACCAGAGTTGTAACAATGTTGATCAATGCTTGTTAGAACTGGTATAATTTTTAAAATGCTTATTGGAGCTGGTAGAAAATTGATAAACACATGCTGGAATCAGAAGAATGTAGATAATAATTGCAGGTGAAGACAGAAAGCTTACAAATGTTTGCTGGAGATCCAGAATGTAGATAAATGTGGGCTGAAGAACATAGAATGTTTATAAATGCTTGCTGGAGCCAGTATAATGTTGACAAATGCTGGTTGGAATTAGTAGAATGTAGATAAATGCTTGCTGGAGGTAGTAGATTATTGGTTAATGCTTGCTGGATTATGAAGACTGTTGATAAATGCTTTCTGGAATCAGCAAACAATAATAAAACTGGTTGGAATTGGTTGAATGTTGTTAAATGATAGTTGGAATTAGTTGAATGTTGACCAATGCTTGCTGGAGTAAGTAGAATGTTTGCAAATGCTTGCTGGTATATTTAGAATGGTGATGAATGCTTACTGGATTTGGCAGAATGTTGCTAAATCCTTGATGTAGCTGGTAGAATGTTGATACATACTTGCTGGAGTCAGTAGGATGTTGAAAAGGCTTGCTGGAGTAAGTACAATGTTGGCAAATGCTTGCTTGGGTATTTAGAATAGTGATGTATACTTGCTGGACTTGTTAGAATGTTGCTAAATGTTTCTGGAGTGGATATAATGTTTATAAATGCTTGCTTGAGTATGTACAATGTTGATAAATGCTTGCTGGATATTTTAAAATGGCGAGGAATGCCTGCTGGAGTTGGTAGAGTATTTTTAAATCATTGCTGGAGTTGATAGACTGTGGATAAATGCTTGCTAGAGTATGTAGAATGTTGATACATGCTTGCTGGAACTGGCTGAATGTTGCTACATGTGTGTTGGAGTAGATAGAATGTTGATATTCTACTGGCCTGAGTTGAATGAATGCTGAGTAATATTTACTAGTGTTGGTAGAATGTTGATAAATGCTTGCTGGAGTTATTAGAATGCTGATAAATTGTGGTTGGAGTTGGTAGGTTGTTGATTAATTCTTGCTGGAGTATGAAGACTGTTGACAAATGCTTGCTAGAATCAGCAAATGAAGATAAAACGGGTTGGAATTGGTAGAATTTTGTCAATTGATAGTTGGAGTTAGTTGAATGTTAACAAATGCTTGTTGGAGTAAGTAGAATTTTGGCAAAGGTGTGCTGTGGTATTTAGAATGGTGTTGAATGCTTGCTGGAGTTGGTAGAATGTTCTAAATGCTTGCTGGTATTGGTAGAATGTTGATACATGCTTGCTGGCGTCAGTAGGATGTTAAAAATGCTTGTTGGGGTATGTAGAATATTGGTAATTGCTTGCTGGAGTATTTATAATGGGGATAAATGCTTCTTGGAGTTGGTAGAATGTTGCTAAATTCTTGATGTAGCTGGTAGAATGTTGATACATACTTGCTGGAGTCAGTAGGGTGTTGAAAAGGCTTGCTGGAGTAAGTACAATGTTGGCAAATGCTTGCTTGAGTATTTAGAATAGTGATGTATACTTGCTGGACTTGGTAGAATGTTGCTAAATGTTTCTGGAATGGATATAATGCTGATAAATGCTTGCTTGATTTTGTACAATGTTGATAAATGCTTGCTGGATATTTTAAAATGGTGAGGAATGCCTGCTGGAGTTGGTAGAGTATTTTTAAATCATTACTGGAGTTGATAGACTGTGGATAAATGCTTGCTAGAGTATGTAGAATGTTGATACATGCTTGCTGGAACTGGTGGAATGTTGCTACATGTGTGTTGGAGTCGATAGAATGTTGATAATCTACTGGCCTGAGTTGAATGAATGCTGAGTATTGTCTACTAGTATTGGTAGAATGTTGATAAATGCTTGCTGGAGTTATTAGAATGCTGATAAAAGCTGTCTGGAGTTGGCAGAATGTTGATAAATGCTTACTGGAGTATGAAGAATGTTGATAAATGCTTTCTGGAGTATGTAGAATGTTGGTAAATTCGGGATGGAGATGTTATAATTTTGATAAATGTTTGGTTAATTAAACAGAATGTTGATAAATGCTTGCTGGAGTCAGTAGAATGTAGATAAATGCAGGTTGGAATTGGTAGAATGTTGTTAAATGCTTACTGGAGGTAGTAGAATGTTGAAAATTACTTGCCAGAGTCAGTAAATGTTGAAAATGATGCATGGGGTTGGGAGAATATTTACACATGCTTGCTCGAGATGTTTGAGATGCCGGACATAAATGCTGGCTGAAAACCATAGAATGTTGATAAAGGCTTGCTGGATTTGTTTGAATGCTGAAAAAAGCTGACTGGATTTAGTAGAATGTTAATAAGTACTTACTGGACTATGAAGGATGCTGATAAATGCTTACTGTAGTATGTAGAATGTTGGTAAAGTTGTGATGGAGATGGTATAATTTTGATAAATGCTTTTTTGATTACAAAGATTGTAAATAAATGCTTGCTGGAGTCAATAGAATGTAGATAAATGTTGGATGGAATTGGTAGAATGTTGTTAAATGCTTGCTGGAGGTAGTAGAATGTTGAAAATTACTTGCCAGAGTCAGTAAATGTTGAAAATGATGCATTGGGTAGCGAGAATGTTTACACATGCTAGCTGGAGATGTCAGAATACTGATAAATGCTGGCTGAAAAACACAGAATGTTGATAAATGCTTGCTGGAGTTATTCGAATGCTGAAACAAGCTGACTGTATTTGGTAGAATTTTCATAAATAGACTATGGAGAATGTTCATAAATGCTTCCTGTAGTATGTAGAATGTTGGTAAATTCTTGATGGAGATGGCATAATTTTGATAAATACATTGTGGATTATGTACAATGCTGACAAATACTTGCTGCAGTCAGTATAATGTTGATAAATGCTTATTGGAATTGGCAGAATGTGGTTGAATACTTGCTGGAGGTAGTAGACTGTGGAACATTACTTACTAGAGTCAGTAGATGTTGAAAATGCTGAGAAGGGTAGGAAGAATGTTGACAAAAGCTTCCTGGAGATGGCAAAATGCTGATAAATGCTGGTTGAAGAACATAGAATGTTGATAAATGCTTGCTGGAGTTGTTAGAATGTTGATAAATTATGGTTGGATTTGGTAGGTTTTAGTAAATGCTTGCTGGAGAAGGAAGACTGTTGAGAAATGCCTGCTGGAATCGGCAAATGATGGTACAACTGGTTGAAATTGGATGAATGTTGTTAAATGATAGTTGGAATTAGTGAAATGTTGACCAATACTTGCTGGAGTAGGTAGAATGTTGGCAAATGCTTGCTGGAGCAAGTAGAATGTTGGAAAATGCTTGCTGGAGTATTTATAATGGTGATCTATGCTTGCTGGTCTTGGTAGAATTTTACTAAATGTTTGCTGGAGTGGATAGAATGTTCATAAATGCTTGCTAGAGTATGTAGAATGTTGATACATGCTTGCTGGAGCTGGCAGAATTTTGATAAATGCCTGCCGGAGTCAGTTGGACATTGAAAATTCTTGCTGGAGTAAGTAGAATGTTGGCAGACACTTGCTGGAGATTTTAAAATGGTGATGCATGCTTGTTTTAGTTGGTAGAGTGTTTTTAAATCATTTCTGAAGTTGGGAGAATATGGATAAATGCTTGCTAGAGGATGAAGAATTTTAATACATGCTTGCTGGAATAGGTGGAATGTTACTAAATGTATGCTGGAGTTGACAGAACGATGATAATCTACTGGGCTTAGTTGAATGAATGCTGAGTAATATTTACTAGTGCTGGTAGAATGTTGGTAAATGCTTGCTGGAGTTATTATAATGCTGAAAAAAGCTGGCTGGAGTTGGTAGAATGTTCATAAATGCTTACTGGAGTTTGGAGAATGTTGATAAATGCTTGATGGAGTATGTAGAATGTTGGTAAATTTGTGATGGAGATGGTATAATTTTGATTAATGCTTGGTTAATTACACAGAATGTTGATAAATGCTTGCTGGAGTCAGTAGAATGTAGATAAATGCAGGTTGGAATTGGTAGAATGTTGTTAAATTCTTGATGGAGGTAGTAGAATATTGAAAATTACTTGCTAGAGTCAGTAAATGTTGAAAATTCTGCATGGGTTAGGAAGAATGTTGACATATGCTTGCTGGAGATGGCAGAATGCCGATAAATGCTGGCTAAAAACATAGAATGTTGATAAATGCTTGTTGGAGTTCTTTGAATGCTGATAAATTGTGGTTGGAGTTGGTAGGTTGTTGATTCATTCTTGCTGGAGTATGAGGACTGTTGACAAATGCTTGCTAGAATCAGCAAATGAAGATAAAATGGGTTGGAATTGGTAGAATGTTGTCAATTGATAGTTGGAGTTAGTTGAATGTTAACAAATGCTTGTTGGAGTAAATAGAATGTTGGCAAAGCCTTGCTGTGGTATTTAGAATGGCGATGAATGCTTGCTGGAGTTGGTAGAATGTTCTAAATGCTTGGTGATACTGGTAGAATGTTGATACATGCTTGTTGGAGTCTGTAGGATGTTAAAAATGCTTGTTGCGGTATGTAGAATATTGGTAATTGCTTGCTGGAGTATTTATAATGGGGATAAATGCTTCTTGGAGTTGGTAGAATGTTGCTAAGTGTTTGCAGGAGCTGGTAGAATGTTGATAAATGCTTGCTAGAGTAAGTAGAATATTGTTAAATGCTTGCTGGAATGATAGAATGTTGCTAAATGCTAATTGGAGTTGATAGAATGCTGATAATCAATAGGTTGGAGATGTATGAATAATGATTAATGCTTGCTACATTTAGTAGAATGATAAATACTTGCTGGAGTATGTAGAATGTTGATACATGCTTTCTCGGGTCTGTAGAATACTGGTAAATACTTGTTGGAGTATGTAGAATGTTGACAAATACTTGTTAGAGTACATAGATTATTGAGAAATGCTTGCTGAAGTTGGTAGAATGTTGCTAAATGCTTGCTGGAGTTGGCAGAATGTTGAAAAATGCTGACCAGAGTTGTAACAATGTTGATCAATGCTTGTTAGAACTGGTATAATTTTTAAAATGCTTGTTGGAGCTGGTAGAAAATTGATAAACACATACTGGAATCAGCAGAATGTAGATAATAATTGCAGGTGAAGACAGAAAGTTTACAAATGTTTGCCAGAGATCCAGAATGTAGATAAATGTGGGCTGAAGAACATAGAATGTTTATAAATGCTTGCTGGAGCCAGTATAATGTTGACAAATGCTGGTTGGAATTAGTAGAATGTAGATAAATGCTTGCTGGAGGAAGTAGATTATTGATTAATCTTTGCTGGATTATGAAGACTGTTGATAAATGCTTTCTGGAATCAGCAAACAATAATAAAACTGGTTGGAATTGGTTGAATGTTGTTAAATGATAGTTGGAATTAGTTGAATGTAGACCAATGCTTGCTGGAGTAAGTAGAATTTTTTCAAATGCTTGCTGGTATATTTAGAATGGTGATGAATGCTTACTTGATTTGGCAGAATGTTGCTAAATCCTTGATGTAGCTGGTAGAATGCTGATACATACTTGCTGGAGTCAGTAGGATGTTGAAAAGGCTTGCTGGAGTAAGTACAATGTTGGCAAATGCTTGCTTGGGTATTTAGAATAGTGATGTATACTTGCTGGACTTGTTAGAATGTTGCTAAATGTTTCTGGAGTGAATATAATGTTTATAAATGCTTGCTTGCGTATGTACAATGTTGATAAATGCTTGCTGGATATTTTAAAATGGCGAGGAATGCCTGCTGGAGTTGGTAAAGTATTTTTAAATCATTGCTGGAGTTGATAGACTGTGGATAAATGCTTGCTAGAGTATGTAGAATGTTGATACATGCTTGCTGGAACTGGCGGAATGTTGCTATATGTGTGTTGGAGTCGATAGAATGTTGATATTCTACTGGCCTGAGTTGAATGAATGCTGAGTAATGTTTACTAGTGTTGGTAGAATGTTGATAAATGCTTGCTGGAGTTATTAGAATGCTGATAAAAGCTGTCTGGAGTTGGCAGAATGTTGATAAATGCTTTCGGGAGTATGAAGAATGTTGATAAATGCTTTCTGGAGTATGTAGAATGTTGGTAAATTTGTGATGGAGATGTTATAATTTTGATAAATGCTTGGTTAATTACACAGAATGTTGATAAATGCTTGCTGGAGTCAGTAGAATGTAGATAAATGCAGGTTAGAATTGGTAGAATGTTGTTAAATGCTTACTGGAGTTAGTAGAATGTTGAAAATTACTTGCTAGAGTCAGTAAATGTTGAAAATGATGCATGAGGTTGGGAGAATATTTACACATGCTTGCTCGAGATGTTTGAGATGCCGGAGATAAATGCTGGCTGAAAACCATAGAATGTTGATAAAGGCTTGCTGGAGTTGTTAGAATGCTGAAAAAAGCTGACTGGATTTAGTAGAATGTTCATAAGTTCTTACTGGACTATGAAGAATGCTGATAAATGCTTACTGTAGTATGTCGAATGTTGGTAAAGTTGTGATGGAGATGGTATAATTTTGATAAATGCTTTTTTGATTACAAAAATTGTAAATAAATGCTTGCTGGAATCAATAGAATGTAGATAAATGTTGGATGGAATTTTTAGAATGTTGTTAAATGCTTGCTGGAGGTAGTAGAATGGTGAAAATTACTTGCCAGAGTCAGTAAATGTTGAAAATGATGCATTGGGTATCGAGAATGTTTACACATGCTAGCTGGAGATGTCAGAATACTGATAAATGCTGGTTGAAACACACAGAATGTTGATAAATGCTTGCTGGAGTTATTAGAATGCTGAAACAAGCTGACTGTATTTGGTAGAATTTTCATAAATAGATTATGGAGAATGTTCATAAATGCATCCTGTAGTATGTAGAATGTTAGTAAATTCTTGATGGAGATGGCAAAATTTTGATAAATACATTGTGGATTATGTAGAATGTTGATAAATACTTGCTGCAGTCAGTATAATGTTGATAAATGCTTATTGGAATTGGCACAATGTGGTTGAATACTTGCTGGAGGTAGTAGACTGTGGAACATTACTTACAAGAGTCAGTAGATGTTGAAAATGCTGAGAAGGGTAGGAAGAATGTTGACAAAAGCTTGCTGGAGATACAAAATGCTGATAAATGCTGGTTGAAGAACATAGAATGTTGATAAATGCTTGCTGGAGTTGTTAGAATGTTGATAAATTCTGGTTGGATTTGGTAGGTTTTAAAAAATGCTTGCTGGAGAAAGAAGACTGTTGATAAATGTCTGCTGGAATCGGCAAATGATGGTACAACTGGTTGAAATTAGTTGAATGTTGTTAAATGATAGTTGGAATTAGTTAAATGTTGACCAATACTTGCTGGAGTAAGTAGAATGTTGGCAAATGCTTGCTGGAGCAAGTAGAATGTTGGCAAATGCTTGCTGGAGTATTTATAATGGTGATCTATGCTTGCTGGTCTTGGTAGAATTTTACTAAATGTTTGCTGGAGTGGATAGAATGTTCATAAATGCTTGCTAGAGTATGTAGAATGTTGATACATGCTTGCTGGAGCTGGCAGAATTTTGATAAATGCTTGCTAGAGTCAGTTGGACATTGAAAGTTCTTGCTGGAGTAAGTAGAATGTTGGCAGACGCTTGCTGGAGATTTTAAAATGGTGATGCATGCTTGTTTTAGTTGGTAGAGGGTTTTTAAATCATTTCTGAAGTTGGGAGAATGTGGATAATGCTTGCTAGAGGATGAAGTATTTTAATACATGCTTGCTGGAATTGGTGGAATGTTACTAAATGTATGCTGGAGTTGATAGAATGATGATAATCTACTGGCCTTAGTTGAATGAATGCTGAGTAATATTTACTAGTGCTGGTAGAATGCTGATAAATCCTTGCTGGAGTTATTATAATGCTGATAAAAGCTGGCTGGAGTTGGTAGAATGTTCATAAATGCTTACTGGAGTATGGAGAATGTTGATAAATGCTTGATGGAGTATGTAGAATGTTGGTAAATTTGTGATGGAGATGGTATAATTTTGATTAATGCTTGGTTAATTACACAGAATGTTGATAAATGCTTGCTGGAGTCAGTAGAATGTAGATAAATGCTGTTTGGAATTGGTAGAATGTTGTTAAATTCTTGATGGAGGTAGTAGAATATTGAAAATTACTTGCTAGAGTCAGTAAATGTTGAAAATGCTGCATGGGGTAGGAAGAATGTTGACATATGCTTGCTGGAGATGGCAGAATGCCGATAAATGCTGGCTAAAAACATAGAATGTTGATAAATGCTTGCTGGAGTTCTTAGAATGCTGATAAATTGTGGTTGGAGTTGGTAGGTTGTTGATTAATTCTTGCTGGAGTATGAAGACTGTTGACAAATGCTTGCTAGAATCAGCAAATGAAGACAAAATTGGTTGGAATTGGTAGAATGTTGTCAATTGATAGTTGGAGTTAGTTGAATGTTAACAAATGCTTGTTGGAGTAAATAGAATGTTGGCAAAGGCTTGCTGTGGTATTTAGAATGGTGATGAATGCTTGCTGGAGTTGGTAGAATGTTCTAAATGCTTGCTGGTACTGGTAGAATGTTGATACATGCTTGCTGGAGTCAGCAGGATGTTAAAAATGCTTGTTGGGGTATGTAGAATATTGGTAGTTGCTTGCTGGAGTATTTATAATGGGGATAAATGCTTCTTGGAGTTGGTAGAATGTTGCTAAGTGTTTGCAGGAGCTGGTAGAATGTTGATAAATGCTTGCTAGAGTATGTAGAATATTGTTAAATGCTTGCCGGAATGATGGAATGTTGCTAAATGCTAACTGGAGTTGATAGATTGCTGATAATCAATAGGTTGGAGATATATGAATAATTATTAATGCTTGCTACATTTAGTAGAATGATAAATACTTGCTGGAGTATGTAGAATGTTGATACATGCTTACTCGGGTATGTAGAATACTGGTAAATACTTGTTGGAGTATGTAGAATGTTGACAAATACTTGTTAGAGTACATAGATTATTGAGAAATGCTTGCTGAAGTTGGTAGAATGTTGCTAAATGCTTGCTGGAGTTGGCAGAATGTTGAAAAATGCTGACCAGAGTTGTAACAATGTTGATCAATGCTTGTTAGAACTGGTATAATTTTTAAAATGCTTGTTGGAGCTGGTAGAAAATTGATAAACACATACTGGAATCAGCAGAATGTAAATAATAATTGCAGGTGAAGACAGAAAGTTTACAAATGTTTGCCGGAGATCCAGAATGTAGATAAATGTGGGCTGAAGAACATAGAATGTTTATAAATGCTTGCTGGAGCCAGTATAATGTTGACAAATGCTGGTTGGAATTAGTAGAATGTAGATAAATGATTGCTGGAGGTAGTAGAGTATTGATTAATGCTTGCTGGATTATGAAGACTGTTGATAAATGCTTTCTGGAATCAGCAAGCAATAATAAAACTGGTTGGAATTGGTTGAATGTTGTTAAATGATAGTTGGAATTAGTTGAATGTTGACCAATGCTTGCTGGAGTAAGTAGAATGTTTGCAAATGCTTGCTGGTATATTTAGAATGGTGATGAATGCTTACTAGATTTGGCAGAATGTTGCTAAATCCTTGATGTAGCTGGTAGAATGTTGATACATGCAAAAGACAAGAACAACTGGAATCCAAAAACGTGCCACGGAGCCCTTGTACCAGCAACAACAAGTAGGTAGTCTTAACGAATTTATTTATTTATCACAAATTTTACGCACAAAGGTGCAGCTTCCTCAGAGAAAACAAATTAACAATGAGGTAAAAGTGCACGCCCCTTTTATACAAGGAAAAGGAAATGACAACATGGTAAGGTGAAACTCATTGTAGTAATTGGTAAACAAGTAGAAGCCTACACAAGAACAACTTGTTCCTCAAAGAGAAAATGCAAACATTAATTCATGTTAGTAGTAAGCATTTCAAAGTGTGGAATGTTACCAAAGGAATAAACATAAAATTTAAAATGACATATTTAAAATTCTTAAAATATGTGAAAGAAATCATAACGTTAAAGTAAAAATTCAACATAAAAAGTCATTCAAATAGCAACTCATAAAAAAGTAAGTATAATATGCAGTAATGGATTAAATCTTAGTAAAAAAAGTAATGGTAATCCATTATAAGTATGAACCATAATGAGCAACTGTGTACCTTAAAGATATTATTGTATAAACAACAATAATAATAACTAAAATCTAGGCAATATTTAACATGAGAAGTGCTACAACAAAGGCACGTCACATGAAGTCAGAAACAAAAAATTTTGTATATTTTAAGAAAAGTCTTTATGTATGCATAAGAAAGTAAGGAATATCTACAAGGGGGGTACTACCTTAAATAGCTCCTCAATTTGAGTACTGCTGAGATGTTACAGTTTTTTAAACCGGGTAGCAAAATGTCTAAACGCAGTTGCCACTCCAGTTCACGTACTTCTAAGAGTAGAGTTATTGGGCCTCCCCGGATGTTATTGGTCACTTGATCTATGGCCATAAACGAGAAAGAGTGCCCAGGGTGGTTGGCAATGTGTTTAGCCAAAGCGTTAACGTCAGAGTTTTTCTTAATTGCATACATATGCTCATAGACACGGTCCCTAAGTCTGCGGTCAGTCTTTCCCAGATAAAATGAGGGACAGCAATCACAAAGAGCCAGGTATACAACTGATCTACTTTCGCAGTTGAGTGGAGCTTGGATTAAAACTTCCTGTCCCTTATAGTGTAGGTCTGCCCTACCTTCATTTTGTAACACCAGTTGCAAAAACCACATGGGTACATCCTGTGCGCCTGTTAAAGGTTTTTAGTTAGGTCCCTCTGTAGAAGTTCCTTAAGGTTGTTGTTCCTCTTGAAGACAAAATTAGGACAGGGGCCTAATTTCTCAGAGAGGCCAGGACTCCCCAAGATAAATTGCCAGTTTTCTTAATCAATGCAGTGGTAGTATGAGTGTTAAGACTAAATGTGTGGACGTAACTAATGGCAAAATCGCGTGCATGGTTGGTCAGAGATGTCATTAGGAGAGGGGACACTCAATGGGTGACAGTAGTGTGTTGTTAGAACTAAGGTCAAGTAGTACATGGCTTTGCAAGATAGGTTTGTAAACCCGTTTATCCTTTTGGCTGTAACTTCAAGCCTAATTTCATCAATGAGATTCCTCGGTAACCCCTATTAAGGAACATGTTACACAAAAGTGTGCATTCGTTCTGGAAGGTGTCAAAATCACTACACATTCTAACAGCCCTAACCATTTGGCCCTTCACAATAGATTTCTTTTGTTTGAAGGGATGGTGGCTTGTGAAGTGCAAGAACGAATTACAGTAAGTTGGCTTTCTGTAAACACAAGATGTGTAGGTGTTCCTTCCTTTCTCAACTTTACATCGAGGTAATCGATTTCTACAGGTGAAAAATTAGAAGTGAATTTCAAGAAGTCAGTAGTACCATTTAGAAACTGTAAGAAGTCTACGGCTTCTGTGTCATTACCATGGAAGAGGATGAAAATATCATCCAGGTAACGTGTGTAAAATTTCACTGTCTGCATCCTTTCACTGGAAAAAGGAAGTTCTTTTCCCAAAACCCATAAAGAAGTTGGCGACTGAGGCCCCACAAGGCGAGCCCATCGCCACGCCTTTTTCTGTAAAAAGTAATCCTTATCAAAAGGAAGTAATTACATGAAAGGACTATGTCCAAGACTTCTGTAACCAAGTCAATTTCAGTCTGTGGTGCTCCACAGTCTAAAAGCAGGAGGAAATCCATTCCACAGCTTCTTGGTGTGGAATGGAGGTGTATAAGTCAACAACGCCGATGGTGAGAAAATTATTCCCATCATCGAACGGAATGTTGTTGAAGTTGTCTAAAAAGACCAGGAGTCTTTACATACACCCCGAAGGTCCTTCAGGTATTTAGACAGGATAGTGTCTACCAATCTGGCGCTGGGATATGTCATAGATGATCTACCATCAACCAGCGCACGCATGGGGGGATTATTGACATCCTTATGGACCTTGGGGATGCCAAACATGACTGGAATTTTTGGCATAGAGATGTCGATGTAATTGTAAGTTTCTATGTCAATCTTACCCTGCAAGAACAAGTCACGGAAGACGCCCCTCATCATACTATGGGTACGGTGTATTTCATTGAGAGAAGCAGGGGAATAGGCAGGTGTGTTAAGGACATCGAGCATTTTTTAATCCAAGCTCCACTCAACTGCGAAAGTAGATCAGTTGTATACCTGGCTCTTTGTGATTGCTGTCCCTCATTTTATCTGGGAAAGACTGACCGCAGACTTAGGGACCGTGTCTATGAGCATATGTATGCAATTAAGAAAAACTCTGACGTTAACGCTTTGGCTAAACACATTGCCAACCACCCTGGGCACTCTTTCTCGTTTATGGCCATAGATCAAGTGACCAATAACATCCGGGGAGGCCCAATAACTCTACTCTTAGAAGTACGTGAACTGGAGTGGCAACTGCGTTTAGACGCATTTTGCTACCCGGGTTTAAACGAAAACTGTAACATCTCAGCAGTACTCAAATTGAGGAGCTATTTAAGGTAGTACCCCCCTTGTAGATATTCCTTACTTTCTTATGCATACATAAAGACTTTTCTTAAAATATACAAATTTTTTTGTTTCTGACTTCATGTGACGTGCCTTTGTTGTAGCACTTCTCATGTTAAATATTGCCTAGATTTTAGTTATTATTATTGTTGTTTATACAATAATATCTTTAAGGTACACAGTTGCTCATTATGGTTCATACTTATAATGGATTACCATTACTTTTTTTACTAAGATTTAATCCATTACTGCATATTATACTTACTTTTTTATGAGTTGCTATTTGAATGACTTTTTATGTTGAATTTTTACTTTAACGTTATGATTTCTTTCACATATTTTAAGAATTTTAAATATGTTTATTCCTTTGGTAACATTCCACACTTTGAAATGCTTACTACTAACATGAATTAATGTTTGCATTTTCTCTTTGAGGAACAAGTTGTTCTTGTGTAGGCTTCTACTTGTTTACCAATTACTACAATGAGTTTCACCTTACCATGTTGTCATTTCCTTTTCCTTGTATAAAAGGGGCGTGCACTTTTACCTCATTGTTAATTTGTTTTCTCTGAGGAAGCTGCACCTTTGTGCGGCGAAAACGTTTGTGATAAATAAATAAATTCGTTAAGACTACCTACTTGTTGTTGCTGGTACAAGGGCTCCGTGGCACGTTTTTGGATTCCAGAATGTTGGTACATACTTGCTGGAGTCAGTAGGATGTTGAAAAGGCTTGCTGGAGTACGTACAATGTTGGCAAATGCTTGCTTGGGTATTTAGAATAGTGATGTATACTTGCTGGACTTGTTAGAATGTTGCTAAATGTTTCTGGAGTGGATATAATGTTTATGAATGCTTGCTTGAGTATGTACAATGTTGATAAATGCTTGCTGGATATTTTAAAATGGCGAGGAATGCCTGCTGGAGTTGGTAGAGTATTTTTAAATCATTGCTGGAGTTGATAGACTGTGGATAAATGCTTGCTAGAGTATGTAGAATGTTGATACATGCTTGCTGGAACTGGCGGAATGTTGCTACATGTGTGTTGAAGTCGATAGAATGTTGATATTCTACTAGCCTGAGTTGAATGAATGCTGAGTAATGTTTACTAGTGTTGGCAGAATGTTGATAAATGCTTGCTGGAGTTCTTAGAATGCTGATAAATTGTGGTTGGAGTTGGTAGGTTGTTGATTAATTCTTGCTGGAGTATGAAGACTGTTGACAAATGCTTGCTAGAATCAGCAAATGAGGATAAAACGGGTTGGAATTGGTAGAATGTTGTCAATTGATAGTTGGAGTTAGTTGAATCTTAACAAATGCTTGTTGGAGTAAGTAGAATTTTGGCAAAGGTGTGCTGTGGTATTTAGAATGGTGATGAATGCTTGCTGGAGTTGGTAGAATGTTCTAAATGCTTGCTGGTACTGGTAGAATGTTGATACATGCTTGCTGGCATCAGTAGGATGTTAAAAATGCTTGTTGGGGTATGTAGAATATTGGTAATTGCTTGCTGGAGTATTTATAATGGGGATAAATGCTTCTTGGAGTTGGTAGAATGTTGCTAAATTCTTGATGTAGCTGGTAGAATGTTGATACATACTTGCTGGAGTCAGTAGGGTGTTGAAAAGGCTTGCTGGAGTAAGTACAATGTTGGCAAATGCTTGCTTGAGTATTTAGAATAGTGATGTATACTTGCTGGACTTGGTAGAATGTTGCTAAATGTTTCTGGAGTGGATATAATGTTGATAAATGCTTGCTTAAGTATGTACAATGATGATAAATGCTTGCTGGATATTTTAAAATGGTGAGGAATGCCTGCTGGAGATGGTAGAGTATTTTTAAATCATTGCTGGAGTTGATAGACTGTGGATAAATGCTTGCTAGAGTATGTAGAATGTTGATACATGCTTGCTGGAACTGGCGGAATGTTGCTACATGTGTGTTGGAGTCGATAGAATGTTGATAATCTACTGGCCTGAGTTGAATGAATGCTGAGTAATGTTTACTAGTGTTGGTAGAATGTTGATAAATGCTTGCTGGAGTTATTAGAATGCTGATAAAAGCTGTCTGGAGTTGGCAGAATGTTGATAAATGCTTACTGGAGTATGAAGAATGTTGATAAATGCTTTCTGGAGTATGTAGAATGTTGGTAAATTTGTGATGGAGATGTTATAATTTTGATAAATGCTTGGTTAATTACACAGAATGTTGATAAATGCTTGCTGGAGTCAGTAGAATGTAGATAAATGCAGGTTGGAATTGGTAGAATGTTGTTAAATGCTTACTGGAGGTAGTAGAATGTTGAAAATTACTTGCTAGAGTCAGTAAATGTTGAAAATGATGCATGGGGTTGGGAGAATATTTACACATGCTTGCTCGAGATGTTTGAGATGCCGGAGATAAATGCTGGCTGAAAACCATAGAATGTTGATAAAGGCTTGCTGGAGTTGTTAGAATGCTGAAAAAAGCTGACTGGATTTAGTAGAATGTTCATAAGTACTTACTGGACTATGAAGAATGTTGATAAATGCTTACTGTAGTATGTAGAATGTTGGTAAAGTTGTGATGGAGATGGTATAATTTTGATAAATGCTTTTTTGATTACAAAGATTGTAAATAAATGCTTGCTGGAGTCAATAGAATGTAGATAAATGTTGGATGGAATTGGTAGAATGTTGTTAAATGCTTGCTGGAGGTAGTAGAATGTTGAAAATTACTTGCCAGAGTCAGTAAATGTTGAAAATGATGCATTGGGTAGCGAGAATGTTTACACATGCTAGCTGGAGATGTCAGAATACTGATAAATGCTGGCTGAAAAACACAGAATGTTGATAAATGCTTGCTGGAGTTATTAGAATGCTGAAACAAGCTGACTGTATTTGGTAGAATTTTCATAAATAGACTATGGAGAATGTTCATAAATGCTTCCTGTAGTATGTAGAATGTTGGTAAATTCTTGATGGAGATGGCATAATTTTGATAAATACATTGTGGATTATGTAGAATGTTGATAAATACTTGCTGCAGTCAGTATAATGTTGATAAATGCTTATTGGAATTGGCACAATGTGGTTGAATACTTGCTGGAGGTAGTAGACTGTGGAACATTACTTACTAGAGTCAGTAGATGTTGAAAATGCTGAGAAGGGTAGGAAGAATGTTGACAAAAGCTTGCTGGAGATGGCAAAATGCTGATAAATGCTGGTTGAAGAACATAGAATTGATAAATGCTTGCTGGAGTTGTTAGAATGTTGATAAATTCTGGTTGGATTTGGTAGGTTTTAATAAATGCTTGCTGGAGAAAGAAGACTGTTGATAAATGCCTGCTGGAATCGGCAAATGATGGTACAACTGGTTGAAATTGGTTGAATGTTGTTAAATGATAGTTGGAATTAGTTAAATGTTGACCAATACTTGCTGGAGTAAGTAGAATGTTGGCAAATGCTTGCTGGAGCAAGTAGAATGTTGGCAAATGCTTGCTGGAGTATTTATAATGGTGATCTATGCTTGCTGGTCTTGGTAGAATTTTACTAAATGTTTGCTGGAGTGGATAGAATGTTCATAAATGCTTGCTAGAGTATGTAGAATGTTGATACATGCTTGCTGGAGCTGGCAGAATTTTGATAAATGCTTGCTGGAGTCAGTTGGACATTGAAAATTCTTGCTGGAGTAAGTAGAATGTTGGCAGACGCTTGCTGGAGATTTTAAAATGGTGATGCATGCTTGTTTTAGTTGGTAGAGTGTTTTTAAATCATTTCTGAAGTTGGGAGAATGTGGATAAATGCTTGCTAGAGGATGAAGAATTTTAATACATGCTTGCTGGAATTGGTGGAATGTTACTAAATGTATGCTGGAGTTGATAGAATGCTGATAATCTACTGGCCTTAGTTGAATGAATGCTGAGTAATATTTACTAGTGCTGGTAGAATGTTGGTAAATGCTTGCTGGAGTTATTATAATGCTGATAAAAGCTGGCTGGAGTTGGTAGAATGTTCATAAATGCTTACTGGAGTATGGAGAATGTTGATAAATGCTTGATGGAGTATGTAGAATGTTGGTAAATTTGTGATGGAGATGGTATAATTTTGATTAATGCTTGGTTAATTACACAGAATGTTGATAAATGCTTGCTGGAGTCAGTAGAATGTAGATAAATGCTGGTTGGAATTGGTAGAATGTTGTTAAATTCTTGATGGAGGTAGTAGAATATTGAAAATTACTTGCTAGAGTCAGTAAATGTTGAAAATGCTGCATGGGTAGGAAGAATGTTGACATATGCTTGCTGGAGATGGCAGAATGCCGATAAATGCTGGCTAAAAACATAGAATGTTGATAAATGCTTGCTGGAGTTCTTAGAATGCTGATAAATTGTGGTTGGAGTTGGTAGGTTGTTGATTAATTCTTGCTGGAGTATGAAGACTGTTGACAAATGCTTGCTAGAATCAGCAAATGAAGATAAAATGGGTTGGAATTGGTAGAATGTTGTCAATTGATAGTTGGAGTTAGTTGAATGTTAACAAATGCTTGTTGGAGTAAGTAGAATGTTGGCAAAGGCTTGCTGTGGTATTTAGAATGGTGATGAATGCTTGCTGGAGTTGGTAGAATGTTCTAAATGCTTGCTGGTACTGGTAGAATGTTGATACATGCTTGCTGGAGTCAGTAGGATGTTAAAAATGCTTGTTGGGGTATGTAGAATATTGGTAATTGCTTGCTGGAGTATTTATAATGGGGATAAATGCTTCTTGGAGTTGGTAGAATGTTGCTAAGTGTTTGCAGGAGCTGGTAGAATGTTGATAAATGCTTGCTAGAGTATGTAGAATATTGTTAAATGCTTGCTGGAATGGTGGAATGTTGCTAAATGCTAATCGGAGTTGATAGAATGCTGATAATCAATAGGCTGGAGATGTATGAATAATGATTAATGCTTGCTACATTTAGTAGAATGATAAATACTTGCTGGAGTATGTAGAATGTTGATACATGCTTTCTCGGGTATGTAGAATACTGGTAAATACTTGTTGGAGTATGTAGAATGTTGACAAATACTTGTTAGAGTACATAGATTATTGAGAAATGCTTGCTGAAGTTGGTAGAATGTTGCTAAATGCTTGCTGGAGTTGGCAGAATGTTGAAAATGCTGACCAGAGTTGTAACAATGTTGATCAATGCTTGTTAGAACTGGTATAATTTTTAAAATGCTTGTTGGAGCTGGTAGAAAATTGATAAACACATACTGGAATCAGCAGAATGTAGATAATAATTGCAGGTGAAGACAGAAAGTTTACAAATGTTTGCCGGAGATCCAGAATGTAGATAAATGTGGGCTGAAGAACATAGAATGTTTATAAATGCTTGCTGGAGCCAGTATAATGTTGACAAATGCTGGTTGGAATTAGTAGAATGTAGATAAATGCTTGCTGGAGGTAGTAGAGTATTGATTAATGCTTGCTGGATTATGAAGACTGTTGATAAATGCTTTCTGGAATCAGCAAACAATAATAAAACTGGTTGGAATTGGTTGAATGTTGTTAAATGATAGTTGGAATTAGTTGAATGTTGACCAATGCTTGCTGGAGTAAGCAGAATGTTGGCAAATGCTTGCTGGTATATTTAGAATGGTGATAAATGCTTGCTGGATTTGGCAGAATGTTGCTAAATTCTTGATGTAGCTGGTAGAATGTTGATACATACTTGCTGGAGTCAGTAGGATGTTGAAAAGGCTTGCTGGAGTAAGTACAATGTTGGCAAATGCTTGCTTGAGTATTTAGAATAGTGATGTATACTTGCTGGACTTGGTAGAATGTTGCTAAATGTTTCTGGAGTGGATATAATGTTTATAAATGCTTGCTTGAGTATGTACAATGTTGATAAATGCTTGCTGGATATTTTAAAATGGCGAGGAATGCCTGCTGGAGTTGGTAGAGTATTTTTAAATCATTGCTGGAGTTGATAGACTGTGGATAAATGCTTGCTAGAGTATGTAGAATGTTGATACATGCTTGCTGGAACTGGCGGAATGTTGCTACATGTGTGTTGGAGTCGATAGAATGTTGATATTCTACTGGCCTGAGTTGAATGAATGCTGAGTAATGTTTACTAGTGTTGGTAGAATGTTGATAAATGCTTGCTGGAGTTATTAGAATGCTGATAAAAGCTGTCTGGAGTTGGCAGAATGTTGATAAATGCTTCCTGGTGTAAGAAGAATGTTGATAAATGCTTTCTGGAGTATGTAGAATGCTGGTAAATTTGTGATGGAGATGTTATAATTTTGATAAATGCTTGGTTAATTACACAGAATGTTGATAAATGCTTGCTGGAGTCAGTAGAATGTAGATAAATGCAGGTTGGAATTGGTAGAATGTTGTTAAATGCTTACTGGAGGTAGTAGAATGTTGAAAATTACTTGCTAGAGTCAGTAAATGTTGAAAATGATGCATGGGGTTGGGAGAATATTTACACATGCTTGCTCGAGATGTTTGAGATGCCGGAGATAAATGCTGGCTGAAAACCATAGAATGTTGATAAAGGCTTGCTGGAGTTGTTAGAATGCTGAAAAAAGCTGACTGGATTTAGTAGAATGTTCATAAGTACTTACTGGACTATGAAGAATGTTGATAAATGCTTACTGTAGTATGTAGAATGTTGGTAAAGTTGTGATGGAGATGGTATAATTTTGATAAATGCTTTTTTGATTACAAAGATTGTAAATAAATGCTTGCTGGAGTCAATAGAATGTAGATAAATGTTGGATGGAATTGGTAGAATGTTGTTAAATGCTTGCTGGAGGTAGTAGAATGTTGAAAATTACTTGCCAGAGTCAGTAAATGTTGAAAATGATGCATTGGGTAGCGAGAATGTTTACACATGCTAGCTGGAGATGTCAGAATACTGATAAATGCTGGCTGAAAAACACAGAATGTTGATAAATGCTTGCTGGAGTTATTAGAATGCTGAAACAAGCTGACTGTATTTGGTAGAATTTTCATAAATAGACTATGGAGAATGTTCATAAATGCTTCCTGTAGTATGTAGAATGTTGGTAAATTCTTGATGGAGATGGCATAATTTTGATAAATACATTGTGGATTATGTAGAATGTTGATAAATACTTGCTGCAGTCAGTATAATGTTGATAAATGCTTATTGGAATTGGCACAATGTGGTTGAATACTTGCTGGAGGTAGTAGACTGTGGAACATTACTTACTAGAGTCAGTAGATGTTGAAAATGCTGAGAAGGGTAGGAAGAATGTTGACAAAAGCTTGCTGGAGATGGCAAAATGCTGATAAATGCTGGTTGAAGAACATAGAATGTTGATAAATGCTTGCTGGAGTTGTTAGAATGTTGATAAATTCTGGTTGGATTTGGTAGGTTTTAATAAATGCTTGCTGGAGAAAGAAGACTGTTGATAAATGCCTGCTGGAATCGGCAAATGATGGTACAACTGGTTGAAATTGGTTGAATGTTGTTAAATGATAGTTGGAATTAGTTAAATGTTGACCAATACTTGCTGGAGTAAGTAGAATGTTGGCAAATGCTTGCTGGAGCAAGTAGAATGTTGGCAAATGCTTGCTGGAGTATTTATAATGGTGATCTATGCTTGCTGGTCTTGGTAGAATTTTACTAAATGTTTGCTGGAGTGGATAGAATGTTCATAAATGCTTGCTAGAGTATGTAGAATGTTGATACATGCTTGCTGGAGCTGGCAGAATTTTGATAAATGCTTGCTGGAGTCAGTTGGACATTGAAAATTCTTGCTGGAGTAAGTAGAATGTTGGCAGACGCTTGCTGGAGATTTTAAAATGGTGATGCATGCTTGTTTTAGTTGGTAGAGTGTTTTTAAATCATTTCTGAAGTTGGGAGAATGTGGATAAATGCTTGCTAGAGGATGAAGAATTTTAATACATGCTTGCTGGAATTGGTGGAATGTTACTAAATGTATGCTGGAGTTGATAGAATGATGATAATCTACTGGCCTTAGTTGAATGAATGCTGAGTAATATTTACTAGTGCTGGTAGAATGTTGGTAAATGCTTGCTGGAGTTATTATAATGCTGATAAAAGCTGGCTGGAGTTGGTAGAATGTTCATAAATGCTTACTGGAGTATGGAGAATGTTGATAAATGCTTGATGGAGTATGTAGAATGTTGGTAAATTTGTGATGGAGATGGTATAATTTTGATTAATGCTTGGTTAATTACACAGAATGTTGATAAATGCTTGCTGGAGTCAGTAGAATGTAGATAAATGCTGGTTGGAATTGGTAGAATGTTGTTAAATTCTTGATGGAGGTAGTAGAATATTGAAAATTACTTGCTAGAGTCAGTAAATGTTGAAAATGCTGCATGGGGTAGGAAGAATGTTGACATATGCTTGCTGGAGATGGCAGAATGCCGATAAATGCTGGCTAAAATATAGAATGCTGATAAATGCTTGCTGGAGTTCTTAGAATACTGATAAATTGTGGTTGGAGTTGGTAGGTTGTTGATTAATTCTTGCTGAAGTATGAAGACTGTTGACAAATGCTTGCTAGAATCAGCAAATGAAGATAAAATGGGTTGGAATTGGTAGAATGTTGTTAATTGATAGTTGGAGTTAGTTGAATGTTAACAAATGCTTGTTGGAGTAAGTAGAATGTTGGCAAAGGCTTGCTGTGGTATTTAGAATGGTGATGAATGCTTGCTGGAGTTGGTAGAATGTTCTAAATGCTTGCTGGTACTGGTAGAATGTTGATACATGCTTGCTGGAGTCAGTAGGATGTTAAAAATGCTTGTTGGGGTATGTAGAATATTGGTAATTGCTTGCTGGAGTATTTATAATGGGGATAAATGCTTCTTGGAGTTGGTAGAATGTTGCTAAGTGTTTGCAGGAGCTGGTAGAATGTTGATAAATGCTTGCTAGAGTATGTAGAATATTGTTAAATGCTTGCTGGAATGGTGGAATGTTGCTAAATGCTAATCGGAGTTGATAGAATGCTGATAATCAATAGGCTGGAGATGTATGAATAATGATTAATGCTTGCTACATTTAGTAGAATGATAAATACTTGCTGGAGTATGTAGAATGTTGATACATGCTTTCTAGGGTATGTAGAATACTGGTAAATACTTGTTGGAGTATGTAGAATGTTGACAAATACTTGTTAGAGTACATAGATTATTGAGAAATGCTTGCTGAAGTTGGTAGAATGTTGCTAAATGCTTGCTGGAGTTGGCAGAATGTTGAAAAATGCTGACCAGAGTTGTAACAATGTTGATCAATGCTTGTTAGAACTGGTATAATTTTTAAAATGCTTGTTGGAGCTGGTAGAAAATTGATAAACACATACTGGAATCAGCAGAATGTAGATAATAATTGCAGGTGAAGACAGAAAGTTTACAAATGTTTGCCGGAGATCCAGAATGTAGATAAATGTGGGCTGAAGAACATAGAATGTTTATAAATGCTTGCTGGAGCCAGTATAATGTTGACAAATGCTGGTTGGAATTAGTAGAATGTAGATAAATGCTTGCTGGAGGTAGTAGAGTGTTGATTAATGCTTGCTGGATTATGAAGACTGTTGATAAATGCTTTCTGGAATCAGCAAACAATAATAAAACTGGTTGGAATTGGTTGAATGTTGTTAAATGATAGTTGGAATTAGTTGAATGTTGACCAATGCTTGCTGGAGTAAGTAGAATGTTTGCAAATGCTTGCTGGTATATTTAGAATGGTGATGAATGCTTGCTGGATTTGGCAGAATGTTGCTAAATTCTTGATGTAGCTGGTAGAATGTTGATACATACTTGCTGGAGTCAGTAGGATGTTGAAAAGGCTTGCTGGAGTAAGTACAATGTTGGCAAATGCTTGCTTGGGTATTTAGAATAGTGATGTATACTTGCTGGACTTGTTAGAATGTTGCTAAATGTTTCTGGAGTGGATATAATGTTTATAAATGCTTGCTTGAGTATGTACAATGTTGATAAATGCTTGCTGGATATTTTAAAATGGCGAGGAATGCCTGCTGGAGTTGGTAGAGTATTTTTAAATCATTGCTGGAGTTGATAGACTGTGGATAAATGCTTGCTAGAGTATGTAGAATGTTGATACATGCTTGCTGGAACTGGCGGAATGTTGCTACATGTGTGTTGGAGTCGATAGAATGTTGATATTCTACTGGCCTGAGTTGAATGAATGCTGAGTAATGTTTACTAGTGTTGGTAGAATGTTGATAAATGCTTGCTGGAGTTGTTAGAATGTTGATAAATTATGGTTGGGTTTGGCAGAATGTTGATAGATGCTTGCTGGATTATGAAGACTGTTGACAAATGCTTGCTAGAATCAGCAAATGAAGATAAAACGGGTTGGAATTGGTAGAATTTTGTCAGTTGATAGTTGGAGTTAGTTGAATGTTAACAAATGCTTGTTGGAGTAAGTAGAAGTTTGGCAAAGGTGTGCTGTGGTATTTAGAATGGTGTTGAATGCTTGCTGGAGTTGGTAGAATGTTCTAAATGCTTGCTGGTATAGGTAGAATGTTGATACATGCTTGCTAGCGTCAGTAGGATGTTAAAAATGCTTGTTGGGATATGTAGAATATTGGTAATTGCTTGCTGGAGTATTTATAATGGGGATAAATGCTTCTTGGAGTTGGTAGAATGTTGCTAAATTCTTGATGTAGCTGGTAGAATGTTGATACATACTTGCTGGAGTCAGTAGGGTGTTGAAAACTTTTG
>NC_056734.1:922023104-922039235 GCF_019279795.1 Protopterus annectens
GGTACATATGTGTATTTGGCACACACATACATCATGTGTTCATTGCCATAACCGGTGTAATCAATGTCATGCATTATTGTGAGGGACAACCCACACACATGGGCGTTCTGTGTGTGCACAACACACATGGCATGTCTGTAATCAAAAGCCATACATAATTGTGATATCGTTTAGAAAGGGGTATGTGCATCCTGTAGTGTGTTTTCCCAGTTGCCAAAAGGGATATATCAATCATACACACTTACCCCCCTTCACACATACTTGCCACCTGCTGGATTTAAACCCCTACTTAACTATGTTAAGACGCTAGAGACAGACGCATTAGCACAGCGCGCTATTCGTATTACTGGGGGATTTCCTTTCCCCTGATATACTTATAGGGTGCTGAAATCTTCAGAGTTTAGAAAGTGGAATGATCATCCTGTGGTGTGTTTTCCCAGTTGCCAAACGGGATGTTTCTTTCATACACACTTACACCCCTTCACACACACTTGCCGGATTCAAACCCCTACCTAACTATGTTAAGACAATAGAGACGGACGCGTGGCGCTTGTGGCGCTATTCGCATTACTGGGGGATTTATTTTCCCCTGATATACTTATAGGGTGCTGACATCATCAGAGTTTAGAAAGTGGAATGATCATCCTCTGGTGGGTTTTCCCAGTTGCCAAAAGGGATGTTTCTTTCATACACACTTACCCCCCTTCACACACACTTGCCACCTGCTGGATTCAAACCCCCACCTAACTATGTTAGGACACTAGAGACGGACGCATTAGCGCAGCGCGCTATTTGCATTACTGGGGGATTTCCTTTCCCCTGATATACTTATAGGGTGCTGACATCATCAGAGTTTAGAAAGTGGAATGATCATCCTCTGGTGTGTTTTCCCAGTTGCCAAAAGGGATGTTTCTTTCATACACACTTACCCCCCTTCACACACACTTGCCACCTGCTGGATTCAAACCCCTACCTAACTATGTTATGACACTACAGAGGGACGCATTAGCACGGCGCGCTATTTGGATTACTAAGAGAATCCTTTTCTCCAATATACTTATAGGGTGCTGACATCATCAGAGTCTAGAAAGTGGAATGATCATCCTCTGGTGTGTTTTCCCAGTTGCCAAAAGGGATGTTTCTTTCATACACACTTACTTACCCCCCTTCACACACACTTGCCACCTGCTGGATTCAAACCCCTACCTCACTATGTTATGACACTACAGACGGACGCATTAGCACAGCGCGCTATTCAGATTACTGAGAGAACCCTTTTCTCCAATATACTTATAGGGTGCTTACATGATCAGTGTCTAGAAAGGGGGATGAGCATCCTCTGGTGTGTTTTCACATTTGCTAGGGGTAACATTTGGACCAAGTGTGTGAGCATGCGCAGTTCAGCCTTCCCATGGCATGTTGTGTGAAAGATGTCTCATTTATCTAAGTGTGTGAGCATGCCCAGTGTGGGCTTTACATATGTTGAACTCTGCAGCCCATCACATTTGTGGATGAGTGTGACCTTCAACAAATACCTCCAGTTTATGGTTGTGTGTTCTGTGCCATGTTGTGTAGTTACTGTCGAATGCTTTTTGTGTGAACAAAACAGGAGTATACTGTGCCTGCAGGTTTTGCATGGGATACTTTGCACACAATTGTCAACATCCGTTCATACTGACCTAACACTGTAGCACTGTCTAGTGTAGTGTTTCAGTACTTTCACTGTGGTGGTCAGTATCCTGGGCTTTAGTCCTATCACTGCTTTACATTTCCATAGTGTGCACAACAGCCTGGTTAGGGTCCAGTTGTGCACATCTGCACAAAGGCAGTGCCTCTACAGACCCTGTTAATTGCTGCCCCATAAGCTTAACAAGTGTAGTCTGCAAATCTATGGAGAGGATCATAATTGAGCTCATAAACAAAGATATAGGGGACATGCAGACATTGTACCCATCCCATTTTGGCTTGGTCAGGGGCAGATCATGCCTTTTGTACTGGGTTGACATCTTCAAATTGGTCACTTAGGCCATTGTTGGGGAAAGGCAGTCCATACCTTGGCCTTGCAAACACTTTCAACACAATACCCCACTCAGGTATTGTGGAAAACCCTAACAACTGAAATGTAAACCCATATGTCACAAGATGGGTTGCAAACTGGCTTAAGGACGGGACCCACAGGGTTAGAGTTGCTGGCACTATGTTAGACTCCAGGCTGGTCACAGGTGGTGTCACACAGGGCTCAGTCCTTGGCCCCCATTGTTTGTCATGTACTTTCCAGAAGTACAGGCCAACATGGGAGGACTTTGGATGACAATGTTAGCAGATGACTGCACACTGGGCACCATAGTGGACAGTGCATCACACCTGAATATCCTTCAGAAGGGACTCACAGTAACTGATAGCTGGTGCCAGGGCCATGGCCTGAAGTCAAAGTGCACAACATGTGTAGACATACCCTTCAGGAAAAGCAAGGTGACCCCAAGCTACCATATAGGTGGCAATCCTCTAAGCACAGAGGAGGTTATCATGGACCTGGGGACCCAGGTTGACAGTCGCCATTCTTCTGAGACTCACATTGCTAAAGTGGCTAGGAAGACCTTCTACATTGCCCACCTGATCAGGATGGGATTCACATCCAGATCTAGTGGGTCATTGTTCCCCTGTACTCTTCACTTATCAGACCCGGTGATCGAGTTGAATGCCTATTCTGACTGTATCTCACCCAACATCTGCAGCAATTGGAGACACCCTGACTGTCCCCACCTAAAGGATCAAAGGAACCCCAACAGCTGTCATATGCTGCCAGATTGAAGACACTCACACTCTATTCACTCACATACCGTCTGCTTAGAGGTGACATGTGCCTGACATACGAGGCCATGTCCAAACAGAGATTAATGGACATACTCCACCTCAGACTCAGAAGATCCACCTGAACCACTAGTGCAGGTGACTTACACCTTAGCAGGGATGTATGTTGGACATGTTGGAGGGATGGAGTTATCACTCGGAGACTCCCTATGCTGTGGAATACAATCCTGGTCCATTTGAGGCAGAGCACCTTGCTGGCTGTGTTCAAGAGGTATCTTGACCTAATTCTAGTCGGAGAATGTGTTTGTCCATCAACACATTGTAAGCGTAGTTTGCCATGTCATATGTCTTGTTTAGTATACTGTGCCTCTGTCTACCTGTGACATAACATTGATACCCAGGGTAAACCTCACATCTCCCATCCACTCATTAGGATTCCTGTTGAGGGGACTCAACTAGTGTCTCTATGGACAACCTGTACTGGTAGTTTACTCATGTGTGGGGGGGGGGGGCTTCTGTGTTTTGGATAATGCAGTACAGCCTGTCCTATATATGTCAGTGCTGGGGTTCAGGTCCCTCATGTGCATAGCTCCCTGCCATTCAGATTGTACAAGGTGCAGCATGTGCATTGATTCCAGCTTGGACATGGCTTTCTACATCAGGCACAGCTTGCATCTGGGTGGACAGCATGGCAGTGTGTGGAGCTGCACTCTGTTTAATCAGACTACACATTACATGTGTTCCAGCTCTGTCATACTCCTGGTGAGGTACTGTTGTGGACTTTACAGGTGCTGGATGTGTGTGCATGAGGTACACCCCACAGGGGCTGTTGTGGTCATTTCTAATGCTGATGAAAGATAACTGCAGAACCAGAATGACCTCCCTTAGCTAGATGTCAGACAGCATGGACCATACAATCACAACTGAAAACAGGACCCTCTCCACAAAGGGAAAGTGTCCTGTCTGGTGGACCCAGCCATAAACAAACTGTATGACAGATGAGGGTTACTAATGCAAGACAGAGCTACATCTCCAAAGGGAAGACAGCTGTGATCAGCACTAGTAGAAAGCTACATTATCTCATAAAGACATGCAAGGTCAACTTGGGGACATAAATCACCAAAGACAATGAAGGTAACCACACTGCTTTCTTCAGTTATGTCAGACACCTGGTTGTGAACCCTCGGATATGCTCAGAGTTGGTACACAACAACATATATTCCAGTGACCTGACAGATATTGGCAACATTCCGGGACAGCTTCAGTCACGATTTACCCCTCCCTCACCCCCAAAACAAGATAGTTATCACTGCTGTATGTAACCTCACTGTCATCTTGGATGTCCATGTGAGAGCCACACTCAGCAAAGACAAGGACACAGCATCCATGGGACCTGCTGGTATCTCCAGTTGCATGCTATGTGAACTCCAGAAGGGGCTGGACCCATATATACAACTGCTATTTAACCTTAGTCTTGCTACAGGATATGTACCTGAACACTGGCATACGGCAACAGTGGTCCCACTCCACAAAGGAGATGCCTCCACAGACCATGGCAACTACCACCACACAGGCTTAACCAGCCTTGTCTGCAAAGATATGGGAGAGTCATGGAGCTCTTACAGACACATTACTGACCCACGGACCCTTGTTCCCACCTAGTTCAGCTTTGTACAGGGCAGATCCTGCCTTTTGCACCTTTGCACCCGAAAAGTACCTACCATGAAGATCAGGGTTCTTCAACACATGTCATATGCTTCCAGAATAGAGGAAGTCCAGCTTTGTTCAGTGTCATACCGCATACTTACAGGTGACCTATGCCTGACATACAAGACCATGTCCAATCAGGATTTGGTGGACATGCTCCACTGCAAGCAATCCAAATCCACCAGAGCCATGAGAGCTGAGTATTTGAACCTCAGCACATACATGTATAGGACATGCTGGAGGGACAGAGTCATAACTCAGAGGCATCTCACACTCTAGCAGAGTATCCCAGTTCATGTTTGACAGAGTCCCTCACTGACTCTCTTCAGGAGACATCTGGACAACTGCATATGAGACAGAGGCACAGACTAGACAAAGACACAGTCATGTTATTCAATTACATAAGGGGGTCATAATGTGTCACTACTAAGTCAGAGGCACAATATTCAGAATATATTCTGTACACTTATTACCACTATAAGGGGTGGCAATAGCCACATCACTATGGCTAGGCTTATACATGCACTAGGGCAGATAGCCTAGTAGTACACTATGACACTATGAAACACCGGTGTATGTGTAGCTATTGTCAATCAAACAGTATGATGTGGCTTGTGGGGCTTGATATCTCCTGTATTCCAACATTGTTTTGTCTATTCCTTCTAGCATGTCTAGGGATCAGTTGCTAGTGTCCTCTCCTGCTCAGCTGGTGAACCTGGGAATATTGAGACACTGTTACAGTTGCCTCATGTACACTGACAACCCTCTCCTTCTGCCATAAAACACACATACATGTGAGAGATGCAACTATATAGCCAAAGTGGAGGCTGAGCTCTCTCAACATAGGACTAGCAAGACCAGAGAGAGGGTGAAGGTAACCACACACACATCTTTAATCCAGTCTCATGGCACTGTCACAACTTAAGATCATACACATAGACACACAGAGACACTCTCGGAGGCTCTGATCAGAAGTCTACCAGAATGGCAGTGGCCACCACAGCAGACACTCACACAACTGCCTCCACAGGGCACAGCACATGCAACACTTTGACCACAGAGTCGGTGTGCCAAACAGTCACAGCCCTTAAGGCCAAACACAATGCCAGACACACTTGTCATAGGTGACTCCATAGTCAGACACACTGATGTCCCACTCACCAGATCAGGTACAGAGGAGGTCACAGTAAGCTGCCTATCGGGCACTGGAATCCACCACATAATGCAAGCACTCAGGTCACTAAACTGCAAGTACAGGTCTGACCCAGTCATAATCCATGCTGGTGTGAACGACCTGAGATGTACCTCCCTGGACTACATGGAAAGAGACATAGAGGATCCCTCTGATTATGTGAGCCAGGCAGGTATGACCCTGACCTTCGGCAGTATCCTACCTTCACCAAGTATGATGCCACATAAACAGACAAGATGATCAGCTGTAGTATTTTGATTAGACTATGGTGTCATTCTAAGGGGGTCCAATGTCTGTCTGCCTGGGATGACATGCTGGACAGGCCACGGTGATTTGCAAGGGGCTTGCACCTGTCACCCCTGGGCTTCAGGATTTCAGATGATGCTCTTGCCACCCCATTGTGCCTCTTTTATGCAAGATTCAGATTCTACACCTACCACCCTAGAACACAGTAAAGGAAAGACACTAAGGCTAATGCTGCTCAATGCCCAAGGTCTCAACCTCAAGCTGCACACACTCTATGCCCTTCTCAGTATGTAGCACATTGATGTCTGTGCTGTGCCTGAAACCTGGTTCACAGCTTCTGACAGCACCCTGGCACTCTCGGGTGTTACCTCATATCATGCATTCCGGCACCAGCATCCCGACAACACCAAGAAGGATGGTGGGTGTCCATATTCATCAAGGACACCCTCACCTCATGGTTGGTGGCAACACACGATGCATCGGAGACCATCCAGGTGCCAGTGACCATAGGCAAGACTGCTCTGCAGTTTGTAGCATGTTACATGCCACCCGCTCAAACTCAGGTACCTCACACAGCTATCCTGCAAACACTGAAGGGGATAAATGTATCTCCAAACACCATCCTACTGGGTGATTCCAACTATCCACATATAGACTGGGATCACTAATCATGCCACAACACTCTAACACAAAGGTTCCAAGAGTTCATACACTGAAATGCCATGGAACAACTGGTCCCAATCCCCTCAAGTGGAGGCAACATACTAGAACACATCATCACGAACATGGGGTCACACTGTTCAACACCAGACGTATACCCATCATTGGTGTGATCAGATCATGGACTACTCTCAGTGGGAGTCCACATCCCACCCACACCCCAGATGGGAAACGAAACGGTGAAGACCTTCTCAAATGCCGACTTCACATATCTGAGGACTGGTGTGGTCTCTTTCAAGGCCCCCAGGCCAGCGGACACCATTACCCAAGCCACTGTATCACTTAGAAATGCCTTCTACCAGCACCTCCAGGACTGCATGGTTCAGGCAATCCCAAAAATAATGACTCTTTGTACCACAGGCAAGCATCCAGTCTGGTGGACCCTAGCCATAAACAAGCTGTACAACACAAGGAAGGAGCTACTACGAGATGGGCGTAATCCGTGGGGAAGACACCCTGCTCATTGTGAGTAAAACACTGGGTTCCCCCATACAATCATCCCAGGCATGTTTGAGAGTAAACCCACTCAGGACTCCAGGGACAATCATGAGGCCTTTTTTACCTATGTTTGAAACCTGGGAGGAAACTCCCAGATATGCTCAGACTTAGTTCAGAATGATGTTGATATCACTGCACCTACAGACATTGGCAACATACTGGCTGACAGGTTCAGTGCAGATTTCTCCCCTCCCCAACTGGGGGTATGTACACAAGAGGATTGTAGCCCCAAACATCTCCACTGCTGGGGTGGGAACTGCTCAATCCAAGGCAGAAAACACTTTATCCATGGGACCAGATGGTGTCCCCAGTTGTGTGCTCCATGAACTCAATGAGTAATTACACCCACAGTTAGGGCAGCTGTTTAATCTTAGCCTCATCTCAGGATATGTTCCCAAGGAGTGGCATACAGCAATGGTGGACCCACTTCACAAAGGAGGTGCCTCCACCAACCCCAGAAACTACCATCCCATCATCTTGACAAGCCTGTTCTGCTAAGCTATGGAGAGGATCATAATGGGAATTCTAAATGAAAACATAGGGGACTTGCAGACATTGGATCCAATCCAGTTTGGCTTTGTCAAGGGCAGATCATGCCTTTTAAACTTGGTTGACTTTTTCAAAACACTCACCCAGGCCATTGACGTGGCCAAGGCAGTCCACACAGCCTGCCTTGACCTGGCAAAGGCTTTCGACACAATACCCCACTCAGGTATCATTGAAAACATCACCAGCTTAATTGTGAACCCATACATCACAGCATGGGTTGCAAACTGCCTAAGTGACGGAACACACAGGGTCAAAGTTGCTGGTGCCAGTTCACACTCAGAGCTGTCACAAGTGGTGTCCCACAGGGCTCAGTCCTGGGCCCACATTTGTTCAGTATCTACTTTTCAGAAGTACGAGCAAACACAGGAGGATTATGGCTGACAAAGTTTGAAGATGACTGCAAACTGGGAAGCATAGTTGGAAACCCATCTGACACAGACATCCTTCAGAAGGGTCTCATAGACACAGATAACTGGTGCCACAGCCATGGCCTTACATTAAACACTAAACAATGCATAGCCATACCCTTCAGGAAGAACAAGGTTACCACTACTTCCCATCTAGGTGGCAATCCTCTAAGCACAACATAGGTTATCAGGGACCTGGGCACCCAGGTTGACAGTGACCTTTTGTTTGACACCCACATTGCCAGGGTAGTTTGGAAGACCTTCTACATTGGCCACCTCATCATGCAGTGATTCACATCTAGATCAAGGGAGGTCATTGTTCCCCTGTACTCATCACTCATCAGACCAATGATTGCATACAATGCCCCATTCAGATTGGATGGGCCCACAAATTCCTCGACAGGAGGTGAAAGGGTCTCAAACATATTTCTTATGCTCCCGACTGAAGGAATTCCAGCTGTATTCAGTAAGCACTGTCTGCTCAGAGGTGACCTGTGCCTGACATACAAGGCTATGTCCAACCCAGAATTAATGAACATGCTTCACCTCAAGACCTCTACATCCATCAGAACTACAAGGGCAGGAGACCTAAACCTCAACACAGATATTAATAGGATGTGCTGGAGGGACAGATTCGTCACCCAGAGAGTCCATATGCTGTGGAACAACATCCTGGTACATGTGAGGCTGAGCACCTCACTGGCTTTGTTCAAGTGAGATCTTGACCAATGGATGGGAGATTGCAGGTATACCCCAGGATAACCTCAGTATCACTGCTTGACAGAGGCACAGCAAAATAATGGGCATATTATCCATCAACTTGCAGGGGTGGCAGAAGCCACAAAACTCTGGGCTAGGCTTATTAATGCCCTAGGGCAGATAGCCTAGTATGAACCTATGAACCTATGGACATAGGCCTGGGGCAGTTCCTGCTATTAGGACAGTGGTCTGCAGCAGGCTATATAGTAGTAGTTGGTTTTAGCCATTGGTTTTTGACCATGGCTATTCCATGTTGCTTCTTGTTGTGGTACAAACATGGGTGTGTGGTTATCCATGCTATTTATTGCTAGTCACCCTCATTTTGTATCTTGTTCCATGTTTTTGCACATGTACATCACTGTATGATGTGCAGCTGTCTCATGAGGGTCATATCGTGGATATGGATGTTAGTTGGGGTCCTCAGGTGTGCATATTGTACATGATATTACATTACTTAACACATGGCATTCATGCCTCAGGTGGTGCTGCAGGGCCACCTCTGTCGGATACACATACTACACTCTCTGTGGGTTTGGAAGCAGGTTGTGTCATGTTAGGCATCCCTGTTACTGTATGAGTGAGTCAGGCGGGTATCAGTCCCAGTGTTCCTACTGACCAAGCGTATGTGCTATCGTTGCCTCTTTGCCAAGGCCAGGGCATACTGGGCACGCCTCCTTCTGCCTACTGGGACAAGGTCAGGTTGTTCCTCCTCCGAGTCACCCCCTGCCTGTGGTGGCCTTGGCAATGGTGGGGGGATGTTTGGCCCAGCCCTGTGCTGGTCCTGCTGCAGCTGTTTCCACAGGATCATATTATGTAGCATAGCACATATCATGATCATTTGGGTACATGTAGTTAGTGTGTACTGCATACCTCCACCAGATGTGTCCAGACACGGAACCATGACTTGAGCAGCCCAAACACACGCTCTATGATATTACGTGTTTGTGCGTGTGCCTCATTATGGCGTTCCTGTTCAGGTGTGTGTGCATTTCTGATGGGTGTCATCAGCCACGGCTCAAGTGCATAACCTGCATCCCCCACTAGGTGTCCGTGTGGGAAGTCCCCATTGGCAAATGATTGGTACAGCTGCATCAGATGCCAGATGTGGGAATCGTGGTAGCTCCCAGGGCAGCCAGCACACACATTCATTATTATGCCCTGGGCATCACACACGACCTGGCAGTTGATGGAGGGGTATCCCTTGTGGTTAATGTAGGCTCTACCCCGCTCACCGGCTGGTGCTTTGATGCGTATGTGCATGCAGTCTATTGCACCCAGCACCTCAGGGTATCCGCTATTTGCTGGAAGAGGCGCATATTGCTGGCCACAACCTCACGGTCATTAGGGACATATATATGATCACTGACATGTGGTGACATGGCATCCAGGAACTGGTGCAGTACCCTGGATGCTGATGCCTGTGATATCCACATCATATCGCCAGTTGGTCTCTGGAAGGTACCTGTTGCTAGTATTCTTAGGCCAACACATACCTTGGTTTCCACTGGGATGGGTTCCCCTCTGTTGGTTCTGTGTGTGAGGCGTGGCCTGCACAGCTCAACAATCTGCTGCAGGAGCTCTCTGTCCACTCTATAGCGCTCTACTATCTCCAGCTCATGTAACCCATGGTAGGTGACCCTGGGCCTGTATACTCTTCTCCTTCTCCTCACTCTGGGTTGTCTGTCAGCATCTGCATTGTCACCACTAGGGTTACCACCTGTCCCACTTTGTGAGGGACAGTCCCTCTTTGGGCAGTTGTGTCCTGCAAACATTGTGGAAAAATGGCAAATGTCCTGAGATTTTAGGACAAAATTATTTTATATATTTTATGTCATAGTTGCATAAAACAGTTATTCTGTATCTGAAACACATAAATGTTATAAGAAACAGAATAAGGAACTAAAATGGTACAAGAATAGACTTTTATTCAGGCAAAAAAATGAAGTTCTGTCCTTTGTACTGGCCGTGGGTATGTTTTGCCCTGCAAAATCTGATGTTTGTGGCACAAATGTCCCACTTTGGGCATTTGGAAAGGTGGCAACCCTAGTCACCACCCTCAGCAATTCGCCTATGCCTGACTATAATAGCTATGGCAGCCCCTAGCATTTCTGCTCTGAGTTCAGCTTTTTTCAGTTTTCAATTCTGATAGCTTAGTTTCTGGCAGTATCTGTTGTGAGAAACAGCCTGCACTGCTCCTTGCAGTGTTTTAAGTGCTGGGTTGGGCTTCTAGTCTGCCTGTGTAATTGCCTGCTTCTAATTGTTTCCACCAATTAACTCCAGTAGTATCCTCTAGCAGTTTACCTGGATTTTAGTTGTTTCCTGTTTCCTCTCTGTTTCCTGAGGGGGAGCAATGTGCACACCAGCTTAAACACGCTCACAGTCACTTAAACGCGCACACACATCCTTACACGGTGTTACACACGCGCACACATCCTTACATGGTGTTAGCTAAGCTGATTCATGCTAAAACACGCGCACACTGCCTTACACACGTGCACGCCCGCGCAAACCATTGTAAACAGTTTGCAACACGCTCGCACATGTTGAACCTGCCTTACACGCGCACATGCACGTATATCAAGAAACTTTGAGTGTAGGGATAGCGTACACCCTCAATTTCTTGACTTTCCTAGTGTTCTGTTGGGACACACCTCCCTCCCTGATGTCTGTCTGTCATCTGTTACCTTACATTGCCCTCCAATCTGGTACATTTATTACTATCCTTCCCCGTGATGTCCCCTACCTCTTACTCTGTTCCTCCCGCTTCTCTAACTCTTACACTACTCAGAAAGTGCTCATTACCTATGTGGCAGTGTGATTCAGTATTGTAACCCTCATTTACATAGGATTGCCTAGTAATGCTTAGTTACATGTCTTACGGAGCTTCCCCTTGACAACCACTGAGCGGAGGCCATATTGTTTTGGTCTGCAAGTCCCTCCATTGACATTAAATGTAATACATATATCCCACAATTGTGGGCTTATAAGCCGGTTTCAGTTTTAGGTAGCGCACCCGTTTGCGCGGGTGTGCGCTGCAGTTAAACACAAAAATCCCGTGAAAAAAAAAAGTTATATAACTTATTTTGCAACACTTTTCATGCCAATGGCCACATATTTGGCCATTGGCATGCTTAAAGAAACATATGCACCCTTTATTTGGAGCTGACATAGCTCCGTTTTTAATTGCAGAAATGTACTCAGTTGTCAGCTGAGTACATTTCTGCAGCTAAATCCGTTACAGACTGGTTTTGGCTTCCTGGATTGCTCAAATACCTCATTTGCATATCTTGGAGCTGCAAATGAGGTATTGAGCATTTCCACGCCCAGTCCATGTAAGAGACGTGTTAGCTGTCTCTTACACGGAGATTTGGGCTGTTCCTGAATCAGGAGGCTTACACGGAGGCTTACACTACTCTTGAACTCCGTGTAAGCCTTCCTGAATCTGGCCCAGAATGTTTACAAATGTTTGCTGGAGATGTAGAATGTTGATAAATGCTGGCTGAAGAATATAGAATGTTGATAAATGCTTGCTGGAGTCAGTAGAATGTTAATAAATGCTGGTTGGAATTGGTGAAATGTTGTTAAATGCTTGCTGGAGGTAGTAAAATGTTGATCAATGCCTGCTGGAGCTAGAAGAATGTTGATAAATACTAGAATGTTGAAATTGCTTTGTGGAGTCGGGCAACTGTTGACACATGCTTGCTGGAGATGGCAGAATGTGATAAATGCTGGCTGAAGAACATAAAATGTTGATAAATGGTTCTTGGAGTTATTACAATGTTGATAAATTCTGGTTGGAGTTGGTAGGATGTTGATAAATGCTTTCTGGACTATGAAGGCTGTCGATAAATGGTTGCTGGAATCGGTAAAATTATGATAATACTGTCCAGAATTGGTAAAATGCTGTTCAATGATAGTTGGAGTTACTAGAATGTTGAGCAGTGATTACTGTAGCTGGTAGAATGTAGATACAAGCTTGCTGGAGTCAGTAGGATGTTGAAAATGCTTGCTGGAGTAAGTAGAATGTTGGCAAATGCTTGCTGGAGATTTTAGAATGGTGGTGAATGTTTGCTGGAATTGGTAAAACTTGCTGGAGTTGCTTGAATGTTGATAAATGCTTAGAAGCATATGTAGAATGTTGATAAAAGCTTGCTAGAGTTGGTAGAATGTTGTTAAATGCTTGCTGGACTTGGTAGAATGTTGCTAAATGCTTGTCTTGCTGCAATTAATAGAATGATGATATACACTGGGCCAAACTTTTAAGAATGTTGACACCATTCTTCCCACTGCAGCAAGTGTTTCTTAACATTCTATTTAATTTAATTAACATTTATAAACATTCTACCAACTTCTGCATGCATTTATCTACATTCTGCGAACTCCAGCAATCATTTATCAATATTTTTTCTACACCAGCAAGCATTGATCAACCTTCCTTGTACTCCATCAGGCAATTCTCAACATTGCACCAACTTAAGAAATAATTTTTCAACATTCTATCAACTACAGCCTGCTTTTATCAACATTCTATATTCTCCATTAAGCATTAATCGGCATTCTACCACATTTTGGAAGCATTTATTAACATTATACCTACTCTGCCAACTATTTGTCAACATACCATGTACTCCAGGAAGCATTTACCAGCATTTTAAGTACTGGAGCAAGTATTCATCAGCATTTTACTACCTACAGCTAGATATGTTCTGTGATCAATTTTTATTAACATTCTACCATCTCCAACAAGGATTTATCAACATTCTACCTACCCCAGCAAACATATTCAACATTCTACAGACTCCAGCAAGAATTTGTCAACATTCTACTCACTACATCAAATGTTTATCAACATTCAACCAACTCCACCAAGCATTTATCAATTTTCTGGAGTACGTAGAATGCAGATAAGTACTTGCTGATGTTGGTAGAATGTTCGCAAATGGTTGCTGGAGTCGGAGAGTGGTGATATATACTGGGTGGTATTGGTAGAATGTTGTTAAATGCTGGCTAGAGTCAGTAGAATGTTGAAAATGCTTCCTGGAGTAGGTATAATGTTGGTAAATGCTTGCTGGAGTATTTAAAATGGGGAAAAATGTTTTCTGGAGTTGGTAGAATGTTGATAAATGCTTGGTAGAGTATTTTGAATGTTGATATATGCTTGCTGGAATGGTGGAATGTTGTTAAATGCTTGTTACAGTTGAAAGAATGTTGATAATCAACAGGCTGGAGTTGTATGAATGCCGATTAATGCTTACTACATTTGGTAGAATGTTGATAAATACTTGCTGAGGTATGTAGAATGTTGATACATGTTTGCTAGGGTATGTAGAATACTGGTAAATACTTGGTGGAGTAGGCAGAATGTTGATAAATACTTGTTAGAGTACATAGAGTATTGAAAAATTATTGTTGAAGTTTGTAGAATGTTACTAAATGCCTGCTGGAGTTGTCAGAATATTGATAAATGCTGACAGGAGTTGGAACAATGTTGATCAATGCATGCTAGATGTGGTATAATGTTGAAAATGCTTGCTGGTAGAAAATTGATAAACACATGCTGGTATCAGCAGAATGCTCAAAATGATTGCAGGAGAAGACAGAATGTTTGCAAATGCTTGCTGGAGATCTAGAATGTAGATAAATGCTGGCTGAAGAGCATAGAATGTTTATAAATTCTTGCTGAAGTCAGTAGAATGTTGAAAAATGCTGGATGGAATTGGTAGAATGTTGTTAAATGCTTGCTGGAGGTAGTAGAATGTTGATCAATGCTTGCTAGAGTAAGTAGAATGTTGCTAAATGCTTCCTGGTGTTGGTAGAATGTGGATATATGCTTTCTAGAGTATGTAGAATGTTGATAAATTCTTCCTGAAGTATGTAGAATGTTGGTAAATTCTTGATGGTGATGGCATAATTTTGATAAATGATTAGTGGATTATGTAGAATGTTGATAAATGCCGGCTGGAGTCAGTAGAATGTTGATAAATGCTGATTTTAATTGGTAAAATGTTGTTAAATGCTTGCTAGAGGTAGTAGACTGTTGAAAATTACATACTGGAGTCAGTAGATGTTGAAAATGGTGGGTGGGATTGGAAGAAAGTTGACACAACCTTGGTGGAGATGGCAGAATGCTGATAAATTCTGGCTGAAGAACATAGAATGTTGATAAATGCTTGCTGAAGTTGTTAGAATCTTGATACATTCTGGTTGTAGTCGATAGGTTGCTGATACATGCTTGCTGGAGTAAGAAAACTGTTGATAAATGCTTGCTGGAGTCAGTAGAATGTTTACAAATGCTGGTTGTAATTGGTACAATGTTGTTAAATGCGTATTGGAGGTAGAAGAATGTTGATCAATGCTTGCTGGAGCTGGGAGAATGTTGATAATACTTGCTAGAACAAGTAGAATTTTACTAAAATGCTTGCTGGTGCTGGTAGAATGTGGATAAATGCTTGTAAAAGTATGTAGAATGTTGATAAATGCTTGCTGGAATTTAAGGAATGTTGCTAAATGTTTGCTGGAGTTGATAGAATGTTGATAATCTATTGGCCTGAGTTGAATGAATGTTGATTAATGCTTGCTAGTGTTGGTAGAATGTTGATAAATGCTTGCTGCAGTTATCAGAATGCTGAAAAAAGCTGACCGAATTTGGTTTAATGTTCATAAATACTTACTGGACTTTGGAGAATGTTGACAAATGCGTTCTGGAGTATGTAGAATGATGGTAAATTCTTGATGGAGATGGTATAATTTTGACAAATGTTCAGTGGTTTACGTAGAATATCGATAAATGCTTGCTGGAGGTAGTAGATTGTTGAAAATTACTTACTAGAGTCAGTAGATGTTGAAAATGTCGGGTGGGGTAGGAATAATGTTGACACAAGCTTGCTGAAGATGGCAGAATGCTGATAAATGATGGCTGAAGAATATAGAATGTTGATAAATGCTTGCTGGAGTTGTTAGAGTGTTGATAAATTCTGGTTGGAGTTGGTAGGCTTTTAAAATGGCATGCTGGAGTATGAAGAATGTTGCTAAATGCTTGCTGGATTCAGCAAATGATGATAAAACTGATTGGCATTGGGTGACTGTTGTTAAATGATAGATGGAATTATTTGAATGTTGACCAGTGCTTGCTGGACTAAGTAGAGTGTTGGCAAATGCTTGCTGATGTATTTAGAATGGTGAAGAATGCTTGCTGCAGTTAGAGGAATGTTGTTAAATGCTAGATGGAGCTGGTAGAATGTG
>NC_056734.1:922039735-922095562 GCF_019279795.1 Protopterus annectens
TAAATTTGCTTCAGCCAGCATTTATCAGCATTCTGCCATATCCACCAAGCTGGTGTTAACATTCTTCCTAGCCCACCCAGCATTTTCAACATTTACTGAGTCTAGTAAGTAATTTTCAATAGTCTCCTACTTCCAGCAAGCATTTAATAACATTCTACCAATTCCAATCAGCATTTATCAACATTATACTATTTTCAGCAATCATTTATCAACATTCTACATAATCCACCAATCATTTATCAAAATTATACTATTTCCATCAGGAATTTACCAACAATCTACATACTCCAGGAAGCATTTATCAACATTCTACATATTATAGCAAGCATTTATCCACATTCTACCAACACCAGCAAGCACTTAGCAACATTCTACTTCCTCTAGCAAGTATTTATCAACATTCTCCTAGCTCCACCAAGCATTGATCAACATTCTACTACCTCCAGCAAGCATTTAACAACATTCTACAAATTCCAACCAGCATTTTTCAACATTCTACTGACTCCAGCAAGCATTTATAAACATTCTATTCTCTTCAGCCAGCATGTATCTACATTCTATATCTCCAGCAAGTATTTGTAAACATTCTGTCTTTTCCCGCAATCATTTTCTACATTCTGCTGATTCCACTATGTGTTTATCAATTTTCTACCAGCTCCAGGAAGCATTTTCAACATTATACTACATTGGCCAACATTGTTACAACTCTTGTCAGCATTTATCAGCATTCTGCCAACTCCAGCCAGCATTTAGAAACATTCTACCAACTTCAGCAGGCTTTTCTCAACACTCCATGTACTCTAACAAGTATTTATCAACATTCTACCTACTCCAAGTATTTATCCATATTCTACATACCCTAGCAAGCATGTATCAACATTCTACATACTCCAGCAAGTATTTATCAACATTCTACCAAATGTAGCAAGCATTAATCAGCATTCATACAACTCTTTACCAACTCCAGCAAGCATTTAGCAACATTCCACCATTCCAGCAAGCATTTAGCAATATTCTACATACTCTAGCAAGCATTTATCAACATTCTACCAACTCCAGCAAACACTTAGCAACATTCTACCAACTCCAGAAAGCATTTATCTCCATTATAAATACTCCAAAAAACCTTTGCCAACATTCTACTTACCCCAACAAGCATTTTCAACATCCTACTGACTCCAGCAAGCATGTATCAACATTCTACCAGCTCCAGCAACCATTTAGCAACCTTCTACTAACTCCAGCAAGCATTCATCACCATTCTAGCTACTCCAGCAAGCACTTGCCAGAATTCTACTTCAGCAACCATTGGTCAACATTCAACTAACTCCAACTATCATTGAACAACATTCTATCAATTCCAACCCTTTTTATCTTAATTTGCCAATTCCAGCAAGTATTTGTCAACAGTCTTCATACTCCAGCAAGTATTTATCAACAACCTACCAACTCCAACCAGAATTTATCAGTATTCTAACAACTCCAGCAAGCATTTATCAACATTCTATGTTCTTCAGCCAGCATTTATGAGCATTTTGCCATCTCCAGCAAGCATATGTCAACATTCTCCCTACCCCATGCAGAAGTTTCAACATTTACTGACTCTAGCAAGTAATTTACAAAATTCTACTACCTCCAGCAAGCATTTAACAACATTCTACCTATTCCAACCAGCATTTATCTACATTCTTCTGACTCCGGCAAGCATTTATCAACATTCTGTATAATCAACCAAGCATTTATCAAAAGTATACCATCTCCAGCATGAATTTGCCAACATTCTACATACTCCAGCAAGCATTTATTAACATTCTCCATACTCCAGCAAATATTTATCAACATTCTACCAACACTAGCAAACATTACTCAACATTCATTCAACTAAGGGCAGTAGATTATCAACATTCTATCAACTCCAGCACACATATATGGCTCTGTCATTGTCCATGTTGGTGTGAATGACCTGAAACTTACCTATCTGGACTACAAGAAAAGAGACATGGAAGTGCTCTTCAATCTTGTAGCCCAGGCAGGTATGACCCTAGCCCTGAGTAGCATCCTGCCATCGCCCAGAATGATACTGCAGTACAAGGAAAAAATGACTGACTTCAACAATTGGCTAAGCCTCTGGTGTCATTCTAAGGGGATCCAGAATCTGTCTGCCTGGGATGACATGGTCGACAAACCACAATGCATTGCCAGAGATGGCCTGCACCTGTCACCCCTGGGATTCTGGATACTGGTTAAGGCTCTTGCTGCCCCTATAGTGCCTTTTTTAGGCAAGGTTCAAATGACAAATTCACCACTGTAACAGGAACAGGCAAGCAAAAACTGAGGGTAATAGTACTGAATGTTAGAAGTATAAATCTCAAAATGCACTCCCTTGAGGCACTCCATAAAATTGAGAACATTGAAATCTGTGCAGTAACTGAGACTTGGTTCAAGGCTCCAGACAGCACCCCTGCATTACCAGGCTATAACCTATACCACACTTTTCGGTCACCTAACCTGGACTGGAACACCAAAGGCAGAGGTGTGTCCATATTCATTAAGGATATCCACACCTCCAGGCTAGTTGCTCAGCATAATGCATCCGAGGTTTTCCAAGTGCAACTAACTCTGGGCAAAACTGCAATCCAAATTGTAGCTTGCTACAGATCCCCCACCATGCCCCAGGATTCCCACTCTTCTTTTCTTGATATACTGGAAAATATTAGGGTTCAACCAAACACCCTAATAATGGGTGATTTGAACTACCCCACCATTAACTGGGAAAACTACTCCTGTACCAACTCCTTTACTCAACACTTTCTGGAATTCATAAATTCAAATGCCCTGGATCAACTTATCCACACCCCCACCAGGGGCAACAATATCCTAGACCTAGTCATTACCAACATGACTGACCGGTGTTCCACACCTGAAGTCAACTCGTTGGTCAGATCCGACCATAAGCTAATAACCCTAGATATCCACATCCTGCCCCTACCCCCCATTAAGGGAGTCACGGTAAAAAAATTCTCCAAGGCCAACTTCATGCTTCTTAAGACAGAAGTGGCAAACTTCATGACACCCATGCAGATGGACAATTCAGTTACAACTGCTGAATTCTATGCAGATGCACTCTATAAGCACTTACACGAGTGCATGGATCGTGCTATCCCAAACAGAACCTAGATGCTATCCTCCAAAAAAGGAAGCCAATCTGGTGGTTCCCTGCCATAAACAAACTCTACAACAGAAGCAAGAAACTGTTGCAAAAGAGAGTAAAATCTCATGAGTGGAGGAGTTCTCTGGTCGGCCTCAGTAAGAAGCTGAGATCCCTTATAAGATCCTCCAAAGCTAGCCATGAAAAGAAAATCACCACTGATTCTAGGGACAACCACAAAGCATTCTATAGCTATGTTAACAATCTCAATGGCAACACCCAGATCTGCTCTGAGTTACAGCACAACTGCATAAAAATTACAGAACCAAGTGATATTGCCAACATCCTGGCAGATAGGTTCAGTGCTAACTTTACCCCCCCCCTCACCCCCTAAAGGGCCTATATCTATACAGGAAGAATGCAGAGTCCCTGTAATCACAACTACGCAGGTAAAAGCTGCACTCTCTAAAGCCAAAAACACAGCATCCATGGGACTGGACAACATCCCAGGCTGCGTTCTACATGAACTTCAGAATGAACTGGCTCCCCACATAAGCACCATATTCAATCATAATATCACATCAGGCTTTGTGCCAACTGAATGGCAACAGTTATCCCACTCCACAAAGGGGGAGCCACTACTGATCCCAGGAACTATCACTCTATTAGCCTGACGATCCTGCTCTGTAAGGCCATGGAATGTATTATCATGAAACTCATAAACAAAGACATTGGTAACCTCAAAACTCTGGACCCCACCCAGTTCGGGTTTGTGAAAGGCAGATCATGCCTCTTGTACCTGATTGACTTCTCTGGGGCAGTCACCAAAGCTGTAGATGAGGTTAAAGTGGTTCACACAGCCTATCTTGACCTTGCCAAGACTTTCAACACCATCCCCCATTCTGGAATTATAGCTAAACTCACTAAACTAGGTATAAATGCCTATGTCACAAGATGGGTTGCCAACTGGCTCACTGATAGAACCCGTACTGTAAAAGTTGCAGACTCCAAATCTGACTTCAAACCAGTGACAAGTGGAGTACCACAGGGTTCCATCCTGGGACCTCTCCTGTTTGGTATCTACTTCTCTGAAGTACAGACTAACACAGAAGGCCTTTGGCTAGTGAAGTTTACAGATGACTGCAAACTAGGAGTCCTAGTTGCGTCCCCAAATGAATTGAACATCCTACTGAAGGGCCTCACTGAGACAGATGCCTGGTGTCAGAGCCATGGCCTCAAGCTCAATGCCAAAAAGTGCATTGTCATCCCCTTTGGTAAAAACTATGTACCCATGAACTACCACACAGGCGGTAGTCTACGTAACGCTGAATGTGTGATAAGAGACCTGGGGACCCAGGTGGACAGTAGTCTCTCCTTTGATAATCACATCACCACAGTAGTCAGGAAATCTTTCTACATGGCACATCTCATTACAAAAGGGTTTTCATCTAGGAAAAAAGAGGTCATTGTTCCCCTCTACTCGACACTCATTAGACCCATTATAGAGTACAATGCCCCTTTTGGAATGTACCTCACAAGATATCTGCAGCAGCTGGAAAGGCCACAGAAGTACCTCACAAAGAAAATTACTGGCTTCAAACAGATGTCCTACACTGACCATCTCAAAAAACTCCAGCATTACTCCATAGCAAATCACCTACTCCGAGGTGATTTCTGCCTAACATATAAAGCTGTCAAACCCAAAGCTGTTGGACATGCTACACCTAAAGAAATCCAAATCCCTCCAAGCTACATGCTCCTGGGACCAAAACCTTGTCACCACAATAAACAGGATATGTTGGAGGGATAGATTCCTGTCCCATAAACTTCCCATACTCTGGAACAAGCTACCCATCTATGTCAAGCAAAGTTCCTCATTAGCACTCTTCAAGAAAAATCTTGACAAGTGGATGGGAAATAGGAAATACACCCCAGGGATCACTTCTGTGCTCTGCTCGATAGGGGCACAGGAAAATAACTTTCTTGGGTGGCATAAGCCAGGGAACCTTGTTGGCTAGGCTTACTTAGGCCCTTGGGCTGATAGCCTAGAGCCAACCTATGAATCGATGAACATTCCACCAATTCCAGTAAGCATGTATCAAAATTCTTCATACTCTAGCAAGCAATTGTCCACATTCTCCCAACTTCAGCAAAGATTTAAAAACACTCTACCAACTCCAGCAGGCATTCATCATCATTTAAAAATCTCCAGCAAGCATTTGCCAACATTCTACTTACTCCAGCAAGCATTTTCAACATCCAACTGACTCCAGCAAGCATTTATCAACATTCTGTCCACTCCAGTAAACATTTACTAACATTCTACCAAGTCTAACAAGCTTACATCACCATTCTAAATACTCCAGCAAGTATTTGCCAACATCCTACTTACCCCAGCAAGCATTTTCAACATCCTACTGACTCCAGCAAGCATGTATCAACATTCTATCAGCTATATCAAGCATTTAACATTCTGCCGACTCCAGCAAGCATTCATCACCATTCTAAATATGCCAGCAAGCATTTGCCAACATTCTACTTACTCCAGCAAGCATTGGTCAATATTCAACTAATTCCAATTATCATTTAACAACATTCAACCAGTTCTAACCAGTTTTAGCATCATTTGCCGGTTCCAGCAAGCATTTATCAACACTCTTCATACACCAGCAAGCATTTATTAACAACCTACTAAATCCAATCAGAATTTATCAACATTCTAAGAAATCCAGCAAGCATTTATCATCATTCTATGTTCTTCAACCAGTGTCTATCAGCATTCTGCCATCTCCAGCAAGTTTGTGTCAAAATTCTTCTAACCCCACCCAGCATTTTCAACATCTACTGACTCTAGTAAGTAATTTTCAACAGTCTACTACCTCCAGCAAGTATTTAACAACATTCTGCCAATTCCAGACAGCATTTATCAACATTATACTGACTCCAGCAAGCATTTATCAATATTGTACATAATCCATCAAGCATTTATCAAAATTATACCATCTGCATCACGAATATACCAACATTCTACATACTCCAGAAAGCATTTATCAACATTCTCCATAGTCCAGTAAGTATTTATGAGCATTCTATCAAATCCAGTCAGCTTTTTTCAGCAGTCTAATAACTGCAGCAAGTTTATATTAACATTCTACCAGCACTAGCAAGCATTAATCAGCATTCATTCAACTCAGGCCAATACACTATCAACATTCTATCAACTCCAGCAAATATTTAGCAGCATTCCACCAATTCCGGCAAGCATTTATCAACATTCTACATACTCTAGCAAGAATTTATTCACATTCTACCAGCACCAGAAAGCATTTAGCAACATTATATTTACTCTATGAAGTATTTATCAATATTCTCCTAGATCCAGCAAGCATTGCTCAACATTCTACAACCTCCAGTAAGCATTTAACAACATTCTACCAATTCCAACCAGAATTTGTAAACATTCTACTCAATCCAGCAAGCAATATCAACAATCTTCTAACTTTGGCAAGCATTTTATCAACAACCTACCAACTACAACCAGAATTAATAACATTCTAACAACTACAGCAAGCATTTATCAACATTTTATGTTCTTCAGCCAGCATTTATCAGCATTCTGCCATCTCCAGCAAGCTTGTGTCAAAATTCTTCCTACCCCACCCAGCATTTTCAACATCTACTCCCCCTAGTAAGTAATTTTCAACAGTCGACTACCTCCAGCAAGCATTTAACAACATTCTACCAATTCCAGTCAGCATTTATCAACATTCTACTGTCTGCAGCAAGCATTTATCAACATTCTACATAATCCACCAATCATTTACCAAAATTATACCATCTCCATCAAGAATTTACCAACATTCTACATACTCCAGGAAGCATTTATCAACATTCTACATACTCTGGAAAGCATTTATCCACATTCTACCAACACCAGCAAGCATTTAGCAAGATTGCTCTTACTCTAGCAAGTATTTATCAACATTTTCCTTGCTCCAGCAAGCAATGATCAACATTCTACTACCTCCAGCAAGCATTTAAAAAAATTCTACCAATTCCAACCAGCATTTGTCAACATTCTACTGACTCCAGCAAGCATTTATAAACATTCTATGTTTTTCTATGTTCTTCAGCCAGCATTTATCTACATTCTAGATCTCCAGCAAGCATTTGTAATCATTCTGTCTTCTCCCGCAATAATTTCAACATTCTGCTGATTCCAGCATGTGTTTACCAATTTTCTACCAGCTCCAGCAACCATTTTCAACATTATACCAGTTCTACCAAGCATTAATCAACATTGTTACAACTCCGGTCAGCATTTATCAATATTCTGCTAACTCCAGCAAACATTTAGCAACATAATTCTTAAGTTGGTGTAATGTTGAGAATTGCCTGATTGATTACAAGGAATGTTGATAAATGCTTGCTGGTGTAGGACAAATATTGATAAATTATTGCTGGAGTTGGCAGAATGCAGATAAATGCAAGCAGAAGTTGGTAGAGTGTTTATAAATGCTATCTAAATTAAGTAGAATGTTAAAAGCTTGCTGCAGTGGGTAGAATGGTGTCAACACTCTACAAACTCTTGGAAGCATTTATCAACACTTTTAAAAATCTATCCAATGTCTATCATCATTCTACTAACTGCAGCAAGACAAGCATTCAGCAATATTCTACCAACTCCAGGAAGCATTTCTCAACACACTATGGACTCTCGCAAGTATTTATCAACATTCTACCTACACCACCAAGTATTTACCAGTATTCTACATACCCTAATAAGCATGTATCAACATTCTACATACTCCATCAAGTAATTATCAACATTCTACCAAATGTAGGAAGCATTAATCAGCATTAATACAAATACACCCTGTTGATTATCAACATTCTATCTCCAGCAAGCATTAGCAGCATTTTGCATACTCTAGCAAGCATTTATCTACATTCTACGAACTCCAGTAAATATTTAATCCCATTATAAATACTCCAGCAAGTATTTGCCAAGATTATACCTACTTCAGAAAACATTTTTGAACATTCTATTGACTCCAGCAAGTAATTATCAGCATTCTATGTACTCCAGAAAATTGATAACTGCTTGATGGAGTTGGTTGAATGTTGGTAAATGTTTGATGGAGTTAGTAGATAGTTGATAAAGTCTTGCTGGAGTCTGTAGAATGTTGAATATGTTTGCTGTGGTAAGGAGAATGTTGACAAATGCTTGTTGGAGATGACAGAATGTTAATAAAAGCTGGTAGGAGGTATTAAATTACCAATGGATACTTGCTGGAGTACATAAAATGTTGGTAAATACTTCCTGGAGTACGCTGTATGTTGACAAATGAATACGAAAACCCCGAAGGAAGCAAACTGCAGATATGATTCCAATAAATCCAATAAGTGAAAATAATCACTGTTATAAATATGTTGTTGACGCCAAAAAGGTTTTTCTTGTTGAGATAACAATCCACAGTAGGTACTGAATCATGTAAACTGTTCTCTAATACAGTACCTTGTGTATATCCGATATTACTCATGAGCATATGTCCTTGTCCTGGTGGTATACTAGGTTCGGTATTAGAAGTGATATTCCGGTTACTCATCTCGGCACTCACGTTGGCCGTATTAACGCCTCCGGCACCTCCTACATGCCGCGCTACCCTGTTCTTTGTCGTAGCTCCTGCTACTGTGTGACTGGTACTATGGCGTACCTCGGTATCCCTTGTACGACCTTGGAACACATTATTCACTCCAGCCTCGTTGTCCAGCCGATCGATACGCTGGGTTAGCGTGTCCATCCTACCAAGTAACAACTGGATCAAAGTTGTTAAATTGCCGTCAGCCTTCGCCTCGTCGGCCCCTTCATTAGCGTTTCTGCTGTTAACTTCTCATGAGTAATATCGGATATACACAAGGTACTGTATTAGAGAACAGTTTACATGATTCAGTACCTACTGTGGATTGTTATCTCAACAAGAAAAACTTTTTTGGCATCAACAACATATTTATAACAGTGATTATTTTCACTTATTGGATTTATTGGAATCATATCTGCAGTTTGCTTCCTTCGGGGTTTTCGTATTCACTAGTTTGTTTGGCAGTTTGAGTTTGTATGTTGACAAATGGTTGGCAGACTAGGTACAATGTTAATAAATGCTTCCAAAATGTAATAGAATGCCGATTAATGCTTGATGGAGAATGTAGAATGTTGATAAAAGCTGACTGTAGTTGATAGAATGTTGAAAAATGATTTCTTAAGTTGGTGCAATGTTGAGAATTGCCGGATTGATTACAGGGAATGTTGATAAATGCTTGCTGGTGTAGGAAGAATATTGATAAATTATTGCTGGAGTTGGTAGAATGCAGATAAATGCATGCAGAAGTTGGTAGAGTGTTTATAAATGCTATCTAAATTAAGAAGAATGTTAAGAAAGACTACCAACTCCAGCAAGCATTTATCAACATTCTATCAACTATAGCAAGCATTTATCAGCATTCTGCATACTCTAGCAAGCATCTATCAACATTCTATCAACTCCAGCAAGCATTTTGCAACATTCTACAAATTCCAGCAAATATTCATCATGATTCTAAAATTTCCAGAAAGCATTTGCCAACATTCTACTTACTCCAGCAAGTATTTTGAACATCCTACTGACTCCAGCAAAGCATTTATCCACATTCTAGCAGCTCCAGCAAGCACTGCTCAACATTCTAGTAACTCCAACTATCATTTAACAGCATTATACCAATTCCAACCAGTATTATCATAATTTTACCGATTCCAGCAAGCATTTATCAATAGCCTTCCTAGTCCAGGAAGCATTTATCAACATCCTAACAACTCCAACCAGAATTTATCAACATTGTAACAACTTCAGCAAGCATTCATCAACATTCAATGTTCTTCAGCCAGCATTTATCACATTCTGCCATCTCCAGCAAGCATTTGTCATCATTGTCCCTACTCCACAAAGCAATTTCAACATTCTACTGCTTCTAGGAAGTATTTATCAACATTCTTCTAGCTTCCGCAAGCATTGATCAACATTCTACTACCTCCAGAAAGCATTTAACAACATTCCACCTATTCCAACCAGCATTTATCAACATTCTACTGACGCCACCAAGCATTTATCAACATTCTATATTCTTCAGCCAGCATTTATCAACATTCTATATCTCCAGCAAGCATTTGTAAACATTCTGCCTTCTCTCGCAATCATTTTCAACATTCTACTAATTCCAGCGTTTGTTTATCAATTTTCTACCAGCTCCAGTAAAGCATTGATCGACATTGTTACAACTACAGTTAGCATTTATCAGCATTCTACCAACTCCAGCAAGCATTTAGCAACATTCTACCAACTTCAGCAAGCATTTATCAACACCATATGTACTCCAAGTATTTTTCAACATTCTACCTACTTTACCAAGTATTTATCAGCATTCTACATATCCTAGTACTTAAAATGTTTGTAAATGCTTCCTGGAGTACGTTGTATGTTGACAAATGGTTGGCAGAGTAGGTACAATGTTAATAAGTGCATCCAAAATGTGGTAGAATGCCGATTAATGCTTGCTGGGGAATGTAGAATGTTGATAAAAGCTGGCTGTAGTCAATAAAATGTTGAAAATGATTTCTTAAGTTGGCGTAATGTTGAGAATTGCCTGATGGAATACTAGGAATGTTGATAAATACTTGCTGGCCTAGGAAGCATATTGATAAATGATTGCTGGAGTTGGCAGAATGAAGATAAATGCATGCAGAAGCCGGTAGAATGTTTATAAATGCTAACTAAATTAAGTAGAATGTTAAGAATGGAGTCAACATTCTACAGACTCTCAGAAGCATTTATCAACATTCTTAAAAGTCTGATCACTGTCTATCATCATTCTACTATCTGCAGCAAGGCAAGCATTTATCAACATTTTACCAACTCCAGCAAGCATTCATCAACATTCTACCAACTCTAGCAAACTTTTATCAACATTGTACATACTCTTGCAAGCATCTATCAACATTATATCAACTCCAGCAAGCATTTTGCAACATTCTACCAATTCCAGCAAACATTCATCACCATTCTAAATTCTCTAGCAAGCATTTCTCAATGTTCTACTTAATCTAGCTAGAATTTTTAACATCCTACTAACTCCAGCAAGCATTTATCAGTATTCTAGCAGATCCAGCAAACACTGCTCATCATTCTAGTACAACAAATATCATTTAACAGCATTATACCAATTGCAGCCAGTATTATCATACTTTTCCCGATTCCAGCAAGCATTTATCAACAGCCTTCATAGTCCAGGAAGCATTTGTCAACAACCAACCAACTCTAACCAGAATTTATCCACCAAGCATTTATCAAAATTATACCATCTCCATAAAGAATTTACCAACATTCTACATACTTCAGGAAGCTTTAATCAACATTCTCCATAGTCCAGTAAGTAGTTATGAACATTCTACCAAATCCAGTCAGCTTTTTTCAGCATTCTAGTAACTCCAGCAAGCATTTATCAACATTCTACCAAAACTAGCAAGCATTAATCAGCATTCATTCAACTTAGGCCAATAGATTATCAACATTCTATCAGCTCCAGCAAACATTTAGCAACATTCCACCAATTCCAGCAAGTATGTATCAACATTCTACATACTCTAGCAAGCATTTATCCACATTCTACGAGCACCAGCAAGCATTTAGCAGCATTCTGTTTACTCTAGCAAGTATTTGCCAACATTCTCCTAGCTCCAGCAAGCATTGATTAACATTCTACTACCTCCAGTAAGCATTTAACAACATTCTACCAATTCCGACCAGCATTTGTAAATATTCTACTGGCTCCAGCAAACATTTATCAACAGTCGTCTTACTCCAGCAAGCATTTGCAAACAACCAACCAACTCTAACCAGAATGAATCAACATTCTAACAACTCCAGCAAGCATTAATCAACATTTTATGTTCTTCAGCCAGCATTTATAAGCATTCTGCCATATCCAGCAAGCCTGTGTCAACATTCTTCCTACCCCATCCAGCATTTTCAACATCTACTGACTCTAGTAAGTAATTTTCAACAGTCTACTACCTCCAGCAAGCATTTAACAACATTCTTCCAATTAAAATCAGCATTTATCAACATTCTACTGACTCTAGCAAACATTTATCAACATTCTACGAAATCCACCAGTCATTTATCAATATTATACCATCTCCATCAAGAATTTACCAACATTCTCCATACTCCAGGAAGCATTTATCAACATTCTACATACTCTAGCAAGCATTTATCCACATAATATGAGCACCAGCAAGTATTTAGCAGCATTCTGTTTACTCTAGCAAGTATTTATCAACATTCTCCTAGCTCCAGCAAGGATTGATCAACATTCTACTACCTCCAGTAAGCATTTAACAACATTCTACCAATTCCAAGCAGCATTTATCAAAATTTGACTGACCCTAGCAAGTATTTATAAACATTCTATGTTCTTCAGCCAGCATTTATCTACATTCTAGATCACCAGCAAGCATTTGTAAACATTCTGTCTTCTCCCGCAATCATTTTCAACATTCTGCAGATTTCAGCATGTGTTTATCAATTTTCTACCAGGTCCAGCAAGCATTTTCACATTATACTAGTCCTAACAAGCATTGATCAACATTGTTGCAACTCCGGTCAGCATTTATTAACATTCTGCCAAACCCAGCAAGCATTTAGCAACATCCTACCAAGTTCAGCAAGCATTTCTCAACACTCTATGTACTCTAACAAGCATTTATCAACATTCTACCTACTATTTATCAACATTCTGTGTAATTAACCAAACATTTATCAAAATGATACCATCTGCATCACGAATTTTCCAACATTCTACATACTCCAGCAAGCATTTATCGACATTCTCAATACTCCAGTAAGCATTTATGAACATTCTACCAACTCCAGCCAACTTTTATCAGCATTCTAATAACTCCAGCAAGCATTTATCAACATTCTACCAACACTAGCAAACATTACTCAGCATTCATTCAACTCAGGCCAGTAGATTATCAACATTCTATTAACTCCAGCACACATTTAACAACATTCCACCAATTCCAGCAAGCATGTATCAACATTCTACATATTCTAACAAGCATTTATCCACATTCCACTATCTCTAGCAAAGATTTAAAAACACTCTACCAACTCCAGCAGGCATTCCTCACCATTTCAAAATCTCCAGAAAGCAAGTGCCAACATTTTACTTTCTCCAGCAAGCATTTTCAACATCCTACTGACTCCAGCAAGCATTTATCAACATTCTACCAGCTCCAGCAACCATTCTGTCTTCTCCTGCAATAATTTTCAACATTTTGCTGATTCCAGCATGTGTTTATCAATTTTCTTTCAGCTCCAGCAAGCATTTTCAACATTATACCACTTTTAGCAAGCATTGATCAATATTGTTACAACTCCGGTCAGCATTTATCAAAATTCTGCCAACTCGAACAGGCATTCAGCAACATTCTACAAACGTCAACAAGCATTTATCAACACTCTGTGTACTCTAACAAGTATTTATCAACATTCTACCTACTCCACCAAGTATTTACCAGTATTCTACATACCCTAGCAAGCATGTATTAACATTCTACATATGCCACCATTATTTATCAACATTCTACAAAATGTAACAAGCATTAATCAGCAATCATACAACTCCAGCCTGTTGATTATCAACATTCTATCAATTCCAACAAGAATTTAGCAACATTCCACCATTCCAGCAAGCATTTAGCAACATTCAAAATACTCTAGCAAGCATTTATCAATATTCTACTAACTCCAGCAAACATTTCTCCCCATTATAAATATCCAGCAAGCATTTGCCAACATTATACCTACTCCAGGAAGCATTTTCAACATTCTACTGACTCCAGCCAGTATTTAACAACATTCTACCAATACCAATCAGTATTTCTCACCATTCTTCAGCTCCAGCAACCATTTATGAAAATTCTACTGACTCCAGCAAGTACTTGTCAGCATTCTGCGTACTCCAGAAAACTGATAAATTGATAAATGCTTGATGGAGTTGGTTGAATTTTGATAAGTGTTTGATGTTCTCAGTAGAATGTTGACAAATTCTTGCTGAAGTCTGTAGAAAGTTGAGTATTTTTGCTGGGGTAGGTAGAATGTTGATAAATCCTTGTTGGAGATAGTAGAATGTTAATAAAAGCTGGTTGCAGAACATATAATGTTGATACATTCTGGTGGAGGTAGTAAAATGCCGATGAATACTTGCTGGAGTACTTAAAATGTTTGTAAATGCTTCCTGGATTATGTGGTATGTTGACAAATAGTTGGCAGAGTACGTACAATGTTAATAAATGCTTCCAAATGTGGTAGAATGCCAATTAATGGTTGATGGAGAATGTAGAATGCTGACAAAAGCTGGCTGTAGTTGATAGAATGTTAAAAAAATTATTTATTAAGTTGATGCAATGTTGAGACTTGCCTGATGGAATACAAAGAATGTTGATAAATGCTTTCTAGTGTAGGAAGAATATTGATAAATGATTGTTGGAGTTGGCAGAATGTAGATAAGTGCATGCAGACATTAGTAGAATGTTTATAAATGCTAACTAAATTAAGTAGAATGTTAAGAAAAAACTTGCTGCAGTGGTTAGAATGGTGTCAGCATTCTACAAACTCTCAGAAACATTTATCAACATTCTTAAAAAGTCTGGCCAGTGTATATAATCATTCTGCTAACTGCAGCAAGGCAAGCATTTAGCAACATTCTACCAACTCCAGCAAGCATTTAGCAACATTCTACCAACTCTAGCAAGCTTTTATCAACATTTTAAATACTTTTGCAAGTATCTATCAACATTCTATCAACTCCAGCAAGCATTTTGCAACATTTTACCAATTCCATCAAACATTCCTCACCATTCTAAAATCTCCAGCAAGCGTTTGCCAACATTCTACTTACTCCAGCAAGTATTTTCAGCATCCTACTGACACCAGCAAGCATTTATCAACATGCTAGCAGCTCCAGCAACCACTGCTCAACATTTCAGTAACTCCAACTATAATTTAACAGCATTTTACCAATTCCAGCCAGTATTATCATAATTTTACCGATTCCAGCAAGCATTTATTGACAACCTTCATAGTCCAGGAAGCATTGATCAGCATCCTACCAATTCCAACCAGAATTTATCAACATTGTAACAACTCCAGCAAGCATTTATCAACATTTTATGTTCTTCAGCCAGCATTAATTACATTCTGCCATCTCCAGCAAGCATGTGTCAACATTTTCCCTACTCCACAAAGTAATTTCAACATTCTACTGCCTCTAGGAAGTATTTATCAGCATTCTACTACCTCCAGCAAGCATTTAACAACATTCCACCAATTCCAACCAGCATTTATCAACATTCTACTGACTCCAGCAAGCATTTATCAAACTTATATATTCTTCAGTGAGCATGTATCAACATTCTACATCTCCAGCAAGCATTTGTAAACATTCTGCCTTCTCCCACAATCATTTTCAACATTATATGGTGTCTATCAATTTTTTACTAGCTCCAGTAAGCATTTTCAACATTCAACCAATTCTAGCAAGCATTAATCAACATTGTTACAACTACGGTCAGCATTTCTCAGCATTCTCCCAACTCCAGCAAGCATTTAGCAACATTCTACCAACTTCAGCAAGCATTTATCAACACCCTATGTACTCCAACAAGTATTTATCAACATTCTACCTACTCTACCAAATATTTACCAGCATTCTACATATCCTAGCAAGCATGTGTCAACATTCTACATACTCCAGCAAGTATTTGTCAACTTTCTACAAAATGTAGCAATCATTAATCAGCGTTCATACAACTCCAGCCTGTGGATTATCAACATTTTAGCAACTCCACCAAGCATATAGCAACATTCTACCAATTTCAGCAAGCATTTGTCAACATTCTACATACTCTAGCAAGCATTTATTAACATTCTACCAAATCCAGCACATATTTAACTATATTCTACAAACTCCTGCAAGCATTCATCACCATTATAAATACTCCAGCTACCATTGGCCAACATTCTATTTATTCCAGCAATCATTTTCAACATATTACTGCCTCTAGCAAGCATGAATCCACATTCTATCAGATCTAGCAAGCATTTAACAAAATTCTACCAACTTCAGCAAACATGTATCCCATAATAAATACTCCACCAAGCATTTGCCAACATTCTACTTACTCCAGCAAGCATAGGTCAACATTCAACTAACTAAAGCTATCATTTAATGACATTCTAAAAATGCCAACCAGTTTTATCATAATTTGCCAATTCCAGCAAGAATTTATCAACAGTTTCCATACTCCAACAAGCGTTTATCAACAATCTACCAACTTCAACCAGAATTTGTCAGCAATCATTTATGAACATTCTATGTTTTTCAGCCAGCATTTATCAGCATTCTGCTATCTCCAGCAAGCATTGTTAACATTCTCCCTACCTCATGCAGAATTTCCAACATTTACTGACTCCAGCAAATAAGTTTCAACATTCTACAACCTCCAGCAAGCATTTAACAACATTCTAACAATCCCAACCAGCATTTATCTACATTCTACTGACTCCATCAAGCATTTATCAACATTCCATGTAATCAGTCTAGTATTTATCAAAATTATACCATCACCATCATGAATTTACCAGCATTCTACATAATCCAGCAAACAATTATCAACATTCTCCATGCTCCATTAAGCATTTCTGAACATTCTACCAACTCAAACAAGGATTTAAAAACACTCAACCAACTCCAACAGGCATTCCTCACCATTTTAACATCTCTAGTAAGCATTTGCCAACATTCTACTAGCTCCAGCAAGCATTTATCAACATTCTACATTCTCTAGCAATTATTTATCAACAGTCTATCCACTCAAGCAAACATTACATAACATTCTACCCAGTCCAGAAAACATACATAACCATTCTAAATACTCCAGTAAGCATTTGCCAACATTCTACTTACTCCAGCAAGCATTTTCAACATCCTACTGACTCCAGCAAGCATGTATCAACATTCTAGCAGCTCTATCTAGCATTTAACAACATTCTGCCAACTCCAGCAAGTATTCATCACCATTTAAAATATGCCAGCAAGCATTTGCCAACATTCTACTTACTCCAGCAAGCATTGGTCAACATTCAACTAATTCCAACTATCATTTAACAACATTCAACCAATTACAACCAGTTTTATCATTTGCCAATTCCAGCAAGCATTTATCAGCAGTCTTCATACTCCAGCAAGCATTTTGTAACAACCTACCAACTCCAACCAGAATTGATCAACATTCTAACAACTCCAGCAAACATTTATCAACACTCTATGTTCTTCAGCCAGCATTTATCAGCATTCTGCCATCTCCAGCAAGCATGGGTCAACATTGTTCCTACCCCACCTAGCATTTTCAACATCTATTGACTCTAGTAAGTAATTTTCAACAGTCTACTACCTCCAGCAAGTATTTAACAACATTCAGCCAATATCAATCAGCATTTATCAACATTTTATGTAATCCACCAAGCATTTAACAACATTACAGTATCTCAACCAATAATTTACCAACATTCTACATACTCCAGGAAGCTTTAATCAACATTCTCCATAGTCCAGTATTTATGAACATTCTACCAAATCCAGACAGCTTTTTTCAGCATTCTAATAACTCCAGCAAGCATTTATCAACATTCTAAGAACACTAGCAAGCATTATTCAGCAATAATTTACCTCAGGCCAATAGATTATCAACAGTCTATCAACTCCAGCAAACATTTAGTAACATTCCAGGAATTCCAGCAAGCATGTATCAACATTCTACATACACTAGAAAGAATTTATCCACATTCTGCCAGCACCAGCAAGCAATTAGCAACATTCTACTTACTCTAGCAAGTATTTATCAACATTCTCTTAGCTCCGGCAAGCATTGATCAACATTCTACTACCTCCAGTAAGCATTTAAAACATTCTACCAATTCCAACCAGCATATGTAAACATTCTACTGACTCCAGCAAGCATTTATCAACAGTCTTCTTACTCCAGCAAGCATTTGTCAACAACCAACTCCAACCTGAATTTATCAGTATTCTAACAATTCAGGCAAGCATTTATCAACATTCTATGTTCTTCAGCCAGCATTTATCAGCATTCTGCCATCTCCAGTAAGCCTGTGTCAATATTCTTCTTACCCCACCCAGAATTTTCAACATCTACTGACTCTAGTAAGTAATTTTCAAGTCTACTACATCCAGCAAGCATTTAACAACATTTGTCCAATTAAAATCAGCATTTATCAACATTCTACTGATTATAGCAATCATTTATTAACATTCTACGTAATCCACCAATCATTTATCAATATTATAGCATCTCCATCAAGAATTTACCAATATTCTACATACTCCAGGAAGTATTTATCAACATTCTACATACTCTAGGAAGCATTTATCCACATTCTACCAACACCAGCAAGCATTTAGCAACATTCTACTTACTCTAGCAAGTATTTAACTCCAGCAAGCATTGATCAACATTCTACTACCTCCTGTTAGCATTTTACAACATTCTACCAATTCCAACCAGAATTTGTTAACATTCGACTGACTTCAGCAAATATTTATACACATTATATGTTCTTCAGCAAATATTTATCTACATTCTAGATCTCCAGCAATCATTTGTAAACATTCTGTCTTCTCCCGCAATAATTTTCAGCATTCTGGGGATTCCAACATGTGTTTATCAATTTTCTACCAGCTCCAGCAAGCATGTTCACATTATACCAGTGCTAGCAAGCATTGATCAACATTGTTGCAACTCCAGTCAGCATTTATCAACATTCTGCCAACCCCATCAAGCATTTAGCAACATTCTACCAACTTCAGCAAGCATTTCTAAACACTCTATGTACCCAAATAAGTATTTATCAACATTCTAGTCACTATTTATCAACATTCTGTGTAACCAACCAACCATTTATCAAAATTATACCATCTCCATCATGAATTTACTAACATTCTACATACTCCAACAAGCATTTATCAACATTCTCCATACTCAAGTAAGCATTTATGAACATTCTACCAACTCCAGCTAGCTTTTATCAGCATTGTAATAACTCCTGCAAGCATTTATCAACATTCTACCAACTCTAGCAGACATTACTCAGCATTCATTCAACTCAGGCCAGGAGATTATCAACATTCTATCAACTAGAGCACACATTTAGCAACATTCCACCAATTCCAGTAAGCATGTATCAACATAAAACATACTCTAGTAAAGCATTTATCCACATTTTACCAATTCCACCAAGGATTTAAAAACACTCTATCAACTCCAGCATACATTCCTCACCATTTTAAAATCTCCAGCAAGCATTTGTCAACATTCTATTTACTCCAGCAAGCATTTACAACAGCCTACTCACACCAGCAAGCATTTATCAACATTCTACCAGCCCCATCAAGCATTTAACAACATTCTGCCAGCTCCAGTAAGCATTCATTAATGTTCTACATACTCTAGCAATCATTTATCAACATTGTATACACTCCAGCAAACATTTAATAGCATTCTGCCAAGTCCAGAAGGCATACACCCCCATTTTAAATACTCCAGCAAGCATTTGCCAACATTCTGCTTACTCCAGCAAGGATTTTCAACATCCTACTGACTCCAGCAAGCATGTATCAACATTCTACCAGCTCCATCAAGCAATTAACAAAATTCTGCCAAATCCAGTAAGCATTCATCACCATTCTAAATATGACAGCAAGCATTTGCCAACATTCTACTTACTCCAGCAGGCATTGGTCAACATTCAACTAATTGTAACTATTGTTTAATAACATTCAACCAATTCCAACAAGTTTTATCAGTATTTGCTGATTCCAGCAAGCAATTATTAACTGTCTTCATACTCCAGCAAGCATTGATTAAATATCTACCAACTTCAACCAGACGTTATTAACATTCTAACAACTCCAGCAAACATGTATCAACATTCTATGTTCTTCAGCCAGCATTTATCAGCATTCTGCTATCTCCTACCCCACCCAGCATTTTCAGCATCTACTGACTCTAGTAAGTAATTTTCAAAAGTCTACTACCTCCAGCAAGTATTTAACAACATTCTGCCAATTCCAATCAGCATTTATCAGCATTATGCTGATTCCAGCAACCATTTATCAACATTCTACATACTCTAACAAGCATTTATCAACATTCTGTCCACTCCAGCAAACATTTACTAACATTCTACCAAGTCCAGCAAGCATACATCACCATTCTAAATACTCCAGCAAGCATTTGCCAACATTCTGCTTACTCCAGCAAGCTTTTACAACATCCTACTACTCCAGCAAGCATGTATCAACATTCCACCAACTCTATCAAGCATTTAACAACATTCTGCCAACTCCAGCAAGCATTCATCACCATTCTAAATATGTCAGCAAGGATTTGCCAACATTCTACTTACTCCAACATGCATTGGTCAACATTCAACTAATTCCAACTATAATTTAACAATATTCAACCAATTCCAACCAGTTTTATCATCATTTCCCAATTCCAGCAAGCATTTATCAACAGTCTTCAAACTCCAGCAAGCATTTATTAACAACCTACCAACTCCAACCAGGATTTATCAACATTCTAACAACTTCAGCATGCATTTATCAACATTCTATGTTCTTCAGCCAGCATTCATCACCATTCTGCCATCTCCAGCAAGCTTGTTTCAGCATTCTTCCTACCCCACCCAGCATTTTCAACATCCACTGACTCTAGTAAGTTTCAATAGTCTACTACCTCCAGTAAGTATTTAACAACATTCTGCTAATTCCAATCAGCATTTATCAATATTATACTGAGTCCAGCAAGCATTTATCAACATTCTACATACTCTAGTAAGCATTTATCAACATTATATCCACTCCAGCAAGCATTTAGTAACATTCTACCAAGTCCAACAAGCATAAATCACCATTCAAAATACTCCAGCATGCATTTTCAACATCCTACTGACTCTAGCAAGCATGTATCAACATTCTAGCAGCTCCATCAAGCATTTAACAACATTCTGCCAACTGCAGCAAGTATTCATCACCATTCTAAATATGCCAGCAAGCATTTGCCAACATTCTATTTACTCCAGCAAGCATTGGTCAGCATTCACGTAATTCCAACTATCATTTAGAAACATTCAACCAATGCCAACCAGTTTTATCACCGTTTGCCAATTTTTTCACCATTTGCCAATTCCGCTAAGCATTTATCAGCAGTTTCCATACTCCAGCTAGGATTTATTAACAACCTACCAACTCCAACCAGAATTTGTCAGCACTCTAACAACTCCAGCAAGCATTTATAAATGTTCTATGTTTTTTAGCAAACATTTATCAGCATTCTGCCATCTCCAGCATGCATGTGTCAAAATTCTCCCTACCCCATGCAGCATTTTCAACATTTACTGGCTCTAGCAAGTAATTTTCAACATTCTACTACCTCCAGCAAGCATTTAACAACATTCTAGCAAATCCATCCAGCATTTATCTACATTTCACTGACTCCAGCAAGCATTTATCAACATTCTGTGTAATCAACCAAGAATTTATCAAAATTCTGCCATCTCCATCATGAACTTACCAACATTCTACATACTCCAGCAAGCATTTATCAACATTCTCCATAGTCCAGTAAGCATTTATTAACATTCTACCAACTCTAGCCAGCTTTTATCAGCATTCTAATAACTCCAGCAAGCATTTATCAACATTCTACATACTCTAGCAAGCATTTATCAACATTATATCCACTCCAGCAAGCATTTAGTAACATTCTACCAAGTCCAACAAGCATAAATCACCATTCAAAATACTCCAGCAAGCATTTGCCAACATCCTACTTACTCCAGCATGCATTTTTAACATCCTACTGACTCTAGCAAGCATGTATCAACATTCTAGCAGCTCCATCAAGCATTTAACAACATTCTGCCAACTGCAGCAAGTATTCATCACCATTCTAAATATGCCAGCAAGCATTTGCCAACATTCTATTTACTCCAGCAAGCATTGGTCAACATTCACGTAATTCCAACTATCATTTAGAAACATTCAACCAATGCCAACCAGTTTTATCACCATTTGCCAATTTTATCACCATTTTCCAATTCCGCTAAGCATTTATCAGCAGATTTCATACTCCAGCTAGGATTTATTAACAACCTACCAACTCCAACCAGAATTTGTCAGCACTCTAACAACTCCAGCAAGCATTTATAAATGTTCTATGTTTTTTAGCAAACATTTATCAGCATTCTGCCATCTCCAGCATGCATGTGTCAAAATTCTCCCTACCCCATGCAGCATTTTCAACATTTACTGGCTCTAGCAAGTAATTTTCAACATTCTACTACCTCCAGCAAGCATTTAACAACATTCTAGCAAATCCATCCAGCATTTATCTACATTTCACTGACTCCAGCAAGCATTTATCAACATTCTGTGTAATCAACCAAGAATGTATCAAAATTCTGCCATCTCCATCATGAACTTACCAACATTCTACATACTCCAGCAAGCATTTATCAACATTCTCCATAGTCCAGTAAGAATTTGTTAACATTCTACCAACTCTAGACAGCTTTTATCAGCATTCTAATAACTCCAGCAAGCATTTATCAACATTCTACATACTCTAGCAAGCTTTATAAACATTATATCCACTCCAGAAAACATTTAGTAACATTCTACCAAGTCCAACAAGCATACATCACCATTCTAAATACTCCAGCAAGCATTTGCCAACATTGTACTTACTCCAGCAAGCATTTTCAACATCTTACTAACTTCATCAAGCATGTATCAACATTCTAGCAGCTCCATCAGGCGTTTAACAACCTTCTGCCAACTGCAGCAAGCATTCAACAGCATCCTAAATACACCAGCAAGCATCTGCCAACATTCTACTTACTCCAGCAAGCATTGGTCAACATTCAACTAATTCCAACTATCATTTAACAACATTCAACCACTGCCAACCAGTTTTATCATCATTTGCTGATTCCACCAAACATTTATCAGCATTTTTTACACTCCAACAAGGATTTATCAGCAACCTACCAACTCCAACCACAATTTGTCAGCATTATAACAACTCCAGTGAGCATTTATCAACGTTCTATGTTTTTCAGCAAGCATTTATCAGCATTCTGCCATCTCCAGCAAGCATGTGTCAACATTCTCCCTACTCCATGCAGCATTTTAAACATTTACTGACTCTAGCAAGTAATTTTCAACATTCTACTACCTCCAGCAAGCATTTAACAACATTCTACCTATTCCATCCAGCATTTATCTACATTCTACAGACTCCATTCTGCCATCTCCAGCAAGCTTGTGTCAACATTAGTCTTACCCCACCCAGCATTTTCAACATCTACTGACTCTAGTAAGTAACTTTCAACAATCTGCTACATCCAAGCAAGTATTTAACAACATTCTGCCAACTCCAGTCAGTATTTATCAGCATTATACTGACTGCAGCAAGCATTTATCAACATTCTATGTAATCCATCAAGCATTTGTCAAAATTATACCATCTCCATCAAGAATTTGTCAACATTCTATATACTCCAGGACACATTTATCAACATTCTTCATAGTCCAGTAAGTACTTATGAACATTCTACCAAATTCTGTCAGCTTTTTCAGAACTCTAATTACTCCAGCAAGCATTTATTAACATTCTACCGACACTAGCAAGCATTAATCAGTATTTATTCAACTCAGGCCTATAGATTATCAACATTCTGTCAACTCCAGCAAACATTTAGTAACATTCCACAAATTCCAGCAAGCATTTATGAACATTCTACATACTCTAGCAATCGTTTATCCACATTCTACCAGCATTTTGGAACACTCTACTTACCCTAGCAAGTATTTATCAACATTCTCCTAGTTCCAGCAAGCATTGATCCACATTCTGCGACCTCCAGTAAGCATTTAACAACATTCTACCCATGCCAACCAGCATTTGTATACATTCTACTGACTCCAGCAAGCATTTATCAACAGTGTTCATACTCCAGCAAATATTTATCAGCAACGTATCAACTCCAACCACAATTTATCAACATTCTAATACCTCCAGCAAGCATTTATCAACATTCCATGGTTTTCATCCAGAATTTATCAGCATTCTGCCATCTCCAGCAAGTTTGTGTGAAAATTATTCCTATTTATCAGCATTCTGCCATCTCCAGCAAGTTTGTGTGAAAATTATTCCTACCCCACCCAGCATTTTCAACATCTACTGAATCTAGTAAGTAATTGTCAACAGTCTACTACCTCTAGCAAGTATTTAACAACATTCTTCCAATTAAAACCAGCATTTATCAACATTCTACTGACTCCAGTGAGAATTCATAAACATTCTACTTAATACATCAATCATGTATCAATATTATACTATCTCTATCAAGAATTTACCAACATTCTTCATACTCCAGGAAGTATTTATCAACATTCTACATACTCTAGCAAGCATTATTCCACATTCTAACAACACCAGCAAGCATTTAGCAACATTCTACTTACTCTAGCAAGTTTTTGTCAACATTCTCATAGATCCAGCAAGCATGGATCAAAATTGTACTACCTCCAGCAAGCATTTAACAATATTCTACCAATTCCAACCAGCATTTGTCAACATTCTACTGACTCCAGCAAGTATTTATCAGCATTCTATGTTCTTCAGCCAGCATTTATCTAAATTCTAGATCTCCAGCAAGAATTTGTAAACATTCTGTCTTCTCCCGTAATCATTGTCAACATTCTGCAGATTCCAGCAAGTGTTTATCAATTTTCTAACAGCTCCAGCAAGCATTTTCACATTATAACAGTTCTAGCAAACATTGATCAACATTGTTACAACTCCAGTCAGCATTTAGCAACATTCTGGCAACCCCAGCAAGCATTTAACAACATTCTACCAACTCCAACAAGCATTTCTCAACACTTATGTACTCTAACAACTATTTATCAACATTCTACCTACTATTTATCAACATTCTGTGTAATCAACAAAGTATTAATCAAACCTATACCATCTCCATCACAAAATTACCAGTATTCTACATACTCCAACAAGCATTTATCAACATTCTCCATACACTGGTAAGCATTTCTGAATATTCTACCAAATCCAGTCAGCTTTTATTAATAAATCAAGCACGCATTTTTCAACATTCTATTAAACACTAGGAGATATTACTCAACATTCATTGAAATCAGGCCAGTAGATTGTCAACATTCTATCAACTCCCACCAATTCCAGCAAGCATGTATCAACATTCTACATACTCTAGCAAGCATTTATCCACATTCTACAAATTCCAGCAAGGATTTAAAAACACTCTACCTACTCCAGCAGGCATTCGTCATCATTTAAAAGTCTCCAGGAAGCATTTGCCAACTTTCTACTTACTCCAGCAAGCATTTTAAATATCCTACTGACTCCAGGCAGCATTAATCAACATTCTACAAATTCCAACCAGCATGTATCTACATTCTACTTACTCCAGCAAGCTTTGGTCAACATTCAAATAATTCCATCTATCATTTAACAACATTCAACCAATTCCAACCAGTTTTATCACTATTTGCCGATGCCAGCAAGCATTTATCAACAGTCTTCATACTCTATCAAGCATTTTAACAGCCTACCTACTCCAACCAGAATTTATCAACACTCTAACAACTCCAGCAAGCATTTATCAATATTCTATATTCTTCAGCCAGCATTTATCAGCATTCTGCCTTCCACAGCAAGCTTGTGTCAACATTCTTCCTACCCCACCAATCATTTTCAACATCTTCTTACTCTAGTAAGCAATTTTCAACAGTCTACTACCTCCAACCTAACAACATTCTGCCAATTCCCATCAGCATTTTTCAAGATTATACTGACTCCAGCAAGCATTTATCAACCTTCAACGTAAACCACTAAGCATTTGTCAAAATTATACCATCTCCATCAAGAATTTACCAACATTCTACATACTCCAGGATGCATTTATCAACATTCTCCAAAGTCCAGTAAGTATTTATTAACATTCTACCAAATCCAGTCAGCTTTTTTCGTCATTCTAATAACTCCAGCAAGCATTTATCAACATTCTACCAACACTAGCAAGCATTAATCAACATTCATTCAACACAGGCCAATAGATCATCAACATTCTATCAACTCCAGCAAACATTTAGCAACATTCCACAAATTCCAGCAAGCATTTATCAACATTCTACATACTCTTTCAAGAATGTATCCACATTCTACCAATTCCAGCAAGGATTTAAAAACACTCTATCAACTTCAGTAGGCATTCATCACCATTTTAAAATTTCCAGGAAGCATTTGCCAACTTTCTATTTACTCCTGTAAGTATTTTAAACATCCTACAGACTCCAGCAAGCATTAATCAACATTCTGCCAACACTAGCAAGCATTAATCAGTATTCATTCAACTCAGGCCTATAGATTATCAACATTCTATCAACTCCAGCAAACATTTAGCAACATTCCACAAATTCCAGCAAGCATTTATGAACATTCTACATACTCTAGCATTGCAATCATTTATCCACATTCTACTAGCATTTAGGAACATTCTACTTACTCTAGCAAGTATTTTTCAACATTCCACTAGCTCCAGCAAGCACTGATCAACATTCTGCTACCTCCAGTAAGCATTTAACAACATTCTACCAATTCCAACCAGCATATGTAAAAATTCTACTGACTCCAGCAAGCATTTATCACCAGTCTTCTTACTCCAGCAAGCATTTATCAACAACCTATCAACTCCAACCAGAATTTATCAACATTCTAACAACTCTAGCAAGCATTGGTCAACATTCTGCAACCTCCAGTAAGCATTTAACAATATTCTACCAATTCCAACAAGCATATGTAAAAATTCTACTGACTCCAGCAAGCATTTATCACCAGTCTTCTTACTCCAGCAAGCATTTATCAACAACCTATCAACTCCAACCAGAATTTATCAACATTCTAACATCTCCAGCAAGCATTTATAAACATTCTATGTTCTTCCTCCAGAATTTATCAGCATTCTGCCATTTCCAGCAAGCTTGTGTGAACATTCTTCCTTCCCTACCCAGCATTATCAACATCTACTGACTCTACTAAATAATTTTCAACAGTCTACTTCCTCTAGCAAGTATTTAACAACATTCTTCCAACTAAAATCAGCATTTATCAACATTCTACTGACACCTGCAAGCATTTATAATCATTACACATAATATACCAATCATTTATACCATCTCCATCAAGAATTTACCAACATTCTACATACTCCAGGAAGCAATTATCAACACTCTACCAACACCAACAATCATTTAGCAATATTCTCCTTACTCTAGCAAGTTTTTGTCAACATTCTCCAAGATCCAGCAAGAGTTGAGCAACATTATACTACCTCCAGCAAGCATTTAACAACATTCTACCAATTCCAACCAGCATTTGTCAAAATTCTACTGTCTTCAGCAAGTATTTATAAACATTCTATGTTCTTCAGCCAGCATTTATCTACATTCTTGATTTCCAGCAAGCATTTGTGAACATTCTGTCGCCTCCCGCAATCATTTTTAACATTCTGCGGATTCCAGCAAATGTTTATCAATTTTCTACGTGCTCCAGCAAGCATTTTCACATTATACCAGTTCTACCAAGCATTGATCAACATTGTTGCAAATCTGTTCAGCATTTATCAACATTCTGCCAACACCAGCAAGCATTTAGCAACATTCTACCAACTTTAGCAAAAATTTCTCAACTCTCTATGTACTCTAACAAGTATTTATCAACATTCTATCTACTAGTTATCAACATTTTGCGTAATCAACAAAGCATTTATGAACATTCTACCAACACTAGCAGACATTACTCAGCATTCTTTCAAATCAGGCTAGTAGATTGTCAACATTCTATCAACTCCAGCACACATTTAGCAACATTCCACCAATTCCAGCAAGCATGCACCAACATTCTACATACTCTAGCAAGCATTTATCGACATTCTACCAATTCCAGCAAGGATTTAAAAACAGTCTACCAACTCCAGCAGGCATTCCTCACCATTTCAAAAATCTTTAGTAAGCATTTCCCAACATTCTACTTACTCCAGCAAGCATTGGTCAACATTCAACTAATTTCAACTATCATTTAACAACATTCAGCCAATTCCAACCAGTTTAATCATAATTTGCCGATTCTAGCAAGCAGTTATCAACAGTCTTCATACTCCAGCAAGCATTTTTAACAACCTGTCAACTCCAACCAGAATTTATCAACACTCAAAAACTCCATCAAGCATTTATCAACATTCTATATTTTTCAGCCAACATTTATCAGCATTCTACCATGTCCAGCAAGCTTGTGTCAACATTCTTCCTACCCCACGCAGCATTTTCAACATCTACTGACTAATCTAGTCAGTTATTTTCAACAGTCTACTACCTCCAGCAAGTATTTAGCAACATTCTGCCAATTCCAATCAGCATTTATCATTATACTGACTCCAGCAAGCATTTATCAACATTCTATGTAATCCACCAAGCATTTGTCAAAATTATACCATCTCCATCAGGAATTTACCAACATTCGACATACTCCAGGATGCATTTATCAACATTCTTCATAGTCCAGTAAGTATTTATGAACATTCTACCAAATCCTGTCAGCTTTTTTTAGCATTCTAACAAATCCAGCAAGCATTTATCAACATTCTGTCAACCCTAGCAAGCATTACTCAGTATTCATTCAACTCAGGCCTATAGATTATCAACATTCTAGCAACTCCAGCAAACATTTAGCAACATTCCACAAATTCCAGCAAGCATTTATGAACATTCTACATACTCTAGCAATCATTTATCCACATTCTACCAGCATTTAGGAACATTCTGCTTACTCTAGCAAGTATATATAGCTCCAGCAAGCATTGGTAAACATTCTGCTACCTCCAGTAAGCATTTAACAACATTCTACCAATTCCAACCAGCATATATAAAAATTCTACTCACTCCAGCAAGCATTTATCACCAGTCTTCTTACTCCAGCAAGCATTTATCAATAACCTATCAACTCTAACCGGAATTTATCAACATTCTAACAACTCCAGCAAGCACTGGTCAACATTCTGCTACCTCCAGTAAGCATTTAACAACATTCTACCAATTCCAACCAGCATATGTAAAAATTCTACTGACTCCAGCAAGCATTTATCACCAGTCTTCTTACTCCGGCAAGCATTTATCAACAATCTATCAACTCCAATCAGAATTCATCAACATTCTAACAACTCCAGCAAGCATTTATCAACATTCTATGTTCTTCCTCCAGAATTTATCAGCATTCTGCCATCTCCAGCAAGCTTGTGTGAACATTCTTTCTTCCCCACCCAGCATTTTCAACATCTACTGACTCAAGTAAGTAATTTTCAACAGTTTACTACCTCTAGCAAGTATTTAACAATATTCTTCTAATTAAAATCAGTATTTATCAACATTCTACTGACTCCTGCAAGCATTTATAATCATTATACGTAATACACCAATCATTTATACCATCTCCATCAAGAATTTACCAACATTCTACATACTCCAGGAAGCAATTATCAACATCATGCATATTCTAGCAAGCATTTATCCACATTCTACCAACACCAGCAATCATTTAGCAACATTTTACTTACTCTAGCAAGTTTTTGTCTACATTCTCCAAGATCCAGCAAGAATTGATCAACATTATACTACCTCCAGCATGCATTTAACAACATTCTACCAATTCCAACCAGCATTTGTCAACATTCTACTGTCTCCAGCAAGTATTTATAAACATTCTATGTTCTTCAGCCAGCATTTATCTACATTCTTGATCTCCAGCAAGCATTTTGTAAACATTTCGTCTTCTCCCGCAATCATTTTTAATATTTTGCGGATTCCAGCAAGTGTTTATCAATTTTCTACCAGCTCCAGCAAGCATTTTCACATTATACCAGTTCTAACAAGCGTTGATCAACATTGTTAAAACTCTGGTCAGCATTTAGCAACATTCTACCAACTTCAGCAAGCATTTCTCAAAACTCTATGTATCCTAACAAGTATTTATCAGCATTCTACCTACTAATTATCAACATTCTGTGTAAACAACCAGGCATTTATCAAAATTATGCCATCTCCATCACGAATTTATCAAAATTCTACATATTCCAACAAGCATTTATCAACATTCTCCCTACACCAGTAAGCATTTATGGACATTTTACCAAATCCAGCCAGCTTTTATTAGGATTGTAATAAATCAAGCAAGCATTTATCAACATTCTACCAACACTAGCAGACATGGTCAACATTCTATCAACTACAGCACACATTTAGCAACATTCCACCAATTCCAGCAAGCATGTACCAACATTCTACATACTCTAGCAAGCATTTATCCACATTCTACCATTTCCAGCAAGGATTTAAAAACACTCTACCAACTCCAGCAGGCATTCGTCACCATTTTAAAATCCCCAGGAAGCATTTGCCAATTTTTACTTACTCCAGCAAGCATTTTAAACATCCTACTGACTCCAGCAAGCATTAATCAATATTCTACCAATTCCAACCAACATTTATCTACATTCGACTGACTCCAACAAGCATTTATCAACATTCTGTGTAATCAACCAAAAATATATCAAAATTATACCATCTCCATCACAAATGTACCAACATTCTGCACACTTTAGCAGGCATTTATCAACATTAGTTAAAACACATTAAAAACACTCTACCAACTCCAGCAGGCATTCATCACCATTTTAAAATCCCCAGCAAGCATTTGTCAACATTCCACTTAGTCCAGCAAGCATTTTCAACATACTACTGACTCCAGCAAGCATTTATCAACATTCTACAAGCTCCAGCAAGCATCTAGCAACATTCTATATACTCTAGCAAGCGTTATCAAAATTCTATCCTCTCCAGAAAACAATTAGTAACATTCTACCAAGTCCAGCGAGCATACATCACTGTTCAAAATGCACCAGCAAGCATGTGTCAACATTCTACTTACTCCAGCAAGCATTTTCAATATCCAACTGACTCCAGCAAGCATTTATCAGCATTCTACCAGCTCCGGCAAGCATTCATCAACATTCTACATACTCTAGCAAGCTTATCAACATTTTATCCACTCCAGTAGACATTAAGTAACATTCTGTCATGTCCAGCAAGCATTCATCACCATTCTATGTACTCCAGCAAGCATTTGCTAACATTCTACTTACTCCAGCAAGACTTTTTCAACATCCTACTGACTCCAGAAAGCTTGTATCCACATTCTACCAGCTCCATCAATCATTTAACAACATTCTGCCAAATGCAGCAAGCATTCATCAGCATTCTAAATACATTACCATGCATTTGCCAGCATTCTACTTACTCCAGTAAGCATTGTTCAATATTCAAATAATTCCATCTACCATTTAACAACATTCAACCAATTCGAACCAGTTTTATCATAATTTGCCAATGACAGAAAGTTTTCAACATCTACTGACTCTAGTAAGTAATTTTCAACAGTCTACTAAATCCAGCAAGTATTTAATAACATTCGGCCAATTCCAATCAGCATTTTTCAAGATTATACTGACTCGAGCAAGCATTTATCAACATTCTACTTAAACCACTATGCATTTGTCAAAATTATGCCATCTCCATCAAGAATTTACAAACATTCTACGTATCCCAGGATGCATTTAACAACATTCTTCAAAGTCCAGTAGGTATTTATGAACATTCTACCAAATCCAGTCAGCTTTTTTCAGCATTCTAATAACTCCAGCAAGCATTTTTCAACATTCTACCAACACTAGCTAGCATTAATCAACATTCATTCAACTCAGGCCAGTAGATTATCAACATTTTATGAACTCCAGCAAACATTTAGCAATAGTCCACAAATTCCAGCAAGCATTTATCAACATTCTACATACTCTTGCAAGCATTTATTCACATTATACCAGTAACAGCAGGCATTTAATAACATTCTACTTATCTAGCAAGTATTTATCAACATTCTCTTCACTCCAGCAAGCATTGATCAACATTCTTCTACTGCCAGTAAGGATTTAACAACATTCTACCAATTCCAACCAGCATCTGTAAACATTCTACTGACTCTAGTAAGTAATTTTCTACAGTCTGCTACATCCAGCAAGCATTTAACAGCATTCTTCCAATTAAAATTAGCATTTATCAACATTCTACATACTCTGGCAAGCTTTATCAACATTCTTTCCACTCCAGCAACCATTTGGTAATTTTCTACCAAGTTCAGCATGCATGCATTACCATTCTAAATACTTTAGCATGCATTTGCCAACATTCTACATACTCCAGCAAGCATTTTCAACATCCTACTGACTTCAGCAAGTATGAATCCACATTCTACCAGCTCCATCAACCATTTAACAACATTCTGTCAACTGCAGCAAGCATTCAACAGCATTCTAAATACACCAGCAAGCATTTGCAACATTCTACTTACTCCAGCAAGCACTGGTCAACATTGAAATAATTCCAACTATCATTTAACAACACTCAGCCAATTCCAACCAGTTTTACGATCACTTGCCAATTCCAGCAAGCATTTATCAACAGTCTTCATACTCCAGCAAGCATTTTAACAACCTACCAACTCCAACCAGAATTTATCAACACACTAAAAACTCCAGCAAGCATTTATCAACATTCTATATTCTTCAGCCAGCATTTATCAGCATTCTACTATGTCCAGCATGCTTGTGTCAACATTCTTCCTACACCACACAGCATTTTCAACATCTACTGACTCTAGTCAGTAATTTTCAATGGTCTGCTACCTCCGGCAAGTATTTAACAACATTCTGTCAATTCCAATTAGCATTTATCAACATTATACAGATCCACCAAGCATTTGTAAAATTATTCCATCTCCATCAAGAATTTACCAACATTCTACATACTCACAGACGCATTTATCAACATTCTTCATAGTCCATGAAGTATTTAAAAACATTTTACCAAATCCTGTCAGCTTTTTTCAGCATTTTATAACTCCAGCAAGCATTTATCAACATTCCACGAAAACTAGCAAGCATTAATCAGTATTAATTCAATTCAGGCCTATAGATTATCAACATATTATCAACTCTAGCAAACAGTTAGCAACATTTTCCAAATTCCACAAGCATTTATGAACATTCTACATACTCTAGCAATCGTTTATCCACATTCCACCTGCATTTAGGAACATTCTACTTACTCTAGCAAGTATTTATCAACATTCTACTAGCTCCAGCAATCATTGATCAATATTCTGCTACCTCCAGTAAGCATTTAGCAACATTCTCCCAATTCCAACCAGTATTTGTAAACAATCTACTGATTCCAGCAAGCATTTATCATCAGTCTTCTTACTCCAGCAAGCATTTATCAGCAACTTATCAACTCCAACCAGAATGTATCAACATTCTAAATACTCCAGCAAGCATTTATCAACAGTCTATGTTCTTACTCCAGAATTTATCAGCATTCTGCTATCTCCAGCAAGCTTGTGTGAACATTCTTCCTACCCCACCCATCATTATCAACATCTACTGACTCTACTAAGTAATTTTCAACAGTCTACTACATCTAGCAAGTATTTAACAGCATTCTTCCAATTAAAATCAGCATTTATCAACATTCTGCTGACTGCAAGAAACATTTATAAACATTCTACGTAATGCACCAATCATTAATCAATATTATACCAACTCCATCAAGAATTTACCAACATTCTGCATACTACAGAAAGCATTTATCAACATTCTACACACTCTGGCAAGCATTTATCCACATTCTACCAACACCAGCAAGCATTTAGCAACATTCTACTTACTCTAGCAAGTTTTAGTCATCATTCTCACAGACCCAGCAAGCATTGGTCAACATTCTACTACCTCCAGCAAGCATTTAACAACATTCTACCAATTCCAACCAGCATTTGTCAATGTTCTACTGTTTCCAGCAAGTATTTAAAAACATTCTATGTTCTTCAGCAAGCATTTATCTACATTCTAGATCTCCAGCAAGCATTTGTAAACATTCTGTCTTCTCCTGCAATCATTTTTAACATTCTGCGGATTCCAGCAAGTGTTTATCTATATTCTACCAGCTCCAGCAAGCATTTTCACATTATACCAGTTCTAGCAAGCATTGACCAACATTGTTTTAACTCAGAGCAACATTTATCAAAATTCTGCCAACCCCCACAAGCATTTAGCAACATTCTACCAACTTCCGCAAGCATTTCTCAACACTCAATGTACTCTAAAAAGTATTTATCAACATTCTAACTACTAGTCATCAACATTCTGTGTAATCAACCAACATTTATCAAAATTATACCATCTCCTCAAGAATTTACCAAAATTCTACATACTTCAATAAGCATTTATCAACATTCTCTATACACCATTAAGCATTTATAAAAATTCTACCAAATCCAGCCAGCTTTTATTAGCATTCTAACAAATCAAGCAAGCATTTATCAACATTCTATCAACACTAGCAGACATTACTCAGCATTCATTCAAATCAGGCCAGTAGATTGTCAACATTACATCAACTCTAACACACATTACCAACATTCCACCAATTCCAGCAAGCATGTACTAACATTCTACATATTCTAGCAAGCATTTTTACACATTCTACCTATTCCAGCAAGGATTTAAAAACACTCTACCAACTCCAGCAGGCATTCGTCACCATTTTAAAATCTCCAGGAAGCATTTGCCAGCTTTCTACTTACTACAGCAAGCATTTTAAACATCCTACTAAGTCCAGCAAGCATTAATCAATATTCTACCAATTCCAACCAGCATTTATCTACATTCTACTGACTCCCGCAAGCATTTATCAACATTCTTTGTAATCAACCAAGAATTTATCAAAATTATATCATCTCCATCACGAATTTGCCGACATTCTACATACTCTAGCAGGGATTTATCAACATTCTCCATATGAAAATTCTACCACCTCCAGCCAGCTTTCAACAGCATTCTAATAACTCCAGCAAGCATTTATTAACATTCTACCAACACTAGCAGACATTACTCAGCATTCATTCAACTCAGACCAGTAGATTATCAACATTCTATCAACTGCAGCACATATTCAGCAACATTCCACCCATTCCAGAAAGCATATACCAATATTCTACATACTCTAGTAAGCTTTATCAAAATTCTATCTCCTCCAGCAAATCATTAGTAACATTCTACCAAGTCCAGCAAGCATACATCACCATTCAAAATATACCAGCAAGCATGTGTCAACATTCTATTTTCTCCAATAGTTCCAAAGTAAAAGGTGCACCATCGGCTGAAATAAACTCACACGGAATGTAAAACCACTCGATTTATTCACAGTAAAGCACAAATTTCAAAAACGTAAGCGCTTTCACGTCCTTGCGACGCTTCCTCAGACTTCAATACTAACAGCACAAAAGCATTCCCTTAAGTACATAATTCAATCAGCAGGTGTATCTAATTAATATAACTAATTGATTAAGGGAAGAGACAAAACCAACACAATGTTGCAAAAACATCTTAACAAATCATATATAAACTATTTTAAAAATGCTGAAATATAAAGTATGCTTCTAAAATATATGCATAAAACATTAATAAAAATGTATAATATATAACACTAAATTCAATGCTTTAGCGGTTTGGATACCAAAAAAGGTTTTAAAGTGATTTTATCGTTTAGCCCATACTTATGTGCTTGTAGCCTCAATATCCATGTATTCTCGATCTCTTCTGTGTGACTTTTTATATTGCCTAAAGTTTTAGATCTGATAACCAATTGTAAAACCCTAAATATAAAACTGTGCTGAGAACCATGCTCTAATACATGCTTAGCCAAAGCATTATTGATGTTCTCTTTATTAATAGCATATATATGCTCCCTGATTCATTCACGTAGGGTTCTATTGGTCTTGCCAACATAAAAAACCCTACAGAATTGACACTGAGCTACATAAACTAAATCCATAGTTCTACAATCTGCATATCATTTAAACGAAAAAGTATGGCCTGTGAATGGATGTATAAATGTACTGTCATTAGCAATGTACTTACATTGATTACAATTCCGGCAGGCAAAGGTGCCTATTCTTTGTGACTGAATTACCTTATTCCTAGGCTGTTCATAGCATGACATTCGTTTAAGGGACTTCATGTTACTATATGCTATATTGGGTGCATCATCTATCAAATTCCCAATCTTATCATCCATTTTTAATAATTTCCAATTATTTCGAATAATGCGTCTGATGTGATCATTCTAACATCAAGGAATTCCATTACATCCCCTGAATGTGAGCTTTCAAAGATGTAATGGAATTCCTTGATGTTAGAATGATCAAAAGGAATAATGTTATAGATACTGAAATGTTTAGGAAGCCCTGCTGGAAGAACAACTTGTTACACCGCAAGAGCATGCACCCTAGGCATGCGCATGCAAATATTATGAAGAACCAGGTATTGAGGGCCTCAAGGTTGACAACACATGAAATGACATATGAACAACACAAGGTAGAGTTGGCCACTAACTTTGCTCAAAGAGGGTATGGACCAGCAGAAATAAGTTTGGCCATCTCAGAGGGAGATACATATAGAACTGATAAAGGTATCCCCTTCATCCATAGGGAGATTGTTAAATCCACTGACGTACACGCACCACAGAATAAAAACAGGTTGGTCATCCCATATACTAATATGAACAATCACATCAGACGCATTATTCGAAATAATTGGAAATTATTAAAAATGGATGATAAGATTGGGAATTTGATAGATGATGCACCCAATATAGCATATAGTAACATGAAGTCCCTTAAAAGAATGTTATGCTATGAATAGCCTAGAAATAAGGTAATTCAGTCACAAAGAATAGGCACCTTTGCCTGCCCGAATTGTAATCAATGTAAGTACATAGCTAATGACAGTACATTTATACATCCATTCACAGGCCATACTTTTTCGTTTAAAGGATATGCAGATTGTAGAACTATGGATTTAGTTTATGTAGCTCAGTGTCAATTCTGTAGGGTTTTTTATGTTGGCAAGACCAATAGAACCCTACGTGAATGAATCAGGGAGCATATATATGCTATTAATAAAGAGAACATCAATAATGCTTTGGCTAAGCATGTATTAGAGCATGGTTCTCAGCACAGTTTTATATTTAGGGTTTTACAATTGGTTATCAGATCTAAAAGGTTAGGCAATATAAAAAGTCACACAGAAGAGATCGAGAATACATGGATATTGAGGCTACAAGCACATAAGTATGGGCTAAATGATAAAATCACTTTAAAACCTTTTTTGGTATCCAAACCGCTAAAGCATTGAATTTAGTGTTATATATTATACATTTTTATTAATGTTTTATGCATATATTTTAGAAGCATACTTTATATTTCAGCAATTTTAAAATAGTTTATATATGATTTGTTAAGATGTTTTTGTAACATTGTGTTGGTTTTGTCTCTTCCCTTAATCAATTAGTTATATTAATTAGATACACCTGCTGATTGAATTATGTACTTAAGGGAATGCTTTTGTGCTGTTAGTATTGAAGTCTGAGGAAGCGTCGCAAGGACGTGAAAGCGCTTACTTTTTTGAAATTTGTGCTTTACTGTGAATAAATCGAGTGGTTTTACATTCCGTGTGAGTTTATTTCAGCCGATGGTGCACCTTTTACTTTGGAACTATTGCAGAGATTGTGTCGTGTGTAAAGGTGCTTTGCTTGACAAGAAGTTTTTTCTTTTGTTTGCATTCTATTTTCTCCAGCAAGCATTTTCAATATCCTACTGACTCCAGCAAGCATTTATCAACATTTTACCATCTCCAGCAAGCATTCATTAACATTCTATATATTCTAGCAAGCTTTATCAACATTCTATCCAATCCAGTAGACATTTAGTAACAGTCTACCATGTCCAGCAAGCATTCATCACCATTCTAAATAATCCAGCAAAAATTTGCCAGCATTCTACTTACTCCAGCAAGTATTTTCAACATCCTACCAACTCCAGCAAGCTTGTAACCACATTCTACCAGCCCCATCAAGCATTTAATAACATTCTGCCAACTGCAGCAAGTATTCATCAGCATTCTAAATACACCAGCAAGCATTTGCCAACATTCTACTTACTCCAGCAAGTACTGGTCAACATTTAACTAATTCCAACTATCATTTAACAACATTCAACAAATTTCAACCAGTTTTATCATCATTTGCCGATTCCAGCAAGCATTTATCAATATTCTTCATACTCCAACAAGCAGTTTTAACAACCTACCAACTCCAACCAGAGTTTATCAACACTGTAAAAACTCCAGCAAGCATTTATCAACATTCTATATTCTTCAGCCAGCATTTATCAGAATTCTGCCATCTGCCGCAACCTTGTGTCAACATTCTTCCTCACCCACCCAGCATTTTCAACAGTTACTGACTCTAGTAAGTAATTTTCAACAGTCTACCTCTAGCATGTATTTAACAACATTCTGCCAATTCTAATCAGCATTTTTCAAGATTATACTGACTCCAGCAAGCATTTATCAACATTCTACGTAAACCACTAAGCATTTGTCAAAATTTTACCATCTGCATCAAGAATTTACCAACATTCTACATACTCCAGGATGCATTTATCAACATTCTGCAAAGTCCAGTAACTATTTATGAGCATTCTACCAAATCCAGTCAGCTTTTTTCAGCATTCTAATAGGTTCATAGGTTCATAGGTTCATACTAGGCTATCTGCCCTAGGGCATTTAAAAGCCTAGCCAGAGTGTGTTTAGCTTTCGCCACCCATTTTAAATTTATTTTGCTATGCCCTTTTTCGAGGTTAGTATACTGTGCCTCTGTCTAACAGTGACACAGAAGTGATACCCGGGGTAAACCTATGATCTCCCATCCACTCATCAAGATTCCTCTTGAAGAGAGTCAATGAGGGACTCTGCCTAACCTGGACTGGGATTTTATTCCAGAGTGAAGGGACCCTCTAGGTTATGAATCTGCCCCTCCAGCATGTCCTATTTATTTCAGTGCTGAGGTTCAAGTCTCTCGAGCGCGTAGCTCGATGGGATTTGGATTTTCTGAGGTGCAGCATGTCCATTAAATCTGGGTTGGACATGGCTTTATACGTCAGGCACAGATCGCCTCTGAACAGGCGGTATGCCACTGAGTAGAGTTGGAGTTTCTTTAACCGGGCAGCATATGGCATCTGTTTGAGCCCTTTGATCCTCTTGGTGAGGTACTTTTGGGGTTTTTCCAGTTGCTGCAGGTGTCTGGTAAGGTACATCCCAAAAGGGGCATTGTACTCAATTATGGGCCTGATGAGGGATGAGTAAAGAGGCACGATGACCTCCCCTGATCTAGATGTGAATCCCTTCATGATTAGGTGGGCTATATAAAATGTTTTTCTAACCACTTTGGCCACGTGGTTGTCAAATGAGAGATTGCTATCAACTTGGGTCCCCAGGTCCCTAATTACTTCTTCTGTACTTAATGGATTACCACCTATGTGGTAATTTGTGGGCACTTTGTTTTTGCCAAAGGGGATGACTATACACTTTTTGGCATTTAGCTTGAGGCCATGGCTCTGGCACCAGTTGTCTGTTTCTATGAGGCCCTTTTGGAGGATGCTTGTGTCAGCTGGAGAGTCGATTATGGCGCCCAGTTTGCAGTCATCTGCGAACTTGGTCAGCCACAGTCCTTCCGTGTTGGCCTGTACCTCCAGAAATATATACCGAACAAGAGAGGTCCCAGGACTGAGCCTTGTGGGACACCACTTGTAACTGGTTATTAGTTTGACATGGCTCCAGCAATTCTAACCATGTGGGTTCTGTCTTTGAGCCAGTTTACAATCCATCTAGTGACATAGGGTTTATATTTAAGCTGATGAGCTTATCTATAATGCCAGTGGGGTATTGTATCAAAGGCTTTTATAGGTCCAGGTAGGCTGTGTGGACCACCTTCCCCTCGTCAATGGCCTTGGTGACTGTTTCAAAGAAATCAACCAGGTTTAAGAGGCAGGATCTGCCCTTAACAAAGCTGAACTGGGTAGGATCCAGTGTCTGTAGGTCCCCAATATCTTTATTTATGAAGTCCATGATGATCCTTTCCATAGCTTTGCAGACCAAGCTAGTCAGGCTTATGGGGTGATAGTTTCCAGGATCCGTTGTGGCACCACCTTTATGGAGATGGACCACTGTTGCTGTACGCCACTCTTTGGGCACATATCCTGTAGTAAGGCTGAGATTGAACAGTAGTTTTATGTTTGAGTTTAGCTCTTCTTGGAGTTCATGTAGGACGCAGCCCGGGACACCATCTGGTCCCATTGATGCTGTGTTTTTTGCTTTGGAGAGGGCGGCTCTTACCTGAGCATCTGAGATGTCAGGGGGGCAGCACTCTGCTGGGATAGATATTTGCCCTTTTGGTGTGGAGGGGGGAGTTTGCGCTGAACCTGTCAGCTAGGATGTTGGCAATGTCTGTGGGTTCAGTGTATTTTTTGTCATTTTGGACTAATTCTGAGCATTTCTGGGAATTACCACCCAGGTTCCTAACATAACTAAAGAAAGCCTTGTGATTATCCTTAGTGTCCTGTGCAACTTTTCTCTCATATTTTCCAGTGTTCTCAGAAAGGCCGAGTAGGGTTCCTGGGTTTGGGAGGGTGGTCTGTAGCAGGCTATAAACTGGAAGGCAGTTTTACCCACTGTTAGTTGCACATGGATAGTCTCTGATGCTTCGTGCTTTGCCACCAACCTGAAGGTGTGGGTATCTTTGATGAATATCGATACTCCCCCTCCTTTCGTGGTTCGGTCCAAGTTTTGGGGCCGAAAAGCATGGTATGAGGTATAACCAGGCAGTGCTGGGGTGCTCTCAGGAGCCCTGAACCAGGTTTCTGTTACTGCACAGATATCGATGTTCTCCATGCTAAGGAGAGTTTCGAGTGCATGCATCTTGAGGCTTAGACTTCTGGCATTGAGTAGCATTACTCTTAGTTTCTTATCCCTTGTGAAACCTATGGAGGTGGGTTTGTCTTTTGAGCCTTGCCTAAAAAAGGCACTATGGGGGTAGCAAGAGCCTTTGCCAATATCCGAAAGCCCAGGGGTGACAGGTGCAAGCCATCCCTAGCGAAGCATCGTGGCTTGTCGAGCATATCATCCCAAGCTGACAGGCGTTGGATCCCCTTTGAATGACACCAGTACTTAAGCCAAGTGTTGAAATTGATCATCTTGTCTTCATATTGTGGCATCATTCTTGGTGAGGGTAAGATGCTACTCAAGGACAGGGTCATACCGGCCTGGGCTACATGCTCAGAGAGCTCCTTTATGTCTCTTTTCATGTAGTCCAGGGAGGTACGTCTCAGGTCATTCACACCAGCATGGACAATGACTGAGTCATATTTGTACTTGCCTTGGAGTGACCTGAGTGCTTGTGTTATGTGGCGGATCCTAGCACCTGACAGGCTGCTCACCGTGACCCTCTCCTTGTTCTGCCTGGTGAGCGGGACGTCAGTGTGCCTGACGATAGAGTCACCTATTACAAGTGTATCAGGTGTGTTGTTTAGTCTTAAGGGCTGTGACTGTTCGGCACACTGGCTTTGTGAGATATGTGTTGCACGTGTTTTGTTTTGGGGTAGCAGATGCTTGGGTGTCTGCTTTGGAGGTCTCTACTGCTTAGGCAGATCTTTATTTAGAGCCTCCGAGTATGTTTTTGTGTTATTATGTGTTTAGTTTGCTGTCGTGGTAGGTCTATGTGATACTGGAATTGTAGTGAGTGTGGTTTCCTTCTCCTCCTGACTGGTTATGCAAGTACTGAGTTGAGAGAGCTTAGCCTCCAGTTTGGCTATATGGTTGCATCTCTCACATGTGTTGGAATTTGTTGGGAGGAGGAGAGGGCTGTCTGTGTACATGAGGCAGTTGTAACATTGCCTCAAGATTCCCAGATTCACCAGCTGGACCGGAGAGGAGATTGACAACTGACCTTTGGACATGCTAGAACAATATTGGGAATTCCTTAATAATTGAAAACAATGGCCAGTGGGGAGTGAGGGTGTAGTGCTTTTAATTTTTAGTGCTGACTTATATAATTGCTTTAGCAAGCAAGTGCCAGGTAACTTAAGTGCAATGTGTTACAGGTAACTTAAATGCAAAAACGACAAACAGTAACTTTCTTTCAAGTGAAACAAGGAATTAAGTACAGTAAGCAATGCAGATATCACTAGTGATCCACAGAAGCGCTGAGAAGCCGCATATTAGGTGGAATTAGCATTCCAGGGAAATAACAAGCAAAAAAACAACAAGCATATAAACAAAGCTAGATTCAGCAGGCCTGGATCTAGTCTATGCTACAGCAAACAAGGTGTACCAATTTCAGTAAGATACAGTTCAAATATTCAGGCACTATAAACCTTTAACCAGAAATTCCCAGCTCAGAAGGGCAGAGTCCAGCCTCTCCTCCCACAAGAGTGCAGACCACGAACCCTCTTAATGTAAAATAACTGGCCTGAAAGCCCAAGTGCTTAAACCAGAATTAATACACTTTTAGAATAACAGACACTGAGCCCTCAATCAGCAGTTCCCAACCTAGAAGGATGTAAGCTACCTGTTCTGCCACTACAGTGCAGACCACTAACCCTCTCAGTGCAAAACAACTGGTCCGAAGCCAAAGTGTTTAAACCAAAAGGCTTAGAATGAGTTACACCAAGCAGTAATAAATACAATTGAGTACTTTTAAGATGATGCAAAAGTAAAATAAAGTAGGTAGAAACACAAGTCCAGTAAAAGCAGATGAAATTTTTTTTTTCTGAACAAGTGCCGAGATCAAAGAAACAGATTTGAGTGCTGAAACTAGAAAACTGGCTAGTTATAAGAAAAAAAAAACTAAGCTAGAAGGCTTCCCTCCAACACAGAAGGGCTTGGGGGCACAGAAGCCTACAAATAGTCCATACCACTTAACAGGAAAGGCAGGAAACAAGCTTATATATTTTTTTTCTGTTTCCCAGATGCTCTCTTTGTACACAGTAGGAGTGCCTGAAATCAGAATATGATCTCACTGTACTCAGTTGAGTGAGCAAATGAGATGGGCCCAGAAGGAGTATCCAAACACAAATTTACAAGAGGGGTGGGCAGTTTCAAGGCCACTAGGATTAACACCAAAACAAAAACAGGGAGGGTGGATGGGACTAACTGAAGAGCAGAGTCAGAACTTCCAGTTCAGTTAATATTCCTGCAACACACAGTTGACAATCAATTTAAATACTGTATTTTTTTGAAAAAAAAGTGCAGATAAAGGTACTTAAATTCTCTTATACGTCCAGTTGAATACAGCAAGTTCTTAGTTGGCCAAAGCTGAGGTTTTTAAGCAGAAAATATTTCACACTGTACCACTTAAATAGGCAAGAACAGGAAATCAAAGAATGTGGCTACCCAAACACCTGTAATTACTAGCAAATAACAAAATTCAGCAAACAATGACTAACGTCCAGTTCAGTTAACATTCCTGCAACACAGTTAAAATAAATTTTAATACTGTATTTTTTTGAAAAAAAAAGTGCAGATAAAGGTAATAATATAATAATAAGATAACAACTCCAGCAAGCATTTTTCAACATTCTACCAACACTAGCAAGCATTAATCAACATTCATTCAACTCAGGCCAATAGATTATCAACATTCTATCAACTCCAGCAAACATTTAGCAATAGTCCACAAATTCCAGCAAGCATTTATCAACATTCTACATACTCTTGCAAGCATTTATTCAAATTCTACCAGCACCAGCAAGCATTTAGTAACATTCTATTTACCTTAGCAAGTATTTTTCAACATTCTCTTCACTCCATCAAGCATTGATCATCATTCTTCTACCTCCAGTAAGCATTTAACAACATTCTACCAATTCCAACAAACATTTGTAAACATTCTACTGACTCTAGTAAGTAATTTCAACAGTCTGCTACATCCAGCAAGCATTTAACAACATTCTTCCAGTTAAAATCAGCATTTATCAATATTCTACATACTCTAGCAAGCTTTATCAACATTCTATCCACTCCCGCAAACATTTAGTTACATTCTACCAAGTCCAGCAAGCATACATCACCATTCTAAATACTTCAGCATGCATTTGCCAACATTCCAGTTACTCCAGCAAGCATTTTCAACATCCTACTGACTTCAGCAAGCATGTATTCACATTCTACCAGCTCCATTAAGCATTTAACAACATTCTGCCAACTGCAGCAAGCATTCAACAGCATTCTAAATACACCATCAAGCATTTGACAACATTCTACTTACTCCAGGAAGCATTGGTCAACATTCAACTAATTCCAGCTATCATTTAACAACATTCAGCTAATTCTAATCAGTTTTACCATCATTTGCCGATTCCAACAATCATTTATCACCAGTCTTCATACTCCAGTAAGCAGTTTTGAAAATTCGACCAACTCCAGCTTTTATCAGCATTCTAATAACTCCAGCAAGCATTCATCAACATTCTACCAACACTAGCAGACATTATTCAGCATTCATTCAACTTAGGCCAGTAGATTATCAACTTTCTATCAACTCCAGCACACATTTAGCAACATTCCACCAATTCCAGCAAGTATATACCAACATTCTACATACTCTAGCAAGCACTTATCCACATTCTACCAACCCTAGCAAGGATTTAAAAACACTCTAGCAGCTCCACCATGCCCTCCTCACCATTTTAAAATTTCCAGCAAGCATTTGTCAACATTTCACTGAGTCCAGCAAGCATTTTCAACATCCTACTGACTCCAGCAAGCATTTATCAACATTCTACAAGCTCCAGCAAGAATCTGTCAACATTCTATATACTAGCTTATCAACATTCTATCCACTCCAGTAGACATTAAGTAACATTCTACCATGTCCAGCAAGCATTCATCACCATTCTATGTACTCCAGCAAGCATTTGCTAACATTCTACTTACCCCAGCAAGACTTTTTCAACATCCTACTGACTTCAGCAAGCTTGTATCCACATTCTACCAGCTCCATCAACCATTTAACAACATTCTGCCAAATGCAGCAAGCATTCATCAGCATTCTAAATACATTACCATGCATTGGCCAGCATTCTACTTACTCCAGTAAGCATTGTTCAACATTCAAATAATTCCATCTACCATTTAACAACATTCAACCAATTCTAACCAGTTTTATCATAATTTGCCAATGCCAGAAAGTATTTATCAACAGTCTTCATACTCCAGCAAGCATTTTTAATAACCTACCAACTCCAACCAGAATTTATCAACACACTAACAACTCCGGCAAGCATTTATCAACATTTAATATTCTTCAGCCAGGATTTATCAGCATTCTGCTATCTGCAGCAAGCTTGTGTCAACATTCTTCCTACCCCACCCAGCATTTTCAACATCTACTGACTCTAGTAAGTGATTTTCAACAGTCTACTAAATCCAGCAAGTATTTAACAACATTCTGCCAATTCCAATCAGCATTTTTCAAGATTATACTGACTCCAGCAAGCATTTATCAACATTCTACTTAAACCACTATGCATTTGTCAAAATTATACCATCTCCATCAAGAATTTACAAACATTCTACATATCCCAGGATGCATTTATCAACATTCTCCAAAGTCCAGTAAGTATTTATGAACATTCTACCAAATCCTGTCAGCTTTTTTTAGCATTCTAACAAATCCAGCAAGCATTTATCAACATTCTACCAGCACTAGCAAGCATTAATCAACATTCATTCAACGCAGCCAATAGATTATCAACTTTCTATCAACTCCAGCAATTATTTAGCAACATTCTACAAATTCCAGCAAGCATTTATTCACATTCTACCAGTACCAGCAAGCATTTAATAACATTCTACTTACTCTAGCAAGTATTTATCAACATTCTCGTAGCTCCAGCAAGCATTGATCAACATTATTCTACTTCCAGTAAGCATTTAACAACATTTTACCAATTCCAACCAGCATCTGTAAACATTCTACTGACTCTAGTAAGTAATTTTCTACAGTCTGCTACATCCAGCAAGCATTTAACAGCATTCTTCCAATTAAAATCAGCATTTATCAACATTCTGCATACTCTGGCAAGCTTTATCAAAATTCTTTCCACTCCAGCAACCATTTGGTAATTTTCTACCAAGTCCAGGAAAGTAAATAATGTGGGAAGAAATAGCCAGGGAATTGTTATGGCTAGGCTTGTATAGGCCCTAGGGCTGATAGCCTAGTACCAACCTATGAACCTATGAACCTATGAACCAACATGCATGCATTACCATTCTAAATACTTCAGCATGCATTTGCCAACATTCTACATACTCCAGCAAGCATTTTCAACATCCTACTGACTTCAGCAAGTATGAATCCACATTCTACCAGCTCCATCAAGCATTTAACAACATTCTGCCAACTGCAGCAAGCATTCAACAGCATTCTAAATACACCAGCAAGCATTTGCAACATTCTACTTACTCCAGCAAGCATTGGTCAACATTGAAATAATTCCAACTATTATTTAACAACACTGAGTCAATTCCAACCCAACCAGTTTTATGATCACTTGCCAGTTCCAGCAAGCATTGATCAACAGTCTTCATACTCCAGCAAGCATTTTTAACAACCTACCAACTCCAACCAGAATTTATCAAAACTCTAAAAACTCCAGCAAACATTTATCAACATTCTATATTCTTCATCCAGCATTTATCAGCATTCTACTATGTCCAGCAAGCTTGTGTCAACATTCTTCCTACCCCACACAGCATTTTCAACATCTACTGACTCTAGTCAGTAATTTTCAATGGTCTACTACCTCCGGCAAGTATTTAACAGCATTCTGTCAATTCCAATCAGCATTTATCAACATTATACTGATCCACCAAGCATTTGTAAAATGATTCCATCTCCATCAAGAATTTACCAACATTCTACATACTCCAGGATGCATTTATCAACATTCTTCATAGACCAGGAAGTATTTAAGAACATTTTACCAAATGCTGTCAGCTTTTTTCAGCATTCTAATAACTCCAGCAAGCATTTACCAACATTCCACGAAAACTAGCAACAATTAATCAGTATTAATTCAACTCAGGCCTATAGATTATCAACATATTATCAACTCTAGCAAACATTTAGCAACATTTCCCAAATTCCACAAGCATTTATGAACATTCTACATACTCTAGCAATCATTTATCCACATTCCACCTGCATTTAGGAACATTCTACTTACTCTAGCAAGTATTTATCAACATTCTACTAGGTCCAGCAAGCATTGATCAATATTCTGCTACCCCCAGTAAACATTTAACAACATTCTCCCAATTCCAACCAGCATTTGTAAACAATCTACTGACTCCAGCAAGCATTTATCACCAGTCTTTACTCCAACAAGCATTTATCAGCAACTTATCATCTCCAACCAGAATTTATCAACATTCTAAATAGTCAAGCAAGCATTTATCAAATCTATGTTCTTCATCCAGAATTTATCAGCATTCTGCCATCTCCAAAAAGCTTATGTGAACATTCTTCCAACCCCACCCAGCTTTTTCAACATCTACTGACTATAGTAAGTAATTTTCAACAGTCTATTACCTCTAGCAAGTATTTAACAACATTCTTCCAATTAAAATAAGCATTTATCAACATTCTACTGACTCCAGAAATCAACTCAGGCCTATAGATTATCAACATTCTATCAACTCTAGCAAACATTTAGCAAAATTCCACAAATTCCAACAAGCATTTATGAACATTCTACATACTCTAGCAATCATTTAACCATTCTACTTACTCTAGCAAGTATTTATCAACATTCTACTAGCTCCAACAAGCATTGATCAACATTCTGCTGCCTCCAGTAAGCATTTAACAACATTCTACCAATTCCAACCAGCATTTGTAAACATTCTATTGACTCCAGTAAGCATTTATCACCAGTCTTCTTACTCCAGCAAGCATTTATCAGCAACCTATCAACTCCAACCAGAATTTATCAACAATCTAAATACTCCAGCAAGCATTTATCAACATTCTATGTTCTTCATCCAGAATTTATCAGCATTCTGCCATCCCCAGCAAGCTTATGTGAACATTCTTCCAACCCCACCCAGCTTTTTCAACATCTACTGACTCTAGTAAGTAATTTTCAACAGTCTACTACCTCTAGCCAGTATCTAACAACATTCTTGCAATTAAAATCAGCATTTATCAACATTCTACTGACTCCAGCAATCATTTATAAACATTCTTCGCAATACACCAATCATTTTTCAATTTTATACCATCTCCATCAAGAATTTACCAACATTCTACACACTCCAGGAAACATTTATCAACATTCTACATACTCTAGTAAGCATTTATCCACATTCTACCAACTCCATCAACCATTTAACAACATTCTGCCAAATGCAGCAAGCATTCATCAGCATTCTAAATACATTACCATGTATTGGCCAGCATTCTACTTACTCCAGTAAGCATTGTTCAACATTCAAATAATTCCATCTACCATTTAACAACATTCAACCAATTCTAACCAGTTTTATCATAATTTGCCAATGCCAGAAAGTATTTATCAACAGTCTTCACACTCCAGCAAGCATTTTTAATAACCTACCAACTCCAACCAGAATTTATCAACACACTAACAACTCCAGCAAGCTTTTATCAACATTCGATATTCTTCAGCCAGGATTTATCAGCATTCTGCTATCTGCAGCAAGCTTGTGTCAACATTCTTCCTACCCCACCCAGCATTTTCAACATCTACTGACTCTAGTAAGTAATTTTCAACAGTCTACTAAATCCAGCAAGTATTTAACAACATTCTGCCAATTCCAATCAGCATTTTTCAAGATTATAATGACTCCAGCAAGCATTTATCAACATTCTACTTAAACCACTATGCATTTGTCAAAATTATACCATCTCCATCAAGAATTTACATACATTCTACATATCCCAGGATGCATTTATCAACATTCTGCAAAGTCCAGTAGGTATTTATGAACATTCTACCAAATCCAGTCAGCTTTTTTTCAGCATTCTAATAACTCCAGCAAGCATTTATCTACATTCATTCAATGCAGCCCAATAGATTATCAACTTTCTGTCAACTCCAGCAATTATTTAGCAACATTCCACAAATTCCAGCAAGCATTTATTCACATTCTACCAGTACCAGCAAGCATTTAATAACTTTCTACTTACTCTAGCAAGTATTTATCAACATTCTTGTAGCTCCAGCAAGCATTGATCAACACTCTTCTACTTCCAGTAAGCATTTAACAACATTCTACCAATTCCAACCAGCATCTGTAAACATTCTACTGACTCTAGTAAGTAATTTTCAACAGTCTGCTACATCTAGCAAGCATTTAACAGCATTCTTCCAATTAAAATCAGCATTTATCAACATTCTGCATACGCTGGCAAGCTTTATCAAATTTCTTTCCACTCCAGCAACCATTTGGTAATTTTCTACCAAGTCCAACATGCATGCATTACCATTCTAAATACTTCAGCATGCATTTGCCAATTCTACATACTCCGGCAAGCATTTTCAACATCCTACCAACTTCAGCAAGTATGAATCCATATTCTACCAGCTCCATCAAGCATTTAACAACATTCTGCCAACTGCAGCAAGCATTCAACAGCATTCTAAATACACCAGCAAGCATTTGCAGCATTCTACTTACTCCAGCAAGCATTGGTCAACATTGAAATAATTCCAACTATCATTTAACAACACTGAGCCAATTCCAACCAGTTTTACGATCACTTGCCAGTTCCAGCAAGCATTGATCAACAGTCTTCATACTCCAGCAAGCATTTTTAACAACCTGTCAACTCCAACCAGAATTTATCAACACTCAAAAACTCCATCAAGCATTTATCAACATTCTATATTTTTCAGCCAACATTTATCAGCATTCTACCATGTCCAGCAAGCTTGTGTCAACATTCTTCCTACCCCACGCAGCATTTTCAACATCTACTGACTAATCTAGTCAGTTATTTTCAACAGTCTACTACCTCCGGCAAGTATTTAACAGCATTCTGTCAATTCCAATCAGCATTTATCAACATTATACTGATCCACCAAGCATTTGTAAAATGATTCCATCTCCATCAAGAATTTACCAACATTCTACATACTCCAGGATGCATTTAACAACATTCTTCATAGTCCAGGAAGTATTTAAGAACATTTTACCAAATGCTGTCAGCTTTTTTCAGCATTCTAATAACTCCAGCAAGCATTTATCAAATTCCACGAAAACTAGCAAGCATTAATCAGTATTAATTCAACTCAGGCCTATAGATTATCAACATATTATCAACTCTAGCAAACATTTAGCAATATTTCCCAAATTCCACAAGCATTTATGAACATTCTACATACTCTAGCAACCATTTATCCACATTCCACCTGCATTTAGGAACATTCTACTTACTCTAGCAAGTATTTATCAACATTCTACTAGGTCCAGCAAGCATTGATCAATATTCTGCTACCCCCAGTAAACATTTAACAACATTCTCCCAATTCCAACCAGCATTTGTAAACAATCTACTGACTCCAGCAAGCATTTATCACCAGTCTTCTTACTCCAGCAAGCATTTATCAGCAACTTATCATCTCCAACCAGAATTTATCAACATTCTAAATATTCAAGCAAGCATTTATCAAGTCTATGTTCTTCATCCAGAATTTATCAGCATTCTGCCATCTCCATGAAGCTTATGTGAACATTCTTCCAACCCCACCCAGCTTTTTCAACATCTACTGACTCTAGTAAGTAATTTTCAACAGTCTACTACCTCTAGCAAGTATCTAACAACATTCTTGCGATTAAAATCTGCATTTATCAACATTCTACTGACTCCAGCAATCAACTCAGGCCTATAGATTATCAACATTCTATCAACTCCAGCAAACATTTATCAAAATTCCACAAATTCCAACAAGCATTTATGAACATTCTACATACTATAGCAATCATTTAACCATTCTACTTACTCTAGCAAGTATTTATCAACATTTTACTAGCTCCAACAAGCATTGATCAACATTCTGCTGCCTCCAGTAAGCATTTAACAACATTCTACCAATTCCAACCAGCATTTGTAAACATTCTACTGACTCCAGTAAGCATTTATCACCAGTCTTCTTACTCCAGCAAGCATTTATCAGCAACCTATCAACTCCAACCAGAATTTATCAACAATCTAAATACTCCAGCAAGCATTTATCAACATTCTATGTTCTTCATCCAGAATTTATCAGCATTCTGCCATCCCCAGCAAGCTTATGTGAACATTCTTCCAACCCCACCCAGCTTTTTCAACATCTACTGACTCTAGTAAGTAATTTTCAACAGTCTACTACCTCTAGCAAGTATCTAACAACATTCTTGTGATTAAAATCTGCATTTATCAACATTCTACTGACTCCAGCAATCATTTATAAACATTCTTCACAATACACCAATCATTTTCCAATTTTATACCATCTCCATCAAGAATTTACCAACATTCTACACACTCCAGGAAACATTTATCAACATTCTACATACTCTAGTAAGCATTTATCCGCATTCTACCAATACCAGCAAGCATTTAGCAACATTCTACTTACTCTAGCAAGTTTTTGTCATTTTCCTAGATCCAGCAAGCATTGATCAACATTCTACTACCTCCAGCAAGTATTTAACAACATTCTACCAATTCCAAACAGCATTAGTCAATATTCTACTGTCTTCAGCACTTATTTATAAACATTCTATGTTCTTCAGCCAGCATTTATCTATATTCTTGATCTCCAGCAGGCATTTGTAAACATTCTGCCTTCTCCCGCAATCATTTTTAACATTCTGCAGACTCCAGCAAATGTTTATCAATTTTTTACCAGATCCAGCAAGCATTTTCACATTATACCAGTTCTAGCAAGCATTGATCAACATTGTTACAACTCCGGTCAACCTTTATCAACATTTTGCCAACCCCAGCAAGCATTTAGCAACATTCTACCAACTTCAGCAAGCATTTCTCAGCACTCTATGTACGCTAACAAGAATTTATCAACATTCTAACTACTATTTATCAACATTCTGTGTAATCAACCAAGCATCTATCAAAATTATACCATCTCCTCAAGAATTTACCAAAATTCTACATACTTCAATAAGCATTTATTAACATTCTCGTTACCAGTAAGCATTTATGAACATTTTACCAAATCCCGCCAGCTTTTATTAGCATTCTAACAAATCAAGCAAGCATTTATCAACATTCTGCCAACACTAGCAGACATTACTCAGCATTTGTTCAAATCAGGCAGTAGATTGTCAACATTCTATCAACTCTAGCACACATATAGCAATATTCCATCAATTCCAGCAAGCATGTACCAACATTCTACATACTCTAGCAAGCACTTATCCACATTCTACCAATTCCAGCAAGGATTTAAAAACACTCTACCAACTCCAGCAGGCATTCGTCACCATTTTAAAATTTCCAGGAAGCATTAGCCAATTTTTACTTACTCCCGCAAGCATTTTAAACATCCTACCGACTCCAGCAAGCATTAATCAACATTCTACCATTTCCAACCAACATTTATCTACATTCTACTGACTCCAAGCATTTATCAACATTCTATGTAATCAACCAATAATTTATCAAAATTATACCATCTCCATTACGAATGTTTTTTTTAGCATTCTAACAAATCCAGCAAGCATTTATCAACATTCTACCAGCACTAGCAAGCATTAATCAGTATTCATTCAACTCAGGCCTATAGATTATCAACATTCTATCAACTCCAGCAAACGTTTAGCAACATTCCACAAATTCCAGCAGGCATTTAGGAACATTCTACATATTCTAGCAATTGTTTACCCACATTCTACCAGCATTTAGGAACATTCTACTTACTCTAGCAAGTATTTATCAACATTCTACTAGCTTCAGCAAGCATTGATCAACATTCTGCTACCTCCAGTAAGCATTTAACAACATTCTACCAATTCCAACCAGTTTGTAAACATTCTACTGTCTCCAGCAAGCATTTATCACCAGTCTTCTTACTCCAGCAAGCATTTATCAGCAACCTATCAACTCCAACCAGAATTTATCAATATTCTAACAACTCCAACAACCATTTATTAACATTCTATGTTCTTTATCCAGAGTTTATCAGCATTCTGCCATCTCCAGCAAGCTTGTGTGACCATGCTTCCTACCCCACCCAGCATTTTCAACATCTACTGACTCTAGTAAGTAACTTTCAACAGTCTACTACCTCTAGCAAGTATTTAACAACATTCTTCCAATTAAAATCAGCATTTATCAACATTCTACTTTTAAGCATTTATAAAGATTCTACGTAATACACAAATCATTTATCAATATTATACCATCTCCATCAAGAATTTACCAACATTCTACTTTCTCCAGCAAGCATTTTCAATATCCTACTGACTCCAGCAAGCATTTATCAACATTCTACCAGCTCCAGCAAGCATTCATCAACATTCTACATACTCTAGCAAGCTTTATCAACATTCTCTCCACTCCAGTAGACATTTAGTAACATTCTTCCATGTCCAACAAGCATTCTATTCACCGTTCTATATACTCCAACAAGCATTTGCCAACTTTCTACTTACTCCAGCATCCATTTTCAACATCCTACTGACTCCAGCAAGTTTGTATCCACATTCTACCAGCTCCGTCAAGCATTTATCAACATTCTGCCAACTGCAGCAAGTATTTAACAACATTCTTCCAATTAAAATCAGCATTTATCAACATTCTACTGACTCCAGCAAGCATTTACAAACATTCTACATAATACAGCAAGCATTTATCAATATTATACCACCTCCATCAAGAATCTACCAACATTCTACATAATCCAGGAAGCATTTATCAACATTCTACATATTCTAGCAAGCATTAATCCACATTCTACCAACACCAGCAAGCATTTAGCAACATTCTATTCACTCTAGCAAGTTTTTGTCAACATTCTCCTTGATCCAGCAAGCATTGATCAACATTCTACTACCTCCAGCAAGCATTTAACAACATTCTACCAATTCCAACCAGCATTTGTCAACATTCTACTGTCTCCAGCAAGTATTTATAAACATTCTATGTTCTTCAGCCAGCATTTATCTACATTCTAGATCTCCAGCAAGCATTTCTAAACATCCTGTCTTCTCCCGCAATCATTTATTAACAGTCTGCGGATTCCAACGAGTGTTTATCAATTTTCTACCAGCTCCAGCAAGTATTTTCACATTATACCCATTCTAGCAAGCATTAATCAACATTGTTACAACTCCGGTCAGCATTTATCAACATTCTGCCAACCCCAGCAAGCATTTAGCAACATTCTACCAACTTCAGCAAGCATTTCTCAACACTCTATGTACTCTAACAAGTATTTATCAACATTCTACCTACTAGTTATCAACACTATGTGGAATCAACCAAGCATTTATCAAAATTATGCCTTCTCCATCACGAATGTACCACAATTCTACATACTCCAACAAACATTTATCAACATTTTCCATACACCAGTAAGCATTTATGAACATTCTACCAAATCCAGCCAGCTTTTATTAGCATTCTAATAAATCAAGCAAGCATTTATCAACATTCTACCAACACTAGCAGACATTACTCAGCATTCATTCAAATCAGGCCAGTAGATTGTCAACATTCTATCAACTCTAGCACACATTTAGCAACATTTCACCAAGTCCAGCAAGCATGTACCAACATTCTATATACTCTAGCAAGCATTTATCCACATTCTACCATTTCCAGCAAGGATTTAAAAACACTCCCCGGGATTCATGAAGCTCGGCGTAAGGCCGGTGTAAGGCCTGCGCCGGCGGTGCAGTGAATAGTCGGCATAGTAGCGCCATATGCATAGTAATGAGTGCGCGCCGCAACCACAGACACGTGCGTAGTGTACGTGAGCGAGCCCAAGTAGGATGCGTCCGGAGGCATGGCTAAGCCGGCGGCCGATGAGCAACCTAAAGTGCTGACTGCCACAGTCCGCCCATAATAGTAATGTCACCAGCCAGGGCCCGTGCAGAATGAAACGCACGCAGAGTATGCAACATAGTACCCGGCCCAACAAAAGGAGAAGCAAACACAACCCACGAAGCCCTAAGTGTACCCGTCCAAGGAACAAGGGATACGCGTAACACCGTGTTCGTCCCACAATGCATCGTCAGTCGGCATACCCAGAGAAGGTGTACCGCAGCATGTCAGCAAGCCGCACCGACATAGGAACGTAAAGT